>NC_086444.1:1119278527-1119618527 GCF_028390025.1 Pseudophryne corroboree
CCGAGTCGCTCGGACCCGTGTAAAAAAAACTGAAGTTCGGGCGGGTTCAGTTTCCGAGGAACCGAACCCGCTCATCTCTACTTATGACTCTTTTTGCTCCACTATATAAGCTGCACTCAATTTTAATTTTCTCCTTTTTTCTTCTTTCAATAAACCTAGTTGCAACCTTGCTGAACCTGATACCACATTATGCTACAACCAGATCATTATCTTTAAACGAGAAAAAAAACTTTTTTCTTCTTCACTGTTTTCCTCTTTTCCCCCTTTTTTTCTTTTCCTTCTCTCTTCACCCTTAACCAGCAATTTATAGACACAAATTACAAATGCATATTTTTAAATTCAACATCTTTTATTTAATTTACCTTATGGTTACCCAGCAACCATTAAAACACAAACACTACAAATAGATCACTATTTTCCTATCCACAACAATGGTTGCACATAGCTTTTCCTGTCCCTTTCAGAACAGGAAAGATGCAGCTAGGGTTTTTTCTATATGATGATGCTCCGACGCCACTTCCGGTCACGGAGTTTTTACTTCGTATGCGGTCCCACTGTCAGGGCCATCCAAATATGTATTTTCATATTCCTCCATTCCTCCGTAGGCTCAATCAGCTATTCCCAGTCTAAAATCACCCTTTAATCAGCCGCACATAAACTTATAAGTGACGGCTTTTTTCGCCACTTCCGGCCCTCTTGACCGGAAGTTATGCGTCCATGTCCCGTTATGTGCCCACAGAAGTCCGATTACTACGAATGGGGATATGTAAACAGGAAGTGATGCAACTAAGCATTTCCTGTATGATGGTATACTGACGCCATTTCCGGTCACAGAGTTTTCACTCCGATTGTGGCCTCATCATCCGGGCTAATATGTACCCCCCTACTCCCCTTGAGGCTCATCCCCAGTTATCCTCAGCCCTATGTGACCTTTCAACTCAGCCTTATATAAACTCCGAATGACGGCCACGCGCGCCACTTCCGGTCTTTTCAACCGGAAGTGACGCGACCATGTCCAGTGACGCGTCCCTGACAACTCCAGTGACTGATAAACTTCTGGCAATGGAGTTAATACCTCGATCTTGGCCCCAATAATTAATTTTAAACATGTATCCTCCCTATTCATTTATTTTATCTCACTCAATATTATAAGCCCTATCTAACCAGAGATGCGGCCCTATGTATAATTAGAAAAACATCAACCTCCGGATTTTGAAACCGGAAGTGATGCGCAGGATGTCTTTTTGACATCACACAATCTACTTCCTCCTTCCTGTGATTGGTCTGAATTTTGAGACCACCCCCCTTCTTGCCTTAAATAGACTCTCTTCCACCACCACCTCACACAGTGAACAAGCCACCTTCAGGTGAAACGGCCGTCTGTGACAAGTGGTGCTGAACAGTGCACAGTTCAGCCCACTCACCTCCTGGTATCGTATATTTGACAAAAAAATGTTTTGTCATTAATTGTTTAATTTTTGTTTAATCTGCTATCCATTATTTACAGTATTAAGACATTCAACGCTCTTTGATGTCTCTTTTTCTCTCCCATTCTTATACCCTAATTAGTGAGATATAATTTATACTATTACGTGTGTTTTGGGATATCCTTAACAGCTGGCTGCGGCCTTCTTCTGTAGTACTCTAGGGGCATCGCCAATAGCGGAAATATTAATCCCTTTGCCCACCACTATTAGGATCAAGAATATGTAATTGAATTATGCACTATCATAATAAAAACCTTAAGATATCTGTGTAATTTCACACCATTACTCAATAGGCCCAGATAACCCACCTCTCTCATCCATTGTCCGCTATATTAAGTTATATGACAGTGGACAGCAGAAGACGGGCTCTGAACCTATACGTTTCCTATATCTTCCTTATTCAGTACTCTCTCATCCTGACGCCAGTTATATAACTCCCCTGCAATGCTAAAAGTAACAGGGAAACTGTGCGCAATAATGGACAGCAGAAGTACTCTATCTGGTATATGCCAATAACCATACACTCTCTCATTCACAATCTATGTGATATTACTGCCACATCTCACTGGCTACGCCCAATCTCGCCTGATCTTGGAAGCTAAGCAGTGAATAGCCTGATTAGTACCTGGATGGGAGACTTCCAGGGAATATTAGGTGCAGTAATAAATACCTCTGTATTCATGTGAAAAGCAGAGGTGTTGGAGCAACCTTTGACTGTTACCATTTTCATATCTATATTCCATTCTTCTCATTGAATCTCTCTTTCTGATCATACACTCATCTAGAGCTCTTTTGCATATTGCAATTATTGATCAGAAAATTTAGAAATAGCAGATTAATCGTTACCAGGATATACCATTACAATTGGCATTGGAAGAATTTTCTGTTATGCTGAAATTAAATTCTTAATATTTTCATCTCAGGTGTCACTGTCACCTTAAATAGTAATATTACTTGGAGAACTGCCACTCCAAAATTATTACTTCGCAAGTGAGAATCATTTGACTTTCTCCTTAAATATTGTATACTATATGTGTGTTGAATTGTGTACCAGAATTTTATCATACTATAATTAAAAGTTAAGTTTTAGTTTTTCAAGCGTGCCCCAACACAGAGTCTCTCTTTCTCCTTTGTAACCTGAGGAACATAGCCAGAATCAAGCACTTAATTCCCTCAGATGATATGCCAAAAGTCATACATGCAATTGTATCATCTCGTTTAGACTACTGTAATGCCCTCTACCTTGGTCTACCAGCAAAAGAATTGCAACGCTTACAGCTGATGCAAAACACAGCTGCCAGGCTATTAACCAACCAGCCCCGTTCTTGCCACATAACACCCATCCTCTACTCCCTTCACTGGCTGCCTGTAAGATGGCGAATAATCTTCAAGATCGGCTTACTGAGTTTCAAAGCATTACATGACCAAGGCCCAAGGTACCTGAAACAGCTTCTGACCCCATACTGCCCCACTCGATTACTGCGATCTGTAGATGAAGGACTTTTAGCAGTACCTAGAATCTACCGTAATTCATCTGGGGGTCGAGCTTTTAGTCATGCGGCTCCGACTCTATGGAACTCACTTCCCCGCACAGTGCGAGAGGCCCCAACTATAGAATCCTTCAAAAGTAGACTCAAGACTTTTCTGTTTACTCATGCATTTCCATAATGTCCCTTTTAGTATCTTCATGCTTCTGTATTTTATGAAAATGTACTTCATTATTTTCTGTACTATATTATGCTATGTATCTGTTAAGCGCCTTAAGTCCTATTGGAGAAAGAGCGCTATATAAATAAAATTATTATTATTATTATTATTATTATTATTAACAAACATATTACGTTAAGATCCAAAGAAGAAATACCTCAATTCACAACTAAGGCAGACTATAAAAAGAGCAGACAAAAAGGAACTAATTAAAGTGCACTCTGAGAGAAATTTCTCAGACATTTTGGTTGGGTGATTGGATTGGGCATGGGTGGGATCCGAACTGCAACCATCTCCTTGTGATGGATCTTGGATATTTTATGACTTTGTCCCTATTGAAAAAACTAAGAGCTGCACGTGAAATTTAAAAAAAAAAAAATCACAAAATCAATGGAAAATTAAACCCATTTTCCAAGTTTATCATGCACCATATCGGCTCATATTGGTCGTAAGTCATATTTTTGTTGCAATTTGAATTCATCTGGTCGGCGTAGCATCACTCCTGGCCTAGCAATAGCGTGCACTGCAGGACTGCCTATATAAGTGATATTTCAAAACTTTGAACCAATTATGGGACCCTAAGATATTGAGCTAGGACGACGAGACTTTGGGGCTTGAATACCACGTAGGGGGTAGAACATTTTCCGGACCCAAGCATTTTCGATTTTGCAAAACCATATGCTTAGACATACCCTAATCCGCAATGCTTTTCACACTCATACTTCAGATTGAGCAGCCTACAATGATCCTCTCTATAAACTCACAAACAGAAGCTGGCACTGTGGACGCCAAGACCTGGAGCGGGTAACATTCTGCTCAATAATGGCAAACTGTCCCAACCCAAACCACCTGAATGGGTTACATAATTTCAATCATCCAGTGTCTTTAGATTCACTATGGTGTCTCCTTAATATATTTTATTATTATTATTATTATTATTATTATCCTTTATTTACATGGCGCCACAAGGGATCCGCAGCGCCCAATTACAGAGTATATAAACAAATTATGAAAACAGGAAAACAGTGACTTACAGTGGAAGACAATATAGGACAAGTACAGGCAGTGGTGTAAGTTTGCCCCAGTCGCCCGAAGGCATGATAAATGTTGGTTCCCCCCCCCTATATATATATGTTAGTCATCACAATAAAATAGACGCCAGCATACCTTTATTGCACTTCTGCAGTGTTCCCTCACCCGAAAGCAGGTCCCGATGGAGATGCTTCGGCACAACGGTATGACAATATATACAAAAAACTAGAGATGTGCACCGGACATTTTTCGGGTTTTGTGTTTTGGTTTTGGATTCGGTTCCGCGGTCGTGTTTTGGATTCGGACGCGTTTTGGCAAAACCTCACTTAAGAATTTTTGTCGGATTCAGATGTGTTTTGGATTCGGGTGTTTTTTTTTTTAAAAACCATCAAAAACAGCTTAAATCATAGAATTTGGGGGTAATTTTGATCCTATAATATTATTAACCTCAATAACCATAATTTCCACTCATTTCCAGTCTATTCTGAACATCTCACACCTCACACCTCACAATATTTTTTTTAGTCCTAAAATTTGCACCGAGGTCCCTGGATGGCTAAGCTAAGCGACCCAAGTGGCCGACACAAACACCTGGCCCATCTAGGAGTGGCACTGCAGTGTCAGACAGGCTGGCACTTAAAAAAATTGTCCCCAGACATCACATGATGCAAAGATAAATAATAAAAAAAAGAGGTGCAAGATGGAATTGTCCTTGGGCCCTCTCACCCACCCTTATGTTGTATAAACAGGACATGCACACTTTAACAAACCCATCATTTCAGCGGCAGGGTCTGCCACACGACTGTGGCTGAAATGACTAGTTGGTTTGGGCCCCCACCAAAAAAGAAGCAATCAATCTCTCCTTGCACAAAATGGCTCTACAGAGGCAAGATGTCCACATCCTTCTCATCGTCCGATTCCTCACCCCTTTCACTGTGTACATCCCCCTCCTCACAGAGTATTAATTCGTGCCCACTGGAATCCACCATCACAGGTCCCTGTGTACTTTCTGGAGGCAATTGCTGGTAAATGTCTCCACAGAGGAATTGATTATAATTAATTTTGATGAACATCATCTTCTCCACAGTTTCTGGAAGCAGGGCTGTAACTACCTGTGTGCCAGGTGTGCCTGGCACACAGCGCAGTTGCCCTGAGGGCGGCACGGCCAGCAGCATGTAATGAGTCAAATTGACTCATTACAAGCCGCCTCTGCTGTGTGCGCCGCCGCCGCGCTGTGGAGGAGAGAGCAGCGCCGGGCAGCGGAGAAGGAGGAGGAGGGAGGGGGACTGGAGGCGCAGCAGCACGATGTAATTGGTAGTAAGCGCTGCTGCAGCAGTCCCCTCTCCTTCCATATTGGCTGCCCGGCGCTGCTGTGCATGCTGGGATGAAGGAACTGCATCCCAGCATCCACAGCAGCGCCGGGCAGCCAATACGGAAGGAAAGGGGACTGCTGCAGCGGCGCTTACTACCAATGAAATAGCGCTGCTGCGGCTCCAGTCCCCCTCCTTCTCCCCTGCCTCCGGATCTGCCAGCACGAGGAGCCTGACTGCCAGCGGGAGAGATGGTAAGTATATCTCTCTCTCTCTGTCTCTCTCTCTCTGTCTCTGTCTTGTCTGCCTTTATGTGTAAAAAGGGGGACTGTGCCTGCCGCAATGTGTAAAAAGGGGGACTGGCTGCCGTTATGTGTAAAAAGGCACTGTGCCTGCCACAATGTGTAAAAAGGGGGACTGGCTGCCGTTATGTGTAAAAAGGGGGACGCTGTCTGCCGCAATGTGCAAAAAGGGGGACTGGCTGCCGTTATGTGTAAAAAGGGGGACTGTGCCTGCCGCAATGTGTAAAAAGGGGGACTGGCTGCCGTTATGTGTAAAATGGGGGACTGTGCCTGCCGTAATGTGTAAAAAGGGGACGCTGTCTGCCGCAATGTGTAAAAAGGGGACACTGTCTGCCGTAATGTGTAAAAAGGGGACGCTGTCTGCCGTAATGTGTAAAAAGGGGGACTGTCTGCTGTAATGTGTAAAAGGGGACGCTGTCTGCCGTAATGTGTAAAAAAGGGACGCTGTCTGCCGTAATGTGTAAAAAGGGGGACGCTGTCTGCCGTAATGTGTAAAAAGGGGACGCTGTCTGCCGTAATGTGTAAAAAGGGGGACTGTCTGCCGTAATGTGTAAAAAGGGGGACTGTCTGCCGTAATGTGTAAAAGGAGCTCTACCTGGTGTAGTAGCGCTACTGTGCAGCGTAATTTGAATAATGGAGACTACTGTGCACCGTAGTATGGATTGGTATTATTTTGTGGCCACGCCCCTTCCCCATGAAGCCATGCCCCTATATATTTTTCGCACGCCTATGGCGCACACTGCCCCTATCTTTCATGTGAGGGGCGCCAATGCCGTTTCTTGCACACAGCGCAAAAATGCCTAGTTACGGCACTGTTTGGTAGTAACCTCCTACGCCGATCGCTGACAAGGTTACCGGCTGCACTAAACACTCTTTCGGAGTACACACTGGAGGAGAGGGGCAACTTAGGTAAAATAAAGCCAGTTTGTGCAAGGGCCTCCAAATTGCCTCTTTTTCCTGCCAGTATACATACGGACTGTCTGACATGCCTACAGTGATGCTGTCACTCATATAATCCTCCACCATTCTTTCAATGGTGACAGAATCATATGCAGTGACAGTAGACGACATGTCAGTAATCGTTGGCAGGTCCTTCAGTCTGGACCAGATGTCAGCTATCGCTCCTGACTGCCCTGCATCACCGCCAGCCGGTGGTTTCGGAAATTTTATCCTTTTCCTGGCAGCTCCAGTGGCGTGAGAAAATGAAGGAGGAGCTGTTGGCGGGTCACGTTCCGCTTGACTTGACAATTGTCTCACCAGCAGGTCTTTGAACATCTGCAGACTTGTGTCTGCCAGAAAGAGAGATACAACGTAGGCTTTAAACCTAGGATCGAGCACGGTGGCCAAAATGTAGTGCTCTGATTTCAACAGATTGACCACCCGTGAATCCTGGTTAAGCGAATGAAGGGCTCCATCCACAAGTCCCACATGCCTAGCAGAATCGCTCTGTTTTAGCTCCTCCTTCAATCTCTCCAGCTGCTTCTGCAAAAGCCTGATAAGGGGAATAACCTGACTCAGGCTGGCAGTGTCTGAACTGACTTCACGTGTGGCAAGTTCAAAGGGTTGCAGAACCTTGCACAACGTTGAAATCATTCTCCACTGCACTTGAGTCAGGTGCATTCCCCCTCCTTTGTCTATATCGTAGGCAGATGTATAGGCTTGAATGGCCTTTTGCTGCTCCTCCATCCTCTGAAGCATATAGAGGGTTGAATTCCACCTCGTTACCACCTCTTGCTTCAGCTGATGGCAGGGCATGTTCTGGAGTGTTTGCTGGTGCTCCAGTCTTCGGCAGGCGGTGGCTGAATGCCGAAAGTGGTCTGCAATTCTTCGGGCCACCGACAGCATCTCTTGCATGCCCCTGTCGTTTTTTAAAAAATTCTGCACCACCAAATTCATTGTTTGTGCAAAAACATGGGACGTGCTGGAATATGCCCACATGTAATGCATGCACAATATTGGTGGCGTTGTCCGATGTCACAAATCCCCAGGAGAGTCCAATTGGGGTAAGCCAATCTGCGATGATGTTCCTCAGTTTCCGTAAGAGGTTGTCAGCTGTATGCCTCTTATGGAAAGCGGTGATACAAAGCGTAGCCTGCCTAGGAACGAGTTGGCATTTGTGAGATGCTGCTACTAGTGCAGCCGCTACTGTTGTTGCTGCGGGAGGCAATACATCTACCCAGTGGGCTGTCACAGTCATATAGTCCTTAGTCTGCCCTGCTCCACTTGTCCACAAGTCCATGGTTAAGTGGACAGTGGGTACAACTGCATTTCTTAGGACACTGGTGACTCTTTTTATGACGTCTGTGTACATTCTCGGTATCACCTGCATTGAGAAGTGGAACCTAGATGGTATTTGGTACTGGGGACACACTACCTCAAGCAATTCTCTAAGTCCCTGTGAACTAACGGTGGATACTGGACGCACGTCTAACACCAACATAGTTGTCAAGGCCTGAGCTATCCGCTTTGCAACAGGATGACTGCTGTGATATTTCATCTCCCTCGCAAAGGACTGTTGGACAGTCAATAGCTTACTGGAAGTAGTACACGCGGTCTTCCCATTTTCCCTCTGGGATGACGATCGACTCCCAGCAGCAACAACAGCAGCGCCAGCATCAGTAGGCGTTACACTCAAAGATCCATCGGAGGAATCCCAGTTAGGAGAGGACTCGTCAGACTTGCCAGTGACATGGCCTGCAGGACTATTGGCGTTCCTGTCTAAGGAGGAAATTGACACTGAGGGAGTTGGTGGTGTGGTTTGCAGGAGCTTGGGTACAAGAGGAAGAAGGGATTTAGTTGTCAGTGGACTGCTTCCGCTGTCACCCAAAGTTTTTGAACTTGTCAATGACTTCTGATGAATGCGCTCCAGGTGACGTATAAGGGAGGATGTTCCTAGGTGGTTAATGTCCTTACCCCTACTTATTACAGATTGACAAAGGCAACACACGGCTTGACACCAGTTGTCCGCATTTCTGTTGAAATAATTCCACACCGAAGAGATTATTTTTTTTGTATTTTGACCAGGCATGTCAATGGCCTTATTCATCCCACGGACAACAGGTGTCTCCCTGGGTGCCTGACATAAACAAACCACCTCACCATCAGAATCCTCCTTGTCAATTTCCTCCTCAGCGCCAGCAACACCCATATCTTCATCCTGGTGTACTTCAACAGTGACATCTTCAATTTGACAATCAGGAACTGGACTGTGGGTGCTCCTTCCAGCACTTGCAGGGGGCGTGCAAATGGTGGAAGTAGCCACCTCTTCACGTCCAGTGTTGGGAAGGTCAGGCATCGCAACCGACACAATTGGACTCTCCTTGGGGATTTGTGATTTAGAAGAACGCACAGTTCTTTGCTGTGCTTTTGCCAGCTTAACTCTTTTCATTTTTCTAGCGGGAGGATGAGTGCTTCCATTCTCATGTGAAGCTGAACCACTAGCCATGAACATAGGCCAGGGCCTCAGCCGTTCCTTGCCACTCCGTGTCGCAAATGGCATATTGGCAAGTTTACGCTTCTCCTCAGACGCTTTTAATTTAGATTTTTGGGTCATTTTATTGAACTTTTGTTTTTTTGGATTTTACATGCTCTCTACTATGACATTGGGCATCGGCCTTGGCAGACGACGTTGATGGCATTTCATCGTCTCTGCCATGACTAGTGGCAGCAACTTCAGCACTAGGTGGAAGTGGATCTTGATCTTTTCCTATTTTATCCTCCACATTTTTGTTCTCCATTTTTTAATGTGTGGAATTATATGCCAGTAATATATCTGGAATTAGACGGCAGTAATGTCTGGAATTAGATACCACTATACCAGATACCACTGTGACTGGAATGATGATGACCTATGCACAGTGACAGGACACTACCACAGCACCCTACAGCAGCAAGATGCAGCACAAGACACTGGACTTTTAGTCACCACAATGCACCACTGATACTGAGCACAGATATTGAGCACTGTTCAGGATAACAGAAGTGACACTCGGCAGTGAGAACAGCACTGGACTACTGTACTGTACTACTATATACTGGTCAGTGGTCACTACAATGCAGCAATGATAATAATGAGCACGGATATTGAGCACTGTTCAGGATAATAGAACTGACACGGAGCAGCAAAATACAGCAATGGACTACTGTACTTTACTACCATATACTGGTCACCACAATGCAGCAATGATAATGAACAGCACTGAACACTGGACTGTATTACTATATACTGGTCAGTGGTCACCACAATGCAGCAATGATAATAATGAGCACAGATACTGAGCACTGTTCAGGATAACAGAACTGACACTGGGCAGCGAGAACAGCACTGGACTACTGTACTGTTATACTATATACTGGTCAGTGGTCACCACAATGCAGCAATGACAATAATGAGCACAGATACTGAGGACTGTTCAGGATAATAGAACTGACACTGGGCAGCGAGAACAGCACTGGACTACTATACTATACTACTATATACTGGTCAGTGGTCACCACAATGCAGCAATGATAATAATGAGCACTGATACTGAGCACTGTTCAGGATAATAGAACTGACAATGGGCAGTGAGAACAGCACTGGACTACTGTACTGTACTACTATATACTGGTCAGTGTTCACCACAATGCAGCAATGATAATAATGAGCACAGATACTGAGCACTGTTCAGGATAATAGAACTGACACGGAGCAGAAAAATACAGCAATGGACTACATCCCTGCTACTAAACACCCACGGCCGCGGAATCAGGGAGCGCCGTGGAGGCTCCCGCGGATTGCGGCCCACTTCTAGTCCCCACGTCGGGGCCTCGATTTTACTACAGACCCGCCGGACTTCCGGGCGCGCCGCGGCGACAGCACCTGACCCTGGCTCACCTCTCCCGGCGCTCACAGGACTGGCTGCCGCTTGCGGATGGGCGTGTGGAACCCACGACCGCTTAAGCCTGTGGGTAGCTCTGACTGGGAAGCCGGTGTCTCCTCTCCCTGACGCGGCGGCGGGACCGGCGGCCATCTTTCCCCTCACTGCTGCAGGTCACATCATTGTTGAGAGCTGGAGACCTTGAGAGAGAACACCTCCACTGCACGCCCTTTACCCCTGCTATCTCTCCCTATTGCTGCCTAAGGGATATCCGGATCGGCCCGCGACCGCTATTGCTGCTGCGTGAGGGGCCTTGCTGAAAGATGGCCACTGCACCACCACCGGAGTGACGGGGCTGCCGGAGCATAACCGCAGACCGTCACACCCGAGGCCGCAGACGCCCCCACCTGCTGCAGCCATCCATTGAAATGGAGACCCATGGTTACCCTGGCCCCAGCTGGATCACCCCTACCTCCTGCTTTGTTGTGGCTGGACACAGTGTCCACGGCCCATTAGTCAAGCAGTCAGCTTGGAGTCAGGGCCTCAATTCCAACCACCGACCTGCCGGACTTTCGGCTGCCCCGCACTGAAAATGGACAGGCCCGCCCTTCCCACCCAGCTGTGCCCCTCCATCATCCCCACCCGGGGAGGCCCTAGGTGCCCCGCGAGCGGAGATCTTACCCCCACCACCCAGAGGGTACCTTCATTCTCTACCCCACCCCCACCCCCCGCAGCTCACAGTGACCGGCGGCCATTTTAACCTTACCCCTGCTGGAGAAGGCTCAGAGACTGGGACGGAGGGAGACGGGAGCCGCACTGATCTGACAGCCACTCCACAGTGCAGTGAGGAATTCTTCCCTACCTCCCCCCGGCCGGACCACTGCCTCCCACTGCTCGTGGCCTTACAGTCCTATTTCCCGCTTGCCTTTGACAGCTCCTGGGACTCATCTCTGCCGCGAGGCCCTCACGCCTCACACCTCCCTTACTCCTGGTGTTATGTAACCATGATGAGAGTACACTAAGAGTAATTGTTTAATATGTGAGGCCCGCTACACCCTCTACTACTTAGATCCTCTGCGATTGGCTACCACATCTCTATTTAGACTTCCCTGCATGGAAAAGTTCCTGATTCCTTTGCACGTGATGTCCGCAGGCACTACTCAGCACTCTCGAGACGACACTCCCTGTGGCGAATCATCCGACTCCGACCACTCGACTACACGCTCGCTATCCCAATGTTCCTGCATATCACGACCACCTATTAAACAGCCGAAGATGAAACATAAAGACCTGATAGCGGTATTGGGGCCGGTCTTAGATGAGAAGTTAGTGGGCATTAAAGAAGCCATTAAGTCCTCTTCGACCTTGCTGAATCAACACTCTACCCGCCTTGATGAAGCGGAACAAAGGATATCGACCTTAGACGATAATCTGGAGGAAGCTCAACGTTCTCTACATGCCAAGCGGCTGGAGGTCTCTGACCTTTCCGAGAAGCTTGATGACCTCGAAAATCGCAGCATGCGCAACAATCTAAGGGTCATAGGCATCCCTGAGTCGGTGAAAGGCCGCAAGCTCTTAGATCTCCTCTCATCAGGCATTCCGGAACAACTGTCTATGGATCTGAAGGGAGTTCCTCTCGTCATTGAGAGAGCCCATAGAATGGGACCTGAAACAAAAAATTATTTGGGGCGCCCTCGCCCGGTCATCATGCGAATTCTGAACTATGCGGACAAAACGAGTCTTTTCGACCACTACCGCAAGGCTTTCAGCCTCTCTATCAATGGAGAACGCCTCCTCATCTTCCAGGACTTTTCCGCACTGGTAGCCACAAAGCGCAGAGAGTTTGCTCCCATCTGCAAACACCTCTTCGACGCGAAGATCAAGTTTTCATTGCTCTATCCTGCCCGCCTCAGAGTTTTCGAAGATGGACGGCCACGTTTCTTTGAGGATCCTGAGGAGGCCAAATTACATTTCGCCATACCTGACACTTGATTGCTGCTTGATTATACCTGTTGGTAGCTCACCGCTGTTCGAGTCCGCACTCGGGCCTCACATAATGTTTTTGAGAAGTGTGATTGGTACACACTCTTGATTTATTGTCCACATTTTTTGTTGCTTATTGATGTTCTTGTTATTATTTGTATGTTTTGTTAGGTTTACCTGCCTGGGCTGGAGCCCCTTCCCCCCATTGGGGGATCCACTCCCCGCTCGCTGGAACGGGGTGGGACCCTATTTCATTTTCCAAATTCCTTTCTTACTCTTCTTCCCAGTAGGGGTGGGTTGACATGTCTACTGACACCCACCCACACTCTCATGTAGACGGAGATACAACTGCTACGTTGCTCCGCATCGTCTCATGTAATGTTGAGGGCCTTAATCACCCGGTTAAGAGGAAAAAGGTGATCTCTCACCTGAAACGCATGTCTCCCCATATCATGTTCCTCCAAGAGACCCACTGGTTGGATGATCCTAGACATACCCTACGAGCCCCTTGGATAGGAGAATGTATCTCATCTCCATACCACTCTAAGTCTAGGGGGGTTGCAATACTGTTTCACGCCAATCTCCAATATTCTATACTAAGAAAGCTTTATGACCCTGAGGGTAGATTTCTGTTATTAGACGTATGTATTAATGATGTTGTATATACCCTTCTCAACCTCTATGCACCCAACATCTCACCTGAATCTTTCTTTGCAGATCTCTTAATGACTCTTTTTACCTGGGGCAGCCAGAATTTAATTGTCTGCGGCGACTTCAATTTAGTGGTCAACCCATCCACGGACAGATCCAGGGTAAGTACCTCCACTGCTACGACTGTCACACAACTTCTATCTTCCTTCTGCTCCCAGTTAGACCTCTTGGACCCCTGGCGGATACTCCATCCCACTCAGAAGGACTTTTCTTTCTATTCCCATCCTCATTCTTCTTACTCTCGAATTGACTATATCTTTACTGCCACACACCTCCTTTCCAAAGTTACCCACACCTCCATTGACAACATCATTATATCCGACCATGCCCCTATATATCTCCATATCCAACTAGCCATGTCCCCCCGCAGTTCACCCCGTTGGCGGTTCCCTGCCTATTTACGCCAATCTACTGATTTCCTTCTCCATTTGAAGCAATCCTGGCTCAACTATACTTTGGATAACAACGATCAGAGTCTAGACTCACCGGTCTTCTGGGGAGCGGCTAAGGCCGTCCTCCGAAGACATGTTATGTCATACACTCACTCTAGACAGAAGAAGTTTTCTTCTCAATTACAGTCCTTAAGTACCATGCTTACCTTTGCGTATAGGAGGTATACCCAACATGATACCCCCACCCACAAAGAGGCTTATCTTTCAGCCAAACTTGTCTATGACACATTCCTCACGGAACAAACCCAATTGTCCTGTGTTTATCAACATAACAGACTCCATAGGTGGGGCAATAAATCAGGCCAATTGCTAGCCAATCTGATTAAAGGTCCTAAAGCCCGAACATGGGTAAATGCAATCAACAGCTTGGGCACGCTGAGTACTGACCCCGAAATCATCTGCACTAAATTTAGAGACTTTTAGCAATCTCTGTACACCAAGGGCCCTGACGACTTGGATGCCAACCTCTCTTTTCTGGAGGAGGCTGCTCTCCCAGTTTTGACCCAGGAAGAGAGAGACTCTCTAGAGAGTCCGGTCACAGTCGAGGAGGTTGTTGACATTATCAAGACTTTACCGAATAACAAAAGCCCCGAGATGAGCTGGCCCCTACCCTCACATCTCTTTACAATCATATCCTCACCTCCAAACAAACCCCAATTAGATTTAACGAGGCCACGATTATAGTCATAGCAAAACCTGTAAAGGACCCCTCCCTACCTGGCTCTTACAGGCCGATTTCCCTCCTTAATCAGGATTTTAAAATCCTTACGAAATTGATGGCCAATAGATTACAGCTCTGTCTCTCTCGTATTATATCGCCTGCGCAGCTGGGCTTCATTAAACATAGACAATCTGTACAGGGCATCAGGACCGCCTTGGCGGCCACAATGTACTCACCTACTCACAATCTCATGGATAATATCCTAATTAACCTTGACGCGGAAAAGACTTTCGATAAGATTGCCTGGCCTCACCTCGCAAGAGTTTTATCATATCAACAATTTGGTGAAAACTTTTGTGGCCTTGTTGACTCCCTTTATTATAGCCCTACTGCGCAGGTGATAGTCAATAACATTTCCTCATCTTCCTTTACCCTTGAAAGAGGGACCAGACAGGGATGCTCTCTTTCCCCGCTCCTCTTTAATCTAGCTCTAGAGCCCTTTATACGTTACATCCTCAACCTCCCTGTTTTTCGAGTTATTAAGATTGGCAACAGAGAGGTTAAATTGATGGCATTCGCAGATGACATCCTTCTTCTCACCTCCAACCCGAGACAATCCGTCATGGCATTACAGAACACTATCTCTCGTTTTTCCTCCTTTGCAGGGTTCTCGATTAACTTTGATAACTCAGAGGCATTGGCTATTTTTCCCCAGATTGCTACAGGATGGGACACTACTTTTCCATTTCGGTGGGCCCCCGCCCATATTACATATCTTGGAGTCCTTCTTCCTTCTGACCCTGCTCGTCTTTACTCTGACAACATTCATCCTATCCTCGCTAAAATCCAAACTGAATTAGTGCTGTGGCAAAAACTACCCCTTAATCTTATGGGTCGCTGTAATCTGGTGAAAATGGCTAGCTTCCCCAAATTGCTCTATGTCCTTCAGATGGTACCTGTCATGCTCTCTAAATCTGACCTCTCTCTCCTTAACTCATCTATTTCTAAATTCATCTGGGCCAGTAAAAGACCCAGAATAAGCCTCTTTAAATTATCTCAGACGGTACAGAATGGGGGATGAATCTGCCGGACATAGAGCAATACAATAGAGCCTGTCTTCACCGATTCGCGGTGGATTGGCTCCCAACTCTGCACCCCTCTGTCTCTTAGCTTTGTCCTACATGCATCCAAATCTGATTTGCCAGCTACTTTTCTAGACAATATACTCCTACCTTCCACTGCTTCCAATTATCTAGGATATCTCTAAAATTACAGCACACTTACTCCTTATTTCTTCCTCTTCTTGGTAACCTACACTTTCAACAGGGTCAGGCCTCATATCCTTTCAATGCTTGGCACCCTGTTGGTCTCACACGAGTCGGTGATCTTCTCGACTCTAGGAAAAAAACCACTCACTTTTACTGAAGCACTAACCAAATATAACATTAACCCTAACCACGGCTTCTACTTCTTTCAGGCCTCACATTATGTACACTCAGTCCTCTCCCATCTCAGTTCATTGGACTTTGTTAACAGCCTAGACGCGCTTCTGCGCTCCGAGACATGCTCCATCTCATCTCTATATGCCCGCATTCGAGTAGAACATATCCCCACTACTGATCTGCCCCAAGTACAGGCATGGTCCTCTCACATTCCTTCCATGTCCCCAGAAGCCGTAATGGACAGTTTTACAGGGATGCGGTCAAGATGCCGGCCGGCGGCATTTAGTACTGATCCCGTTTTACAACCTCCCTTAAACTTATTCCGGCTAGCTTATATCAGGAAATGTCCTACAAGATTTTACATAGAGCCTATATCTCCCCAAAGAGGAGTCATTTGATGGGCTTAACTGACTCGGCAAAATGCTTGAAATGCTCTGCGCCAGTAGCTGATCTTATGCATTGCTTTTGGCACTGTCCCCTCATTCAAGCATTTTGGTCTGAACTACAGACATATGGTGCCTCCGAGTTAGGTCTACGCTTCCAATGCACCCTTGGGCTCTCTTTGGTCATACCCTGGATCAACCTGACCTTTCCTCCCAGGATACGAAATTGATAGTGATTCTCTCAGCGGTAGGCAGGAAAGCCATTCTCCAGCAGTGGATCTCCGACACCCCCCCACACTGCCACTAGCTACCTCTAGACTACTCTTCCTATTCACAATGGACTGGCTGGAAACGTCTCTAAATAAAGAAATACTAACTCCTGCATTGTTTAAATGTTGGGGACGATTTATTAATAGATTGCCCACCCTGACAAAACTGGCTGTTAAGCAGAGTTTTCAATGTACCACATGTATGGACACCAACTTCTGTCTGATAGCCCTCCCATTTCTCTCCCGTAACTACGTAATCCTCTCCACTTCTTTGCTCTTCTGGTTTTCTTCTCTCTACTGCTGCATTACTTGCTGCCGCCACCCTTAGCTTTCCTTATCCTTTCCCTCTACACCCTCTCTACAATTCTCCGTTGTCTACATGTCTTCTCTCGCTCTGTTGATGTCTCCATGGATGGGTCGGCGGCCCCCTTGCCCTGGCAGGTACTGTTTTTTCTCTGTTTGTCTCTTTGTTTTTTATTTCTTTTTTAGTTACTCGTTCCCCAACGGGGAGAACGTATTAGTATGTTGTATGGTTTATACTGTTTATATTCTTGTTTCTGTATCAAATTGGTGATAGATAGCTCTGTGATTTGGCTTTTCCAAGATTTATATAACAATGTCATCTACAGTTCTTCTATTTTATACTAGAAAATGGAAAAAATTTGGTTTTATTTTAGATCCCGTTGTCCACACAACTTGAAGGTCTCGGACCTTATTTGTCTTTATTCTAGAATGGGTACTATGTTTACTTCTGATATTGATTGTTATATTTTCTGAACCTCAATAAAATATATATTGGGGGGAAAAAACCTTGAGGTTAGCCGCAGACCCCAATTTTCGCTCCATAGACTATAATGGAGGACCAAGATCCTCCATTGTAGCCATTGCACTCCGCCTGATTGACAGGCCAGGAGCGCACACCCAATCAGGAGAGCGCTATGACATGGTGCTCCCTGATTGGCTGCCGGGTCCTCTAGTGACAGCAGTCATGGGGGGTCCGGCATTTGGGAAAGGGGATCCATGTATAAACATGGATCCCCTTTAGTGGCGTGGACCGGGTTTTTTTGGTTTGTTATTTTTAATCCTGTGGATACCTACATGGACAGAAGAGGACCGATCTTCACTGGATGGGGAGGACAGCCTCGGGCTTTGCCCCTGACCCTTGGGTGTCTAGAGGGGGGAACCCTTGATTTAAGGGGTCCCCACTTCCCAAGGGAACCCTGGGCAGGTATGACTAGTTGGGGGGGGGGGGGGGGGGGGGGTAATGCCATGGCCGCAGGGACCAATATAAATGTGTCCCCTGGCTGTGGCATTATTTTCTTGGCTAGTGGAGCCCGTTGCTGGTTTTAAAAATACAGGGAACCGCTACGTCTTTTGTCCCCCATATTTTTGGGACCAAGACCGACCAAGAGCCCGGTGCTGGTATTATAAATACTGGGGAACCCCTACACATTTTCCCACTGGTATTTTAACAACCAGGACCGGCTCAAAGAGCCTGGGGCTGGTGGTTATGCTTATTAGGGGGGACCCCACGCAATTTTTCTTTGATTTTAACTATTTCTATACTGTACATAATGAAGCCCGGCAATACAAATGGCATAAACATCGGTGAAGTTGAATTGAAAAAACACGGCAGTTTAGTAAATTACCGTGTGTTTTTTTAAAAAGTTGCAATCTCACACTGCAGAAGTCAGCCGAGATTGATCTCTGCTGAAATCGGCAGAAATATGAATTTTAGTAAATATACCCCACAGTATCTCTTGGGTGTGTACCCAGCCTTAATGTGTGTTCCAGTGTAAAATATAACACTGTTGCAAAACTTGCAACTAGTATTCGGAGACCTCGTTAAAGTTGATGCAGTATCCAAAGGCAAAGATCCGTTATTTACCAGTGTGTTATAAACAGTCGATCGCGGACATGCGACCAGTCGATCGCGATCCGCCGTCCAGCACCCGAAGCCGCGCCTCTCCTGCCTGCCGCCCTGCCTCCTCAGCCTGGTCTGCGGCAGTGACGGCGGAGTGTATAGCTCAAATCAGGCGCCGGTTCGTTAGCCAATGAGAGCAAGCGGACCGGTGCCTGATTTGAGATATACGTGCTGCCGTCACCGTCGGAGATCACACTGAGAAGCAGGGCGGCAGACAGGAGAAGCGCGCGCTGCGCTCTCCACTCCGGTGAGCTCTACTATGGGGCATATCTGGCATTGTGGGCACATGGCTCAGTGGGGGCATATCTGGCAATGTGGGGCAATTATCTATATCTGGCACTGTGGGGGCATATCTGGCACTGTGGGGGCATATCTGGCTCTGCGGGCACATGGCACTGTGGGGGCATATCTGGCACTGTGGGCACATGGCACTGTGGGGGCATAGCTGTAATCTGGCACTGTGGGGGCATATCTGTATGTGGCACTGTGGGGTCATATGTGGCATTGTGGGGGCATATCTGGCACTGTGGGCACATGGCACTGTGGGGCATATCTGTATCTGGCACTGTGGGGGCATATCTGGCACTGTGGGCACATGACACTATGGGGGCATATCTGTATCTGGCACTGTGGGGTCATATCTGGCACTGTGGGGGCATATCTGGCACTGTGGGGGCATATCTGTATCTGGCACTGTGGGGTCATATCTTGCACTGTGGGGGCATATCTGGCACTGTGGGCACATGGCACTGGGGGGCATATCTGTAATCTGGCACTGTGGGGGCATATCTAGCACTGTGGGCACATGGCACTGTGGGGGCATATCTGTATCTGGCACTGTGGGGCATATCTGGCACTGTAGGCACATGGCACTGTGGGGGCATATCTGTATCTGGCACTGTGGGGGCATATCTGGCACTGGGGGCACATGGCACTGTGGGGGCATATCTGTATTTGGCACTGTGGGGGCATATCTGGCACTGTGGGCACATGGCACTGTGGGGCATATGTGTATCTGGCACTGTGGGGGCATATGTGTTTGAGGTTTTTACCTGTGGGGGCCAATGTGTTATTTCGTGTGAGGCAGTCATTACACTCTGTGCAGCAAGGCTACGTCCCTTTTTTTGTTATACCGCGCCCACTTTTGCTATACCACGCCCACTTTTTGTTATGTCACGCCCCTATTTTTGCGCACACGCCTGCGGCGCGCGCTATTACTCCTCCTAGGTAGATCACAAAAGCTTTTTAGCTTTTAAAGTAGATTGCCGACTCCAAAAGTCTGGCCACCCCTGGAATAGGGTATCCAAAGTAAGTTTTGATTAAATATGAAGTTTTGGGCAATCCTTGTAAGTATAGCACAGTGACACCTTGGAGTGCTGTGGGGCACCTGATTGGGTGCCACAGGTTGGCAGACCAGAACAAAATCAAGTTATTTATGGTTAATGCAATAGCAAAAGCAGTGATAGTAGTTGCCAATCATAAAATATGTGGACAAATAGTAGCCCAAGTCTGTCCACCACCAAATAACTAGACCTAAGGATGACAGATAAACACAATTTACTTAATTTAAGATTTTTTACTTAATATCTCAATCAGAAATGTTTGACTTAGGGGTGCCATGAAAAAAATTGTTGATACTCGAGAGGGTCGTAATTCAAGTGTGGGAACCACTTGTATAGCAGGTAAAGAATATAGGTAGGCAATGTTAGTGTTATGTATACTTAGAGGGAGCTCTGGCATATAAAAAGTTTCACGTGGAGTAGTAGTGATGGCACATGAAAGAGTTCTTGCATTTAAAGGGACATGTGGAGTAAGAGTGATGGCATATGAGAGGGCTATGGCACATAAAGTGGCATGTGGAGGAGGAGTGATGGCATATGAGAGGGCTATGGCACATAAAGTGGCATGTGGAGGAGGAGTGATGGCATATGAGAGGGCTATGGCACATAAAGTGGCATGTGGAGGAGGAGTGATGGAATATGAGAGGGCTCTGGCACATAAAGTGGCATGTAGAGGAGGAGTGATGGCATGTGAGAGGGCTCTGGCACATAAAGTGGCATTTGGAGAAGGAGTGAAGGCATATAAGAGTGCTCTGACATATAAAGTAGTATGTGGAGAGGAGTGATGACATATGAGACAGCTCTGACATACAGTATAAAGTGCTATGTGGAGGAGGAGTGATGGCATATGAGAGGGCTCTGACATATAAAGTGGCATGTGGAGGAGGAGTGATGACATATGAGAGGGCTCTGACATACAGTATAAAGTGGCATTTGGAGAAGGAGTGAAGGCATATAAGAGTGCTCTGACATATAAAGTAGTATGTGGAGGAGGAGTGATGACATATGAGACAGCTCTGACATACAGTATAAAGTGCTATGTGGAGGAGGAGTGATGGCATATGAGAGGGCTCTGACATATAAAGTGGCATTTGGAGGAGGAGTGATAGCATGTGAGAGGGCTCTGACATATAAAGTGGTATGTGGAGGAGGAGTGATGGCATATGAGACAGCTCTGACATACAGTATAAAGTGCTATGTGGAGGAGGAGTGATGGCATATGAGAGGGCTCTGACATATAAAGTGGCATTTGGAGGAGGAGTGATGGCATGTGAGAGGGCTCTGACATATAAAGTGGTATGTGGAGGAGGAGTGATGGCATATGAGATGGCTCTGACATACTATATAAAGTTGCATATGGAGGAGGACTGATGGCATATGGGAGGTCTCTGAAACATGTATAAGTGGCATAAGTGGGAGGTATATCCATGAATCTGACACCATAAATCCATTTTCTGTGTTTATTAGAGTGGTAGCAAATTGGCCTGAAATCTGACAAATCAGATGGTTGTAATTCTACTGTGGTTTTGGCCACATGCACTGGTCTCTCCCCCTGTCCAGGAATCTGGATCTAACAAGATGGTATGCGTTTTCCTGAGAGAGAGCCATTAGATGGCTTCAATCTGTTAAAGCATTATTTCTGCATTATACAAAAGGTTTTGACTTGATTAATTATTTGTTCATTATTAGTAAAAGTAGCTGGAATATAGAACATTCTAAAAATAAATAACACACAAATTAAAACCACATGTTGTATTGTTAACACTGTTAATAACTTTAATTAATGTATAGTGTAATGTTCAGTATATATGTGGAATGTAGAGGACAACATGGAACATACAGATGGGAGAACAGTCAGTGAGGAACACAGTAAAGAACATAGCAGGTGGGTGTTACGTAGCATAGTAAAGAACATAGGCCCTCATTCCGAGTTGTTCGCTCGCAAGCTGCTTTTAGCAGCTTTGCACACGCTAAGCCGCCGCCTACTGGGAGTGAATCTTAGCTTATCAAAATTGCGAACGAAAGATTAGCAGAATTGCGAATAGACACTTCTTAGCAGTTT
The DNA here is from genome assembly GCF_028390025.1 of Pseudophryne corroboree. NCBI lineage: Eukaryota > Metazoa > Chordata > Amphibia > Anura > Myobatrachidae > Pseudophryne > Pseudophryne corroboree. The sequence goes on from NC_086444.1 coordinate 1,119,300,452, forward strand.
CTGAGTAGCTCCACACTTACTCGGCATCTGCAATCAGTTCAGTGCTTGTCGTTCCTGGTTTGACGTCACAAACACACCCAGCGTTCGCCCAGACACTCCTCCGTTTCTCCGGCCACTCCCGCGTTTTTCACAGAAACGGTAGTGTTTTTTCACACACTCCCAGAAACACCCACTTCCTGTCAATCACATTACGATCACCAGAACGAAGAAAAAACCTTGTAATGCCGTGAGTAAAATACCTAACTGCATAGCAAATTTACTTGGCGCAGTCGCACTGCGGACATTGCGCATGCGCATTAGCGACTAATCGCTCCGTTGCGAAAAAAAATAACGAGCGAACAACTCGGAATGGCCACCATAGGGGGTAATTCCAAGTTGATCGCAGCAGGATTTTTGTTAGCAATTGGGCAAAACCATGTGCACTGCAGGGGAGGCAGATATAACATGTGCAGAAAGAGTTAGATTTGGGTGGGTTATTTTATTTCTGTGCAGGGTAAATACTGGCTGCTTTATTTTTACACTGCAATTTAGATTGCAGATTAAACTCACCACACCAAAATCTAACTCTCTTTGCACATGTTATATCTGCCTCCCCTGCAGTGCACATGGTTTTGCCCAATTGCTAACAAAAATCCTGCTGCGATCAACTTGGAATTACCCCCATAGAGCACATATTGCGTGTAGAGCACAATAAGGAAAGTACTAATGGGGGGGGGGGGGGGGGGGGGGTAGTAGCACAATAAGGAACGTTCATTGGTTTATTTGTGTCTGAGATATGTTTGAGTGATTATGACATTTACATTGTATCTATAATCTGTTTCTGTGTTTAGTTCTGGGAGTTAATAACTTATTTGTTTATTTAGACACGCACAGGTGCCATGGATTGTCACTGGAAGTGTGCTGCGGCTTTGTGGTGTCACGGGATCGCATGCAGGTGATGGGTGATGAGTCTTTATCTATAAAGTTAAACACTGTACGTTATTGTAATTATCCCTGACAAAAGTTTTACATAAATTATATATACACATATATATACTATGTATGCATATATATATATATATATATATATAACAGAGTGGAAAGATCCGGCACTCAAAGGACTTGATGTAAAGCAATAAGCTGGTTTAAATATCAAGCTGACAGCGCAGCATCAATGGGTCCCATTGATGCTGCGCTGTCAGCTTGATATATAAACCAGCTTATTGCTTTACATCAAGTCCTTTGAGTGCCGGATCTTTCCACTCTGTTATTATTTTTAATATCTGGCACCTGGGCCCTCACTCTGTTGTTTTTTGGATCCTAAGGAGTGCCAGTCCTTGCTTCATTATATATATATATATATATATATATATATATAAAATATATATATATATGTATATATATATATATGTATATGTATATATATATACACGTGTATATGTATATATATATATATATATATATATATATATGTATGTATGTATGTATATATATATATATATATATATATTAGTTGCAAATGCATTTGCATGGTGGTAATGCTGACCCCGAGCTCTAACGCCTACTTTTACTTACTTATCACTTTGGGACTTGGGAGTCTACAGCAGGACTTCAGGTGTTCGGTTGAGCCAGACACCTTGTATAATTAAGCCCTGCCCCCCCGCCGCATTTTGCTGCGATTCGCGGGCCTTTAGGGAGGGGGTGGAGCCAAATGAATATTATGGAAATTGCATTGCATTGCCTCTGCCATCTCCTCACAGGCCCGCGAATCGTGGCAAAATGCCTCAGGGGGAGGTGCTACGATCAGGGGCTGGGGGACCAAGGTCACAAAAAAAATAAACATATGTGGTCCATCGCAGACCCTCCAACATCACCCACTCCACTAGGTACAAAATGCTCTGTTCCTGGACTTCCCTCTTAAGTTATGATTTCCATCACCTGTATTGAACTAGCTAAATGATAAGAAAGCTGTTTCTTCACAGGTGATGGCAATAATAAATTAAGAGGGAAGTCCAGAAACAGAGCATTTTGTACCTAGTGGGGCGGGTCATGTTGGAGGGTATGCCATCGAAGAGGGGGGTGGGGTTCTGGGTGCTCCCACACATCTGCTGCAGCGTGTGAAACCAGTAGAGCCAGTAACGCTGCGCAGTCTGACTCTCAACTGATCAGTATAAATTCCCCACCTGCTTGTCTTTCAGTAATCAGTGTGCTGGAGGAGAGTGAAATTTCAGAATCACGGAGCTCCTCCAGTCTGCGGGCCACTGACAGGCACTGGCTGCAAAGAATGAGTGACTCGCTTTTGGGGGCGGGGCCACGTGCATCAATCGGCCCCACAGTGCCATCGGCCTCCCGGGGAATTTTTCCGGTGACTATAATGGCCAATCCGTGCCTGTATACTATATATCTGTTTTAATTACTTTCACTTGCAGCTTCTCCCCTTTTTGAAGCCCAGCACCTCCTGACCAACGCTGTCTCCTACCCTGACTCCTTCTGTTGTTAAAACATATACAACATTGATGAACTCAACTTGAGATGTCTTTGTTATTCAGCCACACTGTCCTTTATTACATTTCAAGATGCTGACATACCCGGGATTAAAATCCATTGCCTGTGGCATTGCAGTCAGACACTCTATTCATTGAGCTATCTACCCTTGCATAGAAAGGTAGATAATTCTAAGATAGAGAATTGTAACTATTTGAAGTAGGGATGAGCAGGTTCTGTTCTCTGAGACTTTACCATTCAAGTCCGGATCCGAGTTAGGCTCGGGTTTTCCCGCCTGACTCGGAAACCAGAACGAGGCAAAACGTCATCATTCGCTGTCGGATTCTCGCAGGGTTTGGATACCATATAAGGAGCCTCGCGTCGCCACTATTTTCACATCGGCATTGGAGAGTGTAAAGAGAGGACGTGTCTCAGTGTCCGTGTCTTGTGCTGAATCAATCCAGTCACAGTGCTTGTGTCCGCTGCTGCCATATGTCCAGTGCTGCTGTATAGGGTGCAGTGTTGTGCTGCATTAGTTCAGAGTGGTGTATTGTGCTGCATCAGTCCAGTGCTAGTGTCCTGTGCATCAGTCAGTCCAGTGACCATTCACAGTGGTGGTGGCATCTGCTGCCATATGTCCAGTGCTGCTGTATAATTAGCTGTGTTGTCCTGCATCAGACCAGTGGTAGTGTCCTGTGCATCAGCCACCAGTCATTCCAGTGACCAGGCAGTCACAGTGTTATACGCTGCTGCTATATGTCCACTGCTACAGTATAATAATAATAATAATAATAATAATAACAACAACAAGTCCCTTACAGTGTTGCTGTGTTGTCCTGCATGAGACCAGTGGTAGTGTCCTGTGCATCAGCCATCAGTCATTCCTGTGCCGCATATTGTGTTATATAACTCTGGAGAACAAACATTCAGAGGATAAAATAGGGAAAGATCAAGAACCACTTCCTCCTAGTGCTGAAGCTGCTGCCACTAGCCATGACATAGATGATGAAATGCCATCAACGTCGTCTGTCAAGGCCGATGTGCAATGTGATAGTAGAGGGCATGTAAAATCCAAAAAAACAAAAGTTCAGTAAAAAGATCCAAAAAAAGACATTTAAATCATCTGAGGAGAAACGTAAACTTGCCAATATGACATTTACGACACGGAGTGGCAAGTAACAGCTGAGGCCCTGGCCTATGTTCATGACTAGTGGTTCAGCTTCACATGACAATGGAAGCCCTCATCCTCCCACTAGAAAATTAAAAGAGTTAAACTGGAAAAAGCACAGAAAAGAACTGTGCGTTCTGAGATGGTATCACAAATCCCCAACGAAAGTCCAAGTGTGTCGGCGGGTGCGATGCCTGACCTTCCCAAAACTGGACGGGAAGAGGTGGCTCCTTCCACCATTTGCAAGTGCTGGAAGGAGCACCCACAGACCATTTCCTGATATTGAAATTGAAGGTGTCACTGTTGAAGTACACCAGAATGAGGATATGGGTGTTGCTGGCGCTGAGGAGGAAGTTGACGATGAGTATTCTGATGGTGATGTGGTTTGTTTAAGTCAGGCACCGGGGGAGACACCTGTTGTCCGTGGTATGAAGAAGCCCATTGTGATGCATGGGCAAACTACCAAAAAAGCCACCTCTTCGGTGTGGAATTATTTCTCCACAAATCCGGACAACAGGTGTCAAGCCATCTGTTGCCTCTGTCAATCTGTAATAAGTAGGAGTAAGGATGTTAACCACCTAGGAACATCCTCCCTTATATGTCACCTGCGTGCATTCATCATGTCAGTGTCAAGTTGTGAAACTTTGGGTAAGAGCGTAAGCAGTCCACTGACAACTAAACCCCTTCTTTCTCCTGTACCCAAGCTCCTGCAAGCCACACCACCAACTCCCTCAACGTCAACTTCCTCCTCAGTTAGGAACGTCAGTAGTCCTGCAGGCTATGTCAATGTCAAGACTGAGGAGTCCTCTCCTAACTGGGATTCCTCCGGAGGATCCTTGAGTGGTACGCCTGCTGTTGCTGCCGCTGTTGTTGTTGTTGCTGCTGGGAGTCAATCATCATCCCAGAGGGGAAGTCGGAAGACCACTTGTACTACTTCAACTAAGCAATTGACTGTCCAACAGTCCTTTGTGAGGAAGATGAAACATGACAGCAGTCATCCTGTTGCAAAGCGGATAACTGAGGCCTTGACACTTATGTTGGTGTTAGACGTGCGTCCGGTATCCGCCATTAGTGCAGTGGGATTTAGACAATTGATGCAGGTATTGTGTCCCCAGTACCAAATCCCATCTAGGTTCCACTAGGCAGGCGATACCGAGAATGTACACAGACGTCAGAAAAAGAATCACCAGTATCCTACAAAATGCGGTTGTATCCAGTGTCCACTTAACCACGGACATGTGGACAAGTGGAACAGGGCAGACTAAGGACTATATGACTGTGACAGCCCACTGGGTAGATGTATGGCCTCCAGCAGCAACAACAGCAGCAACAACAGTAGCAGCATTTCGCAAACACCAACTCGTTCCTAGGCAGGCTACGCTATGTATCACAGCTTTCCATAAGAGGCACACAGCTGACAACCTCTTACGGAAACTGAGGGACATCATCGCACAATGTCTTAACCCAAGTAGACTCTCCTGGGGGATTTGTGATATCGGACAATGCCACCAATATTGTGCGTGCATTACATCTGGGCAAATTCCAGCACGTGCCATGTTTTGCACATACAATTAATTTGGTGGTGCAGAATTTTTTGAAAAATAAAAGAGGTGTACAGGAGATGCTGTCGGTGGCCCGAAAAATTGCGGGCCACTTTGACATTCTGCCACCAATTCAGGAGCACCAACAAACACTCCTGAACCTGCCCTGTCATCAACTGAAGCAAGAGAAGGTAACGAGGTGGAATTCAACACTCTATATGCTTCAGAGGATGGAGGAGCAGCAAAAGGCCATTAAAGCCTATACATCTGCCCACGATATAGGCAAAGGAGGGGGAATGCACCTGACTCAAGTGCAGTGGAGAATGATTTCCGTCTTGTGCAAGGTTCTCCAACCCTTCGAACTTGCCACACGTTAAGTCAGTTCAGACACTGCCAGCTTGAGTCAGCTCATTCCCCTCATCAGGCTTTTGCAGAAGCAGCTGGAGAAATTGAAGGAGGAGCTAAGACGGAGCAATTCCGCAAAGTATATGGGACTTGTGGATGGAGCCCTTCATTCTCTTTGCCAGGATTCAAGGATGGTCAATCTGTTGAAATCAGAGCACTACATTTTGGCCACAATGCTCGATCCTAGGTTTAAAGCCTACGTTGTATCTCTCTTTCCAGCAGACACAAGTCTGCAGAGGTGCAAAGACCTGCTGGTGAGTAAATGATCAATTTAAGCGGAACGTGACCCGTCAACAGCTCCTCCTTCAATTTCTCCCGCCACTGGGGCTGCAAGGAAAAGGATAAGATTTCCTAGCCCACCCGCTGGCGGTGATGCAGGGCAGTCAGGAGCGAGTGCTGACATCTGGTCTGGACTGAAGGACCTGCCAACGATTACTGACATGTCTACTGTCACTGCATATGATTCTGTCACCATTGAAAGAATGGTGGAGGATTATATGAGTGACAGCATCCAAGTAGGCATGTCAGACAATCCGTATGTATACTGGCAGGAAAAAGAGGCAAATTGAATGCCCTTGCACAAACTGGCTTTATTTTACCTAAGCTGCCCCCCCTCCAGTATGTACTCCGAAAGAGTGTTTAGTGCAGCCAGTAACCTTGTCAGCGATCGGCGTAGGAGGTTACTTCCACAAAATGTGGAGAAGATGATGTTCATCAAAATGAATTATAAATTCCTCCGGGAAGACCTTGACCAGCATTTGTCTCCAGAAAGTACAGAGGGACCTGTGATGGTGGATTCCATTGGGACGAATTAATACTATGTGAGGAGGAAGATGTACACAGTGAAAGTGGTGAGGAATCGGAGGATGAGGTTGACATCTTGCCTCTGTAGAGCCAGTTTGTGCAAGGAGAGATTGATTGCTTCTTTTTTGGGTGGGGGCCCAAACAAACCAGTCATTTCAGCCACAGTCGTGTGGCAGACCATGTCGCTGAAATTATTGGTTTGTTAAAGTGTGCATGTGCTGTTTATACAACATAATGGTGGGTGGGGGTGGGAGGGCCCAAGGACATTTCCATCTTGCACCTTTTTTTCATTTTATCCTCATGTGATGTTTAGGGACTATTTTTTTAAAGTGCCATCCTGGCTGACACTTCCGTATATGTCCAGTGGTACTGCCATTTAATTCCAGTGATTTGGACGTATAATTCCAGTGTTTTGGACATATAATTCCAGTGATTTTGCCATTTAATTCCAGTGCTTTGGACGTATAATTCCGGAGATTTAGACGTATAATTCCAGTGATTTGGACGTATAATTCCTGTGATTTTGCCATTTAATTCCAGTCATTTGGACATATAATTCCAGTGATTTGGGCGTATAATTCCAGTGATTTGGGCGTATAATTCCAGTGGGAATTGTTTGTGTAGCTTGGCTTAGTCATACAGCTACCTCATTGCACCTCTTCGACATCTTTGCATGAGGTGCTGTTTGGGGCCTAGTTTTTGAAAAGTGCCATCCTGTCTGACACTGCCATATGAGTCCAGGGGTACTGCTGTATTAGTCCTGGGGTACTGCCATATAAGTCCACCACTTGCAGAAATTTAAAAAAAAATGACAAGGGCTTGCTGGAGATGCTGTCAGTGGACCGAACAATTGCGTCCCACTCTCGACATTCAGCTGCGTGACACTACTTGATGGGCCAGGCGGTTGTGTCGCTTAGCTTAGTCGTACAGCAACCTCGGTGCACCTTTTTTTCTTCTTTGCATCATGTGCTGTTTGGGGCCTTTTTTTGATATCTGCACTCCTGTCTGCCACTGCAGTGCCACTCCTAGATGGGCCAATTGTTTGTGTAGCTTGGCTTAGTCATACAGCTACCTCATTGCACCTCTTCTACATCTTTGCATGAGGTTCTGTTTGGGGCCTAGTTTTTGGAAAGTGCCATTCTGTCTGACACTGCAGTGCCACTCCTAGATGGGCCAGGTGTTTGTGCCGCAAACTTATGTAGCTTGGCTTAGTCATGCAGCAGCCTCAGTGCACCTCTTTTTCTTCTTTGCATCATGTGCTGTTAAGGGACTAGTTTTTGAAAAGTGCCATCTTGTCTGCAACTGCAGTGCTACTCCTAGATGGGCCGGGTGTTTGTGCCGCACACTTGCGTCGCTTAGCTTAGTCATACAGCCACCTAAGTGCAACTTTTAGGCCTAAAAACAATATTGTGAGGTGTGAGGTGTTCAGAATAGACTGGAAATTAGTGGAAATTAATGTTATTGAGGTTAGTAATACCCATACTTGCCTACCTGACCCTCTCCATGAGGGAGAAAATGCTCTGTTCCTGGACTTTCCTGGTAATGTATGATTACCATCACCTGTGGTGAGCTAGTTAATTGATAAGAAAGGTGTTTCATCACAGGTGATGGCAATCATACATTACCAGGAAAGTCCAGGAACAGAGTATATTCTCCCTCATGGAGAGGGTCAGGTAGGCAAGTATGGTAATACCGTAGGAGCAAAATAACCCCTTAAATTCTGTGATTGTAGCTGTTTTTATGTTTTTTTCAAAAATCATCCAGATCCAAAACCAAAACATGAAAGGGTGGTTTTGGCAAAACCAAGCCAAAACCAAAACACGAACGTGGAATTAGAACCAAAACCAAAACACAAAACACTAAAAGTTCCAGCCGCACATTTCTAATTTGAAGCTAACCTTGTACTTTGTGAAAAAATTATCAGCATTGCGGCTGAGCAGATCTATGTATTGTGTGGCTGGAAGGGATTGGATGTGTAGCTGCACACTACATAGATCTGCTCAATTGCAATGCTTTTTTTTTTTTTTTTACAAAGTACCAGTAGTTTCATATGGAATTCATAGTTTTTATGCAGGATCAAATAGAGCAAAAGGGGTCATTCCGAGTTGATAGCTCGCTAGCAGTTTTTAGCAGCCGTGCAAACGCTATGCCGCTGCCCACTGGGAAGTGTATTTTAGCTTAGCAGAAGTGCGAACGCTTGTGCAGCCGAGCTCTGCAAAACATTTTGTGCAGTTTCAGAGTAGCTCTGAACTTACTCAGCGCTTGCAATCACTTCAGCCTATTCGTGTCCGTATTTGACGTAATACACCCGCCCAGCGAACACCCAGCCATGCCTGCTTTTTTCAGACACGCCTGTGTTTTTACAAACACTCCCTGAAAACGGTCAGTTGAGTCCCAGTAACGCCCCATTCCTGTCAATCTTCTAGCGGCCGCCAGTGCGAAGAAAATCTTCACTAGGACATGAGCACAACCACAAAGGGCTTTGTACCCATACGTCGCGCGTGCGCATTGCGGGGCATATGCATGTGCAGAAATGCAGTTTTTTCACCTGATCGCTGCGCTGCGAAAATCGGCAGCGAGTGATCAACTCAGAATGACCCCCAATGAGTAGGGTGTTTGATTAGATTTCAACAGGCTATGGGTTTGAATCCTGGGTATGGCAGTATATTGACATGTGTTATTTAATAAAGGGTATTGTAACTGAATAACAACGAGCTCTCAAGTTAAGTGCATGAATGTGGTATAAAGAAGATATGTGTCCAAATCTATTTTCTTGCAGTGGTCTATAAGTGTTTGTGTGTGAGATCAATTTTGTCATGCCCATTCCCCACAAGGTATGCTCCTTATGTCCCCATTGAAAAATAAATTGGAGGAGGGGAAGGAGGGCGCCACTTCTCTCTCTGGCACAGGGCACCAAAAAGTCTAGTTATGGCTCTGCTAATTCAGACCTGATCGCTGGGCTGCTAAATTTGTTGTCCTGCGATCAGATAATCGCCGCCCAAGGGGAGTGTATATTCGCTGTGCAAGTGTGTGATCCCATCAGGGCCGGTTCTGGCGCTCTGTGCGCCCCGGGCGGCAATAGGGGTGTGGCTTTGTACAGGGGGCGTGGTCATGTACGCCCCCTGTACAGACTGAAATGATGTGCGGTGCGCGATGACGTCATCGCGCACCGCACAGCAAAGGTCCTCTCCACGAAGGGAACTAGACGCGTCGCGCACCGCACAGCAAAGGTCCTCTCCACGAAGGGAAACTAGACGCGTAGCGTCTAGTTCCCTTCGTGGAGAGGACCTTTGCTGTGCGGTGCGCGGTGACATCATCGCGCACCGCACAGTAAAGGACCTCTCCACGAAGGGAAACTAGATGCGTACGCGTCTAGTTTCCCTTCACAGCGGCAGCGGGGGGTCAGCGGCCAGCGGCAGCGGGGGGCACACAGCAGCAGCGGATCTTGCCCTGGTGCTGCGCCCTCCGGAAGTCGCCCTGCGCCCTCCGGAAGGCGGCGCCCCGGGCAAAAGTCCTGCTTGCCCGTGGCAAGATCCGCTACTGGATCCCATGTGCATGCCGCATTCAAAAAAATCTCTCAGTCAGCGGACAGTTACAAAACCGTTTGCACCACACTCACCACTGAATGATTTTTCTACTGGGTGCAGTCTGTGCGCAGCCCAGGACCTACTCCTAAAGTGCGATGAGCACAGTTTGATCGGGGCCGGAGCTGATGTTACGTTCCCTCCCTGAAAACGTTTTGGAATGCCTGTGTTTTCCTGACACTCCCAGAAAATGGTCAGTTACCACCCACAAACTTCCTGTAATAACCGGGACAATCTGAACCATAAGTGGAGGCTGCAATGTCTGCCTCCCTGGTGACTGGCACCCACCCTCCGGACAGACCAGCCCCCGGATGGGGAAAAGCACTACATACTCCAGAATGGCATAGTTTACTGCAGGGAGCCATTCCAGTCCAGCATTCTGGGTTTCGGACCGTTGCAGTTTTTACCTAATCCCAGTTCAACCTAGCCACAAAAATATCTGATAAAGAAAAAAAATAAACAATGCAAACGAGCAAAACAAAACACACACTTAGTATCCTGTACATGTTAAACTTGTACCACAGTAATAAATAATCAGCATCTCTAACTTTTATGCTCTGCTGCCACCTAGTGGTTCACAATACAAGCACACGCTGTCCATTTCATGGATCGTATATTTTTTCAGTGAATGACTAGAATGTAGTTTTAGGTAGTTAACTGAGATTATCTTGCAGATGCATAATAAATAAGTTTTACTGTAAAGTCTTCATAATTGTATGTACTACAGCTAATTTTAATATTAATGTGATTATTATGTTATTGTCCCGTTCCCAGCAATGATCTATTTTTTTAATTCGTTAATGAATAATCAAGTTGTCATTAAAAAAATAATGAAATGCAGTTACTTATCTTTACTATTTTTTTTTTAATCCTTTCTTGGCCAGACATCTTTGCTTAACTTTGGGAGAGAACAATTATTTTTTTTTGCGTTGGTTTGAATGGGTTCATTATCTAATGAGAGAAAATACTGTATTCTTAATATATTCTGTGATTTCCAACACTTAAAGGATTTTATTTTAGCTCAACTATTCTATATTTAGGACATAATGAATGGACAGCTGGTGTCTCCAAAAATGTGGTATAGCATGTAAACACATGTTGTTACCAGTAGTGGTGCTATGGAGAGATGATGGGTGTTGCCATGGTGAGATCATCTCTTTACTATTGGGCCTAATTCTGAGTTGATCGCAGCAGCAAATTTATTAGCAGTTGGGCAAAAATAAGAATTTACTTACCGATAATTCTATTTCTCGGAGTCCGTAGTGGATGCTGGGGTTCCTGAAAGGACCATGGGGAATAGCGGCTCCGCAGGAGACAGGGCACAAAAAGTAAAGCTTTCCGATCAGGTGGTGTGCACTGGCTCCTCCCCCTATGACCCTCCTCCAAGCCTCAGTTAGGTACTGTGCCCGGACGAGCGTACACAATAAGGGAGGAATTTTGAATCCCGGGTAAGACTCATACCAGCCACACCAATCACACCGTACAACTTGTGATCAAACCCAGTTAACAGTATGATAACAGAGGAGCCTCTGAAAGATGGCTTCCTAAACAATAACCCGAATTAGTTAACAATAACTATGTACAATTATTGCAGATAATCCGCACTTGGGATGGGCGCCCAGCATCCACTACGGACTCCGAGAAATAGAATTATCGGTAAGTAAATTCTTATTTTCTCTATCGTCCTAGTGGATGCTGGGGTTCCTGAAAGGACCATGGGGATTATACCAAAGCTCCCAAACGGGCGGGAGAGTGCGGATGACTCTGCAGCACCGAATGAGAGAACTCCAGGTCCTCCTTAGCCAGAGTATCAAATTTGTAAAATTTTACAAACGTGTTCTCCCCTGACCACGTAGCTGCTCGGCAAAGTTGTAATGCCGAGACCCCTCGGGCAGCCGCCCAAGATGAGCCCACCTTCCTTGTGGAGTGGGCCTTTACAGATTTAGGCTGTGGCAGGCCTGCCACAGAATGTGCAAGTTGGATTGTGCTACAGATCCAACGAGCAATCGTCTGCTTAGACGCAGGAGCACCCATCTTGTTGGGTGCATACAATATAAACAACGAGTCAGATTTTCTGACTCCAGCTGTCCTTGCAATATATATTTTTAATGCTCTGACAACGTCCAGTAACTTGGAGTCCTCCAAGTCACTTGTAGCCGCAGGCACTACAATAGGCTGGTTCAGCTGAAATGCTGACACCACCTTAGGGAGAAAATGCGGACGAGTCCGCAGTTCTGCCCTGTCCGAATGGAAAATCAGATATGGGCTTTTGTAAGATAAAGCTGCCAGTTCTGACACTCTCCTGGCCGAAGCCAGGGCTAGTAACATGGTCACTTTCCATGTGAGATATTTTAAATCCACCTTTTTTAGTGGTTCAAACCAATGAGATTTTAGAAATTCCAAAACCACATTGAGATCCCACGGTGCCACTGGAGGCACCACAGGAGGCTGTATATGCAGCACTCCCTTAACAAAAGTCTGGACTTCAGGAACTGAAGCCAATTCTTTTTGAAAGAAAATCGACAGGGCCGAAATTTGAACCTTAATAGATCCCAATTTGAGACCCATAGACAATCCTGATTGCAGGAAATGTAGGAATCGACCCAGTTGAAATTCCTCCGTCGGAGCACTCCGATCCTCGCACCACGCAACATATCTTCGCCAAATGCGGTGATAGTGTTGCACGGTTACTTCCTTCCTTGCTTTAATCAAAGTAGGAATGACTTCTTCCGGCATGCCTTTTTCCTTTAGGATCCGGCGTTCAACCGCCATGCCGTCAAACGCAGCCGCGGTAAGTCTTGAAACAGACAGGGACCCTGCTGAAGAAAGTCCCTCCTTAGAGGTAGAGGCCACGGATCTTCCGTGATCATCTCTTGAAGTTCCGGGTACCAAGTCCTTCTTGGCCAATCCGGAACCACTAGTATCGTTCTTACGCCTCTTTGCCGTATAATTCTCAATACTTTTGGTATGAGAGGCAGAGGAGGAAACACATACACCGACTGGTACACCCAAGGCGTTACCAGCGCGTCCACAGCTATTGCCTGCGGATCTCTTGACCTGGCGCAATACCTGTCCAGTTTTTTGTTGAGGCGAGACGCCATCATGTCCACCATTGGTCTTTCCCAACGGGTTACCAGCATGTGGAAGACTTCCGGATGAAGTCCCCACTCTCCCGGGTGAAGGTCGTGTCTGCTGAGGAAGTCTGCTTCCCAGTTGTCCACTCCCGGGATGAACACTGCTGACAGTGCTATCACATGATTCTCTGCCCAGCGAAGAATCCTTGCAGCTTCTGCCATTGCACTCCTGCTTCTTGTGCCGCCCTGTCTGTTTACATGGGCGACTGCCGTGATGTTGTCCGACTGGATCAACACCGGTTTTCCTTGAAGCAGAGGTTCTGCCTGGCTTAGAGCATTGTAGATTGCTCTTAGTTCCAGAATGTTTATGTGAAGAGACGTTTCCAGGCTCGTCCACACTCCCTGGAAGTTTCTTCCTTGTGTGACTGCTCCCCAGCCTCTCAGGCTGGCGTCCGTGGTCACCAGGATCCAATCCTGTATGCCGAATCTGCGGCCCTCCAATAGATGAGCACTCTGCAACCACCACAGAAGAGATACCCTTGTCCTTGGAGACAGGGTTATCCGCTGGTGCATCTGAAGATGCGACCCTGACCATTTGTCCAACAGATCCCTCTGGAAAATTCGTGCATGGAATCTGCCGAATGGAATTGCTTCGTAAGAAGCCACCATTTTTCCCAGGACTCTTGTGCATTGATGTACAGACACCTTTCCTGGTTTTAGGAGGTTCCTGACAAGCTCGGATAACTCCTTGGCTTTTTCCTCCGGGAGAAAAACCTTTTTCTGAACCGTGTCCAGAATCATCCCTAGGAACAGCAGACGAGTTGTCGGCATTAACTGGGATTTTGGAATATTCAGAATCCAGCCGTGCTGTTTTAGCACTTCTTGAGACAGTGCTAATCCCCTCTCTAGCTGTTCTCTGGACCTTGCCCTTATTAGGAGATCGTCCAAGTATGGGATAATTAATACGCCTTTTCTTCGAAGAAGAATCATCATCTCGGCCATTACCTTTGTAAAGACCCGAGGTGCCGTGGACAATCCGAACGGCAGCGTCTGAAACTGATAGTGACAGTTTTGTACAACGAACCTGAGGTACCCCTGGTGTGAGGGGTAAATTGGAACGTGGAGGTACGCATCCTTGATGTCCAAGGACACCATAAAGTCCCCTTCTTCCAGGTTCGCTATCACTGCTCTGAGTGACTCCATTTTGAACTTGAACTTCTTTATGTACAGGTTCAAGGACTTCAGATTTAGAATAGGTCTTACCGAGCCGTCCGGCTTCGGTACCACAAATAGAGTGGAATAATACCCCTTTCCCTGTTGTAGAAGAGGTACCTTGACTATCACCTGCTGAGAGTACAGCTTGTGAATGGCTTCCAAAACCGTCTCCCTTTCGGAGGGGGACGTTGGTAAAGCAGACTTCAGGAAACGGCGAGGCGGATCTGTCTCTAGTTCCAACCTGTACCCCTGAGATATTATCTGCAGGATCCAGGGATCTACCTGCGAGTGAGCCCACTGCGCGCTGAAATTCTTGAGACGACCGCCCACCGCCCCCGAGTCCGCTTGAGAAGCCCCAGCGTCATGCTGAGGCTTTTGTAGAAGCGGGGGAGGGCTTCTGTTCGTGGGAAGGAGCTGCCTGTTGGTGTCTCTTCCCCCTTCCTCTGCCTCGTGGCAGATATGAATATCCCTTTGCTCTCTTGTTTTTAAAGGAACGAAAGGGCTGCGGTTGAAAAGTCGGTGTCTTTTTCTGTTGGGGAGTAACTTGAGGTAAAAAGGTGGATTTCCCGGCTGTAGCCGTGGCCACCAAATCTGATAGACCGACTCCAAATAACTCCTCCCCTTTATACGGCAAAACTTCCATATGCCGTTTTGAGTCCGCATCGCCTGACCACTGTCGCGTCCATAAACTTCTTCTGGCCGAAATGGACATAGCACTTACCCGTGATGCCAGTGTGCAGATATCCCTCTGTGCATCACGCATATAAAGAAATGCATCCTTTATTTGCTCTAAAGACAGTAAAACATTGTCCCTATCCAGGGTATCAATATTTTCAATCAGGGACTCTGACCAAGCTACTCCAGCACTGCACATCCAGGCTGTCGCTATAGCTGGTCGTAGTATAACACCTGTATGTGTGTATATACTTTTTTGGATATTTTCCATCCTCCTATCTGCTGGATCTTTAAGTGCGGCCGTCTCAGGAGAGGGTAACGCCACTTGTTTAGATAAGCGTGTGAGCGCCTTGTCCACCCTAGGAGGTGTTTCCCAGCGCGCCCTAACCTCTGACGGGAAAGGGTATAAAGCTAATAACTTCTTTGAAATTAGCATCTTTTTATCGGGGGCAACCCACGCTTCATCACATACATCATTTAGTTCTTCTGATTCAGGAAAAACTATAGGTAGTTTTTTCACACCCCACATAATACCCTGTTTAGTGGTACCTGTAGTATCAGCTAAATGTAACGCCTCCTTCATTGCCAAAATCATATAACGTGTGGCCCTACTGGAAAATACGGTTGATTCGTCACCGTCGCCACTGGAATCAGTGCCTGTGTCTGGGTCTGTGTCGACCGACTGAGGCAAAGGGCGTTTTACAGCCCCTGACGGTGTTTGAGGCGCCTGGACAGGCACTAACTGATTGTCCGGCCGTCTCATGTCGTCAAACGACTGCTTTAGCGTGTTGACACTATCCCGTAATTCCATAAATAAAGGCATCCATTCTGGTGTCGACCCCCTAGGAGGTGACATCCCCATATTTGGCAATTGCTCCGCCTCCACACCAATATCGTCCTCATACATGTCGACACACACGTACCGACACACAGCAGACACACAGGGAATGCTCTTAACGAAGACAGGACCCCACTAGCCCTTTGGGGAGACAGAGGGAGAGTTTGCCAGCACACACCAAAAGCGCTATATATGACAGGGATAGCCTTATAATAAGTGCTCCCTGTATAGCTGCTTTTATAATATAATTTTTGCCACTATTTTGCCCCCCCCCTCTCTTGTTTTACCCTGTTTCTGTAGTGCAGTGCAGGGGAGAGACCTGGGAGCCGTCCTGACCAGCGGAGCTGTGTAAGGAAAATGGCGCTGTGTGCTGAGGAGATAGGCCCCGCCCCTTTTCCGGCGGGCTCGTCTCCCGCTCTTTAGTGTATTCTGGCAGGGGTTAAATATCTCCATATAGCCCCCGGAGGCTATATGTGAGGTATTTTTTAGCCAAATAGGTTTTCATTTGCCTCCCAGGGCGCTCCCCTCCCAGCGCCCTGCACCCTCAGTGACTGCCGTGTGAAGTGTGCTGAGAGGAAAATGGCGCACAGCTGCAGTGCTGTGCGCTACCTTTAGAAGACTGAGGAGTCTTCTGCCGCCGATTCTGGACCTCTTCATGTTTCAGCATCTGCAAGGGGGCCGGCGGCGAGGCTCCGGTGACCATCCAGGCTGTACCTGTGATCGTCCCTCTGGAGCTGATGTCCAGTAGCCAAGAAGCCAATCCATCCTGCACGCAGGTGAGTTCACTTCTTCTCCCCTAAGTCCCTCGTTGCAGTGATCCTGTTGCCAGCAGGACTCACTGTAAAATAAAAAACCTAAGCTAAACTTTCTCTAAGCAGCTCTTTAGGAGAGCCACCTAGATTGCACCCTTCTCGGCCGGGCACAAAAATCTAACTGAGGCTTGGAGGAGGGTCATAGGGGGAGGAGCCAGTGCACACCACCTGATCGGAAAGCTTTACTTTTTGTGCCCTGTCTCCTGCGGAGCCGCTATTCCCCATGGTCCTTTCAGGAACCCCAGCATCCACTAGGACGATAGAGAAACCATGTGCACTGCAGGGGGGACAGGTATAACATGTGCAGAGAGAGTTAGATTTGGGTGTGGTGTGATCAAACTGAAATCTAAATTGCAGTGTAAAAATAAAGCAGCCAGTATTTACCCTGCAAGGAAACAAAATACTGGCTGCTTTATTTTTACACTGCAATTTAGATTTCAGTTTGATCACACCACACCCAAATCTAACTCTCTCTGCACATGTTATATCTGCCACACCTGCAGTGCTCATGGTTTTGCCCAACTGCTAACAAACTTGCTGCTGCGATCAACTCAGAATTACCCCCATTGTCCCCAATGATAGGGTTGGACTGGCCCGCAGGTGTATTGGGGAAACCCACAGCTGGCCCCACAGCCTGGGGACCCACCTTTCCCTCTAGAGATCAGGTTCCAGACAATACACTTGAAATATACATACACAGGACTATGGTGTTATTTCTACTGTGCATTGCTGTTATTAATCTGGTACATTATCATACATGCAATACCATGCAGCCTTTAATGGTTAGCCAAACCTCTGGAGACTGGCCACATCCCTAAGCATGGGCCCCTACCAATGCATGCATTCCCCTGGTGGGCCCTTCATGCCCCAGTCCAACACTACATGCTAATGGCAGCATTCTTGTGCACCAGCATGCGATAGAGTACACGCGCAGAGACACCCTCAGTGTCCATAGAAAGTACAGCAGTGTCGGTGGTACTGAACACTCCACCATGGCACGCACTACTGTATGGCTTGCTAGCTTCTGTTATTCTTCTATACATGGCCTCTGTGGCTGTGGATCTGCATTTGGGAACGCAGCTGCGTTCTCTACCACACCCGTGATACTCTCATAAACGCCCAAAAGACGCCCTCGTTTTGTGAACACTTCAGATCACCTCACAATCACTGTCCAGTTACACCAATGGTTGTACACCGCCAGCTCTATTGCAAGCCACTTCATATGATCTCTGCATACAGACAGGGGACGCATGCGCCATAGGGGTTTTGTGAAGTTTTTACGCGTGTGCAGTAGCAGATAACCACTTACATTTCACAAACATCGGTCCTGCGTCCACCTCTGCTTCAGGCCCACCTTGTCCTTGTGTGCTGGAAGTTTCTGCATGTGAGCCAGATGACTTCTTAACTGTGGACGACAGAGGTATACGAGTTCAGTATGATTTCCTGGCGTACGGGATGCCAACGGTTAGGATACAGACGTTGGCATCCCGATAGTTGAAATCCTGATGGGGGAAGTAAGACAGTTCCCACCTCTCCTCTAACACTCCCTTCCCACAGCCTAACCCTAACTTCTCCCCTTAGTGCCTAAACCTAACCTCCCCCCGGTGGTGCCTAGCACTAGCCCCCCCTTCCCTTTCATGCAGCATATCCCTAACCCCACCTTCCTGCAGCCTAACACTAAAAACCCTTCCAACCCTCGCCCCCCCACCCCCCAGTTGGTGCCTAAACCTAACCTCCTACCCTACCCTAAACCGCCCGCTATACTTACATTTAGGATGCCGGCTGTCGGTATTCTGGCATCGATCTCCTGACCCTATCAGGATCCCGAAAGCTGACAACTTGACTGCATCCCAGCTATACACCCACAGACACGTGAGCCCGGCATATCAAAATCACTTGTTTGCAGTTAAAGTGTTAACTCAGATAAATGGAACCTGTCATATTTAAATTCATTAGTTGTTAATGAATTGCCTAATGGATGTATGCAAGTGTACACAAAATAAGTTTCTATCGTTAGGAGAACAGTGTTTCTCCCCAGCACACCAAAAAGTATCAGCATTAAGACTTGAACACTACATGAAAATAGAAAATGAAAGATCTTAGTTGCATACTGTATATTTGCAAAGATATGATTAAGCCAACAGACCCCGTCAAGGCGTCTCTGACACTGGTGGTCCCTACATGATAATAGCACCCACTCTGGGTCATATTAATTGCTAATTGTTATGCTACATGATAATAGCACGTCCAAAAATCTAAATTGAGAGCTAACCTGCAGTCACCCCTCGATCTTCCAAATGGCACTACAAGGACCAGCTGGCCCCATCTATGTCTCTAAACAGCAACGATAGCTGCTCAATTTAGTAATACCTCACCAGTGCATGAAAGGGAGGGGTTATTTTAACCTGAAAAGTATTATTAAAAGTCAACATCATAGCTTAATTGTAAGGTACCACAAAACTCTGCTTCTTTCAGTCTTTCAGTCTGAGCACTCTATACTGTATATAGCACATACTACAGATTATGTGGAGTTTCTAATTTGGTTGTACAATGTAGGTGTATGAGTGATACCACTTAGTGATGTTTATAGTGCACCACCCCTGGAAGGGGAAGCGGTTACAATACCGCTAGTCGGGATCCCGGACGTCACAGTGCCGATGCCGGAATCTTGACTAGCAGTGAAATACCGCTGCCGGAATCAGTGCAGCGAGACACCATGCCTGCAGTGTAGTGAGTCACCGTGCCTGCAGTGTGGCGAGCGTAGCGAGCCTGCAAGGGTCTTGCTAGCATTTGCCCCGCTGCTGGCATACCGGTGGCCGGGTTCCCGCTGTCGATATACGTCCGGGATCACGTATGCCGGTTTTTAATACCAATACCCCAGGAAGTATGTAGTTGCAGAATGTATACATAACTACATTGCCCATTAAAGGCATCCCTTATGAAAGTACTGACTCCCACCACCTCCCCTGGATCTGCCCCTTGTCCAGTGTACTGTTTTTCAGATTTTGTTTTTGTATGGGGCTGTAGCCACGCCTTCATGATTAGGCCATGCCCCCTACAGAAACAGGGCCTGGCCGCTCTCCAAGACTCTACAGGGACTATATTGAATTTGGGTTCATGTATGCAACAATTAAATGGCAACAGGGGAATGCATACCTTACAACATTGTCTCAGAGCAAATTGGGATAACTGGTGCACGCACGCACTAAGTGAGAGCATGGTTAGCGCTTACAAAGTACTAGTCACCTAGGGATGGCCATCGGCCATCGATGGTTAGCAACAGTGGCAGCTCCAGAGGTGAGGCTGCAGAGTATTCTAAAATTCATATAGGGGAGCCTCACCAATTACCACCCCAAACATTGCCAAACATCAAAGACCGGGACTCACTGGCAGTTGGTGTGGCTCAGTGCTTAAAGTGGTCCTAGAGAGGTGGTGGTACTCAACCCCCCCCCCCCCCACACACACACACACACACACACACACACTAGTGAAATAAAGGGATTGCGTGAGCCTAAAAGGGGCGTGGTCACCTGATAGCATCCCCAATTCAAATTACGCAGCACAGTAGCACAATCTTATTCACATTATACCACATATTAGTGTCCCTCATTCATGTCATGACACACATTAGTGCCCCTTATACACAAAGCCCACAGTAGTAGCACCCTAAATACACATAATGCCCACAGCAGTAGTGCCCCTTATGCAATACCCACTGTAGTGGTAGTGCCCACAGTTGTAGTGCCCCTTATGTAGAGCCCATAGTATTGGTGCCCATTTTTCAGTGCCCCCAGTAGTAGTGCCCCTTATGTCCCCAGGAGTGATGCCCCTTATTAAGTGCCCCCCTATGCAACGCTCTTATTAGTATTGCCCCCAGTAGTAATGCCCTCATAGTTATGCCCCGTAGATGTGCCCCCTGTAGTTATGCTCCCTGTAGATATGCCCCCAGTTGGTATGCCCCCAGTAGTTATGCCCTTAGTTAGTGTGCCCCCAGTAGTTATGCCCCCAATGCCCCAAGTTGGTTTTCCCCCAGTTGGTGTGCCCCCAGTAGGTATGCCCCAGTTGATTTGCCCCAGTAGGTATGCCCCAGTTGATTTGCCCCAGTAGATATGCCCCCAGTTGGTTTGCCCCAGTAGATATGCCCCCAGTTGGTTTGCTCCAGTAGATATTCCCCCAGTTGGTTTTCCCCCAGTAGGTTTGACCCCAGTTGGTTTGCCCCCAGTAGTTATACCTCCAGTTTGCTTGCCCCTCCCAAGTAGATAAGCCCCAGTTGGTGTGCCCCCAGTAGTAATGCCCCCCATTTGGTTTGCCCCCAGTAGTTATGCCTCCAGTTTGTTTGCCCCCCAGAAGATATGCCCCCAGTAGTTATGCCCCCATTTGGTTTGCCCCCAGTAGTGGTACCCTCATTTGGTTTGCCCCCAGTAGTTATGCCTCCAGTTTGTTTGCCCCCCAGTAGATATGCACCCAGTTCCCCCTACAGAAGCGCTGCTTTCACACACAAAAAAACAAAAAAAAACCCAATACTCACCAGGCCCGCTCCTGCTTCTGGACCGCAGCCTCCGCCTGACGCCCACTCCTCGCAACTATGAGAGAGACGTCATGGCATCTCTCCCATAGCGCCGCACACTGCCTGAGATGGAAGCCGGAGCTCAGGAGGGAGCTCCGGCTTCCGGCTGCCGCTGAGGGGTCTCAGCGGGCGCCTGTCATTTCCCTAGGTTAGGTGAGCCGGAGGATTTAGAAACTGTGTTCCGTCTCCAAATGTAACTGGCGGAACGCAGGTCCGCCCCGTGCCGGCTCACTTTAGCCTCTGTAGAAAGCGCCTTTTTGAAAGTGGAAATGTATTATTGGAAAAAAAAGGACTGCAATTTGCCAGGAGTACTGATACACATTTGTGGACTGTTACACGTGGAAATTTCCTGTATCCCGGAACTTGGATCGGTTGTATTTGTACCCTTGTGGTAGTTGTACTTTCTACACATATAGGATAAAAAATACCCCGATTATGTGCTGCGCATGTGCCAACATCGCAGCTACTGCCACTGGTTTGACTCCCCCTGTCACCCACCGGTGATCATACTCACCAACACCCGGGGATCATTGATTGGAGCTTGGACGGCTCCGGTCATCGGGGCTCCCTGCTGCTGTGACCTCCGGTGCTGTCAAGGGAGCTGCCACTTTGCAGCACTTTACTGCACTGGAGGTCACAGCAGGGAGCCCAGATGACTGGCAGCCCACACTGGAGCCTCTATCACCGAACCCTGAGAAGGTGAGTATTTTTTTTATTTTTTTTAATTACTTTATTTATGTTTTTGTTTCTAAATACAGTGATCAGCTTGTGTTACTTTATTTTTATTTATTTTCTAAACACAGTGATCAGCTTGAGCAGAGCTAATGACACTACCTTCTCCCCGCACAACTTTCTCTGCCTAGGGGCAGAGAAAGCTGTGCAGGAGTACACAAACCGCAGTGAGCCCTGTGATTACGCCACAGGTGATTTTTTTTACTTTTTCTTTTTGTTTACTTTTTTTTTTAGTAAATCTAGATAGCATTTCCCATTATAAATATGGGAAAAGCAATCTTGCTTACTAAAAAAACAGTGAATCATGAAAACTGCTCTAAGCCCTTTAATACATTCAAGTGACACTTAAATAATTTGAAAAGGGTGTAAAAACAGCATTTTGACATTATTTTAGTTAAAAAAAAAAAGTAAATAAACATGCCCCACAGTCTTTCCTTTTTTTTTTTTTAACACCAAGGAAGATTGATGTAGAAACAGGGCATGATCATATTCGGACACATCTAAAACATTTATCACACTTACCCAATGTTTAAAATCAGTGCATGCGTCTGAGACATTGCACCCCGATGGTTACCACCTGGGGACACAGATTGAACTTACATGGAGAGCTATGCAAATCTTATAGGCATTCCTGGGGGGTGACTTTGTCGGCTGTCTTGTTGGGGTGTTTCAGTGTCAGGGTCTGCATCTGAAGACGCAGTTCCACTAGTACGGGCAGCCATGTATGTTGGACGTTCTGATCAACCTTAGGGTTGCCCTAATTTCTAATGGTGCGACTGATGTCCGCTCGATGATGCGATAGATGTTCGCACGATAGTGCAACTATTTACGCACAACAGTGGATGTGTGCCGCTGCCGGTGGGCGTCTCATTTGGGAGCATACTGTAAGTTTGCAGTAGCAGCTGCAATAAATGCATTTGTGCCCTCCTGAGTGAAGTACCCACTGGAACTGAACTGACTATATATTCAGATTTTTATTTAATGAATAACCTAACAGAGATGCACTTGGATAGTAACTATGTTGTTATACAAGCTATAAAGTGGTGGGGGTGTCCCCAGTTCTAAGTAGAGATGAGCGGGTTCGGTTTTACTCGGTTTTACTTGGATTTACCCAAATCTCCTTATTGGCTATCGGACGTCACGTGTTTTGGTTAGCCAATAAGAAAATTCCAGAAAATAAGAAATGGCGATAATTCTGGCATAAAGAACCAAGTAAATCCGAACCCGCTCATCTCTAGTTCTAAGCCGCACTTCTATTGCGCATGAGAAAATCAATGTTGTGTTCTTTAGAACACAGGTTGTGATTGTCAGGACGGCACAAAAGTCACATGAAATTCAGCCTCCGCCTCAGCCTACATCAGGAGAGTTGACAGTTGTGCCGCAACATAAGACAATGGAACACTGGGGCAGATGTATTAAGCCTGGAGAAGTGAAAAAGAAGTGATACGTGGAAGGTGATAACGCACTAGCCGATCATTATGGGTTTGAAAAATGACAGGAGCTGATTGGCTAGTGCATTATCACCTTCCACTTATCACTTCTTTATCCCTTCTCCAGGCTTAATACATCTGCCCCAATGGGCTTAATTCTTAGCAGGTAAAGCTGCCATCCTGAAATGAAGAAACGCCCACTGGAGATATTGCAAACTCATTCACAATTGCATACACATTGGCCCTCATTCTGAGTTGATCGCTAGCTGCTTTTGTTCGCAGCGTGGCGATTAGTTGAAAAAGCGGAACTTCTGCGCATGCGTACGGGCTGCAGTACGCACGCGCGAAGTACTTTCACACAAAACTATGCAGTTTTACACAAAGTCGAGCGATGCTTTTCAGTCGCTGTGTTGATCGGTGAGTGATTGAGGGGAAGTGGGTGTTTCTGGGTGGTAACTGACCGTTTTCCGGGAGTGTGCTAAAAAACGCAGGCGTGTCAAGTCAAAACGCAGGCGTGCCTGGGGAAATGGGGGAGTGGCTGGCCGAACGCAGGGCGTGTTTGTGACGTCAAAGCAGGAACTAAACCGACTGAGGTGATCGCAAAGGCAGGAGTAAGTTTCGAGCTGCTCAGAAACTGCATGAAAATTTTTACGCGCAGTTCTGCTAACCTTTCGGTCGCACTTCTGCTAAGCTAAGATACACTCCCAGAGTGCGGCGGCCTAGCGTGTGCACTGCTGCTAAAAGCAGCTAGCGAGCGATCAACTCGGAATGAGGGCCATTAGCAGTCTATAAGCAACAAAGGGGAACATTAGGGCTAAGGGATGGCCTATGGCTATGCAGGCTGGACACATCAGTAGCGGCACAGAAGACATGTTTTTGCACATACGAGCTTGCAGCTGACGGCATATACGCACCCCGAAAATGGCCGTGAGATGACTGCGTTTCCCCAACCACTCCCCATTAACACCTCTAAACGGTCACTTCCCTTCAGTCACTTGTCCATGAATTTTTCATTGTGAGTCTGCTGATAATCGCTCTGTTGAATGAACAAGGAGATTTATAGTAAGAACTTACCCATGTTAAATCTCTTTCTGCGAGGTACACTGGATTCCACAGGGAATAACATTGGAGGTGTAGAGTAGGATCTTGATCCAAGGCACCAACAGGCTAAAAGGTTTGACTGTTCCCAAGATGCTCAGCGCCGCCTCCTCTATAACCCCACCTCCGTGCACAGGAGCTCAGTTTCGTTAACCAGTTCAATGCAGTATCAGGCAAAAGAGACGACAGCCGTTAGTAGCCACGTACATCACATTCTCACGACAGGCGAAGGTATCAGCGGCTAATGCCATACCAACCCAAAGAAGCTAAGTGCGTCAGGGTGGGTGCCCTGTGGAATCCAGTGTACCTTGCAGAAAGAGATTTAACAAGAGTAAGTTCTTACCATAAAACTCCTTTTCTGCAGCGGGGTACACTGGTATTCCATAGGGAATAACATCGGGGGTGTCCTAAAGCAGTTCCTTATGGGAGGGGACGCACTGTAGCGGGCACAAGAACCTGGCGTCCAAAGGAAGCATCCTGGGAGACGGAATTATCGAAGGCATAGAACCTTATGAACATGTTCACTGAGGACCACGTAGCCACCTTGCACAATTGCTCAAGGGTCGCACCACGGTGGGTGCCCAAGAAGGTCCAACAGACCGAGTAGAATGGGCTTTGATGGTAGCAGAAGCTGGAAGGCCAGCCTGTACGTAAGCATGTGCAATCACCATTCTAATCCATCTGGCCAAGATCTGCTCGTTAGCAGGCCAGCCACGTTTGTGAAAACCAAACAGTACAAAGAGAGAATCAGACTTCCTAACCAGGAACAATCTCCTGGTTAAGGTGGAAAGAAGACACCACCTTAGGTAGATAACCAGGGCGCATTCGAAGAACCACCTGGTCACGGTGAAAAATCAGATAGGGGGACCTACAAGACAAGGCACCCAAATCTGATACCCGTCTAGTAGAGGCAATAGCCAGCAGAAACAAGACCTTGAGTGAAAGCCACTTAAGGTCCGCAGATTCAAGAGGTTCAAACGGAGACTCTTGCAAAGCCCCCAGAACCACCGACAAATCCCAAGGAGCCACAGGTGGGACATAGGGAGGTTGAATCCGTAAAACACCCTGAGTGAAGGTATGAACATCAGGCAGAGTCACAATTTTTCTCTGAAACCATACCGACAAGGCAGAAATATGAACCTTGAGGGAGGCCAGCCGAAGCCCAAGTCCAGGCCTTGTTGTAGGAAGGCCAAAAGTTTGGCCATACTAAACTTGGAATTCCAGACCCTGTGGTAAATCCGAGCAGAAGCCGACTTACGGGCCTTCAA
The DNA here is from genome assembly GCF_028390025.1 of Pseudophryne corroboree. Lineage (NCBI taxonomy): Eukaryota > Metazoa > Chordata > Amphibia > Anura > Myobatrachidae > Pseudophryne > Pseudophryne corroboree. The sequence goes on from NC_086444.1 coordinate 1,119,326,126, forward strand.
CATAGTTTGAATGACCACCTCAGAAAATCCTGTTGCCCTATGTACGGAAGCTTCAAGAGCCACGCCGTCAAAGCCAGTCAGGACAAATCCTGGTAAACACAAGGGCCCTGAACGTGGAGGTCTGGTCGTTGCAGAAGCAGAAGAGGACGCTCTAGCGAGAGACCCTACAGGTCTGAGAACCAATGCCGTCTGGGTCACGCTGAAGCTATTAGAAGAAGGATTCCTCTTTCTTGCTTGAGCTTCCTCACCACTCTGGGCAGTAGTGACACCGGAGGGAACACGTACGGCAGCCGAAAGTTCCATGGAATTGCCAGTGCGTCCACGAACGTCGCTTGAGGGTCCCTTGTTCTTGCTCCGAAGACCGGAACCTTGTTAATGTGTTGAGACGCCATCAGGTTTACATCTGGTAGGCCCCACTTGTCCACCAGGAGTTGAAATACTTCTGGATGAAGGCTCCACTCTCCAACGTGTACGTCCTGACGACTGAGGAAGTCCGCTTCCCAGTTGAGGACCCCAGAAAGAACACTGCCGATATGGCTGGCAGATGGCGTTCCCCCCATTGAAGAAGCTTTGACACTTCCAACATTGCCATGCGGCTTCGAGTGCCGCCTTGATGATTTATGTACACCACCGTGGTGGCGTTGTCTGAATGTACTTGAACAGGCCTGTTCAGTACCAGATGTCGGGCCAGTTTCAAAGCACTGAACACTGCCCTCAATTCCAGAATGTTTATCGGGAAAAGAGACTTCTCCCTGGTCCACTGACCCTGAAGAAAGTGTTGCTCCAACACCGCGCCCCAACCCCTCAGACAGGCATCCGTCATCAGAAGGACACAGTTGGAGATCCAGAAGGGACGACTCCTGCTCAATCGATGCTCCTGCAGCCACCAGGTCAGTGACAGACAGACCTCCGGAGACAAGGAGATCATTTGAGACCTGATCCGATAAGGCAGGCAGTCCCACTTGGCAAGTAACAGTTTCTGCAGAGGGCGGGAATAAAATTGAGCATACTCCACCATGTCGAAAGCCGACACCATAAGGCCTAGTACTTGCATCGCCAAGTGTATCGACACACGTGGACGAGAGAGGAAGCAACATATCTTGTTCTGAAACTTCAGGACTTTCTCCTGTGACAAAAACAACCTCTGGTTGTGTGTGTCCAACAACGCTCCCAGATGCACCATGCTCTGGGCAGGGACCAGGGACGATTTCTTCCAGTTGATGAGTCACCCGTGGGCTTGCAGAAACTGGACCATCAGATCCAAATGACGGAGGAGGACTTCTGGGGAATTGGCCAGGATCGGCAGATCGTCTAGATACGGCAGGTTCCGGATACCCCGACGGCGGAGTGCCATGACCTTGGTGAAAATTTGCGGAGCCGTGGTCAGACTAAACGGTAAGGCCCGGAATTGGTAATGGAGATTGCCAATAGCAAAGCGCAGGTATGGCTGATGTGACATGGCAATAGGGATATACAGGTAAGCATCCTGTATATCCAGGGATACCATATAGTCCTCTGGTTCCAAAGCCAGGACAATAGAGCGACGGGTCTCCATACAAAACTTGGAGACCCTCACAAACTTGTTCAAAGATTTGAGGTTGAGAATGGGCCGGGCGGGACCATTCGGTTTGGGGACTAGGAACAGCATTGAATAGTACCCCCTGCCCCTCTGAGCCAGAGGCACCGGCACTACCACTCCGGTGTCCAGGAGGGATTGTACACTAAACGGAGAGTTGCTGCCTTCACCTGATCCAAAAAGATGTCTGTCAGGCAACAGCGAGGAAGGGGACGTGTCTTGAAGGATATAGCGTATCCGTGAGTGACGACTTCCCGAACCAAAGCATCTGAAGTGGTCTTCAACCATACCTGGGTGAACTGTAGAAGTCGGCCTCCCACCCTGGGATCCCCCAAGGGGAGGACCGCCCCGTCATGCTGCAGGCTTGTCAGATTTGGAAGCCGGCTGACGGGCAGCTCAGGCACGTTTAGGCTTGGGCTTGGTGGTTTTGGAAGTGCAAGACTGTTTCGGGTATGCCTGACCCTTTGCTTTTCCCGGGGTGCAAAAGGAACGAAATGAAGCACTCTTAGCCTTCAGGGCCAAAGGAGTAGTACCAGGTAGACATGCAGTCTTAGCAGATGCCAAGTCAGCGACAATCTTGTTGAGATCCTCACCAAAGAGGATGTTTCCTTTAAATGGGAGCACCTCCAGGGTTTTCTTAGAGGCCAAGTCCACCAACCAGGACCGCAACCAGAGAATACGAGCCAAAATGGATGTCGTAGCAGCCTTGGCTGCCAGAACACCTGCATCTGAAGCTGCTTCTTTAATGTAATGAGATGCCGTGACAATATAAGAGAGACATTGTCTGGCATGTTCAGAAAAATAGGACGGAAACTCAGCCTCTAAATCCTGAGCCCACGCCTCAATAGGTTCTGCGGCCCAAGTAGCCGCAATGGTGGGCCTATGCGCAGCCCCTGCAAGGGTATAGATAGCTTTTAAGCAGCCCCCCACAGTGACGGTAGTGACAGGCAGACCAGATGACATCATCAGCCGAGCGATTTGCGAATCCACCAGCGGTGGCGTTTCCCAAATTTTACTAAATTCTGCCACAAGGGAATAGCAGGCTAGCATCTTCTTGTGCGGGGTGAGTTTCTTTCCTAGGTTCTCTCAGGATTCCTGACGTATGTCAACCAAGTGGTCAGAATGAGGCAAAACCAATTTGGTGACCTTCTGACGTTTGAACCTGTCCGGTTTCTTAGATGTAGTAGCAGGCTCAGGATCATCATCAATCTGAAGAATGAGCCTGATAGCCTCTAATAGATCAGGAACATCCACCTGTGAAACAGATTCCCCATCAGAAACGTCATGATCAGAGTCTGTGGGGTCAGTATACACGCCATCTTCATCGGAAGAGGTATCTTGAACATGCATGGATTGAGAGGAACTAACAGCCCGCTAAGAGGACTTCTTAGGTTTAGTCTTAGGCGGGCGAGTGTCAGGAATACGTTTATCCAAAGAGTTATTCAATTGCTGCAACTGAGTGGACAGAGCATATGTCCATGGCGGATTAACCGCTGGGACCATATAAGGCTGATAAGGCACAGGAGGTCCCATAGGGTGCGCGAGTCTAGTTACCAGCGTAGTCAGTAAATTAGAAAAGGCAGCCCAAGGCAGGCCCTGATGTGCCCCCGTTATTACAAACTGACTGGGGGGTACAGAACCCCCAAAACCTGAACCCTCCGCAGCCATGTTATCCTCAAATGCATCTTGGACATCATAACTGCGCACGGCAGAATCAGCCCCAGACCCATCGCCCCCTGTAGCTGATATGATATGAAAGCGTAAACCACAGGCGACACAGTACAATATCAGCAGGTAAAATACCAAACACAAACCCCCCATGCAGTGTGACAGCACAAACAGAGGATTTTTGAGGTAAAATGTGACTGAAAAACAGAAAAATACAACATACGTATATCCTGTGAAATACCTATATTATCTAATAACCCTGACGCACAGATCCTCCTCAGGTTATAGAATATACGGATAGCAGTAGGAGTGAGATACACGGAGTAGAGATCACCCAGCAGCTATATGCACACACACACAGTCACATGTACAATGCAGGAATTATGACAAACAATTAAACTGCACTGGACTAGCAATACTATTACTGAGTACAGCGATGTATATAAACAAATATATCAATGCACAGTAAAAACTGGATGAATATTACAGGGTACTTGTACTAAATAACCCTGAAATATGCACTTGTTCTTAAGTAACACTGTCTAAACGACATGTAGAATACTTAAGTGTCCTTTAAATGCTCAGCGCTGATGATGCAGGCTGCTTTACAGAGGAGGCATCACCCAGCAGTCCCAGAATCAGCGCAGCTGTGTGTAATGGTGCTCAAACACTGACAGGGAGTGAGGGAGACATAGAGATGCAGCTCCAGGGCAGGAACATTTACTCTAAATGGCTCCCAAGGGCTGGGGGCGGCGCTACAGGCCAGAGCCTTATCCCCTTGCTGGACTTCACCACCGGGTCCTGCGGGCCTTAATAAAATGAATTATAGCCTAATCCGACCTGTGCCCTTGCCCTGGTGGTCTAGTGTGGTCCCTGTACTGCCACAGTGTTCACGCCAGCGTGCGCCGCCCACCTCCTAATGGCCGCGGCGGATCGCGATTTTCAGCGGGTCCCATCTGGGGGACCCTCTTACCTCCTCCCTGAATGCGTCCACGCGATCCCGGGGAACTTCGGTTAGTGTGTGTGCCCTGGGTGAAGAACCGGAGCATCCACTGTAAGTACCCGGCAACCACGGACGCGGGAGTATGCAGCACCACTGTGGGAGGTGCAGGCAGCCCTTGAAGTCTTCTATCTTCTTTAAAATAGCTCTTCTTAGGGCTGCTGGAGCAGCCCTGCCTGTTAGCTGCCTGCACTGGATGCACCAACTTATAAACTGAGCTCCTGTGCACGGAGGCGGGGTTATAGAGGAGGCGTCTCGGATCAAGATCCTACTCTACACCCCGATGTTATTCCCTGTGGAATGCCAGTGTACCCCGCTGCAAAAACTGGGGGTAATTCAGACCTGATTATGGTTGTCATTCCGAGTTGATCGCTCGTTGCCGATTTTCGCAACGGAGCGACTAAGGCAAAAATGCGCATGCACATGGTACGCAGTGCGCATGTGCTAAGTATTTGAGCACAAAACTTAGTAGATTTACTCACGTCCAAACAAAGAATTTTCATCGTTGAAGTGATCGGAGTGTGATTGACAGGAAGTGGGTGTTTCTGGGCGGAAACTGCCCGTTTTCTGGGAGTGTGCGGAAAAACGCAGGCGTGCCAGGATAAAACGCGGGAGTGTCTGGAGAAACGGGGGAGTGGCTGGCTGAACGCAGGGCGTGCTTGTGACATCAAACCAGTAACGAAACGGCCTGAGCTGATCGCAGTGTAGGAGTAAGTCTCGAGCTACTCAGAAACTGCTAAGAATTTTCTATTCGCAATTCTGCTAATCTTTCGTTCGCTATTCTGCTAAGCTAAGATACACTCCCAGAGGGCGGCGGCCTAGCGTGTGCAATGCTGCTAAAATCTGCTAGCGAGCGAACAACTTGGAATGACCCCCAATATCAGCAAATTAGTTAGCAGTTGGGCAAAACCATGTGCACAGCAGGGGGGGGGGGGGGGCAGATATAACATTTGCAGAGTTAGATTTGGGGGGTTATATTGTATTTTCTTTGTATTATCTTTGCGGCTACTGGTCACCGCTCCGCTGCCCGGCGCTAGCCCTTGCTCCCCCACGCTCCCCGTTTTCATTCTCTCTGCCATCCGCATCATCACCTCCACGGCCACTGATTCCTCCGCTCTCCGTAGAGCTTGGTCAGCGCTGCGCTCCTTCCGTCAGCTGCACATGCGCACTTGTCACAGCTTCCTAGCAGGCAGCTGATAGGGGGAGCGCAGCGCTGACCAAGCTCTACGGAGAGCGGAGGAATCAGTGGCCATGGCGGTGATGATGTGGATTGCAGAGAGGAGAATGAAGACAGGGAGTGTGGGGGAGCAACGGCTAGCGCCGGGCAAAGGAGCGGTGGCCAGTAGCCGCGAAGATAATTCAAAGAGCGCTGAGAAAGCCAAATAACGCGGCGGGGGAGGTTAGTACATCCCGCCCACAGGTGAGGGGAGGAGAGCACAGCGCCTCTCCTGTCCCTCAAATCTCTTTGATGCCCTGTCTCACTCTCCAGCAGCGGCGGGGTCATTCTGAATAAGGCACCGGTTTGCTAGCCAATCAGAGCTCGCGGACCGGCAGCCGTGGCTCCCGATTGGCTGCCGGCCTGCGAGCTCTGATTGGCTAATGAACCGGTGCCTCATTTCAGACTGACCCGCCGCCGCCGCTGGAGAGTGAGACCGGGCATCAAAGAAAATTGAGGGGCAGGAGAGGCACTGCACTGCGCTCTCCTCCCCTCACACAGAAGAAACAGAGCTAGCGGTAAGGGTGGGTGGAGGGGTGGGGAATGAGCGCACAGTGGGGCAATGTATATCTGGAACAGGGGGGCATTGTATATCTGACACAGTGGGGCATTGTATATCTGGAACAGGGGGGCAATGTATATCTGGCACTGTGGGGGCATTGTATATCTGGTACTGTGGGGACCATGTAAATCTGGCACAGGGGGGCATTGTATATCTGGCACTGTGGGGGCATTGTATATCTGGCACATGGGGGCATTGTATATCTGGCACTGTGGGGCAATGTATATCTGGCACTGTGAGGACCATGTATATCTGGCACAGGGGGGCATTGTATATCTGGCCCTGTGGGGGCATTGTATATTTGGCACATGGGGGCATTGTATATCTGGTACTGTGGGGACCATGTATATCTGGCACAGGGGGGCATTGTATATCTGGCACTGTGGGGCAATGTATATCTGGCACTGTGGGGGCATTTTATATCTGGCACAGGGGGCATTGTATATCTGGCACTGTGAGGCAATGTATATCTGGCACTGTGGGGCAACGTGTATCTGGCACTATTGGGGTCATATGTTTATCTGGCCCCCCACCATGTGTATCACTCACCACACCCAAATCTAACTCTCTCTGCACATGTTATGTCTGCCTCCCCTGCAGTGCACATGGTTTTGCCCAACTGCTAACAAAGTTCCTGCTGCGATCAACTCAGAATTACCCCCAATAAGTACAACTTTTAAATAGTATTCAAACTTTTACTTTTCTGTATTTATAGGTGTTATGAAATGCGTCCTTCCGGGCTGCTGACATGTTTCTTTTTTGAAGTGGAAGTTCTAAAATGTTACTGCCAGTCATTATTAATGCAAAAATGTCAGCGTGGGACCATAAAATGAACTGTTGTGATTTATTGATGTACTAGAATATTATAGCAGTTACTGTGCTGTAACTCCACTGATAGGTTTAATAAATTTAGCACCACTATCAGTCAGGTAAAGAAAAAATATTACCCTCTGAATTACGTTCTGCATTCCATCTGGCTATCATTTTTCTTACTTAATGAAATGTGGACATTTTTCTGCAAAATGGGGCTATTAATTAACCTGAAATAACACAAGGGAATCCATGGGGATTTAACAAGCTTGAGCGAAAATTAATGAATACACCTGGAGAGACTTTCTCACCCTGATATAATGTTCTTTATTTAGCATAAACTAATCAGGATGTGCAAAATTTTGCAGGGAAATGCAGTGCTTGCATACCGAGTTCAGATGGAAAGATGAGAATACTTAAAGGACAATACACTTTGGGATCTACTCCATAAACTCGCAAGGGGGGGGAATTGCCATTGCAGCAGTGTAGTAACACCGCCAGCCAGGGATGGACTGGGGCTGCTTTTTGGCCCTGGCACTTATGTGCGCTGCGCACATGAAAAGACGCATGGACTCTGCTCCCAGGGGCGTGCCGTGAGTCAGGGGGTGTGGACTCATGGCACGCCCATCTTTCTTTTGGAACAGGCACTTCGGGCAGGTGGGAGGGCAAAACTGAGAGCCAGAAGCTGCGCAAGGCCTTCCTGGCTCTCTCGGTGACCGGATCGGCCCAATAGACCATCAGCCCTTCTGGCATGTACCAGAAGTGCCAGATGGGCAGTCTGGCCCTGCCGGCAGCCAAACTAACCCCCTTCGCAGCCTGATCTCTACCCGGAGTTGCTGATTTATATACGCAGCTATATAGAGCGGTGAACAAAAATCTGCAAGTCTGGAGCCAGCGCTGGCCCTAGGCATAGACAATGTAGGCAAATGCCAGGGCAGGGGTTCCAAAGCTGGGTGCCCTAGCACTTGTGGGGTGCCCTGGGTTGGTGGTGCAGGACCATTTAAAGTTATTTATGGCCAATATAATAGACAAAACCAGTGCCTGTAGGTTCCCATCATAACTGAATTTCACAATAAGAAACTTTTGGCTTGGGGGTGCAGTGGGAAAGATTCTGATACTCTAGGGTGCCGATGTTCAACAAAGTTTGGAAACCATTGGCCTATGGGCATCTGTGCACGCTGGACATCGAAATTTAAATTAACAATTTTGTGCTGTAGATTCATTTTAGCCGCTGTAGCTCTACTGCACTGGCCATGGCAACGGGCAACCAGAAGACAGCAGCCGGTGGCCAGAAGACATCAAAGAAGGTAAGTGTGGTGGCTGGACAAGACACTTGTGTGGGCTGGGCATAACAGGCTCCCCCAAATAATCTATGCAGTCCATCATATTTACATGATTCCATAGCCAAGACTTTGCCTTGCTGAAGATACAATAAAATGGCAGCAGTTGCCTGCAGGTCTCAGAACCCCGGGGGCACTAAAATGTCTAGTTCTGGCTCTGGTGCTGGGAGTGATAGAGGGCTTTGTGAGAAAGAGTGTGCCAACAGTGTTTGGACTGTTGCATCTTGTTTCCCCACACTGAGCAGCGATGGATGATCAGAGAGCCTCTATCAATCATTTGGATCAATATGGTACAATGTCATTGGGAAAACTCAATCTGTTTTGGGGACAAATCGCTAATTCGCTCATGCGCGCAGAGGACCCTCTTTGTTGACAGAACGCAGACAAGTGGAAACGGGAACACACCGACCCAGCCAATATATATTGGTCTGGCTGTATCGATTGGAAATTGGACTAATATAGGGCCCTGAATATCAATATTTCCAATGTAATGCTATACAGTGCCCGTCCCTATCTTACTAGAAACAATCCAAGGGTTTCCACTGCCCTGGTACAATTACCAAGCACTCTGCTATTTCACACATTAATGCCAAGAAATTGTTTCAATAAAATACTTAATGATTTATTTAATGTAAAACTTATTGCAAAGCAACATCAATTAAAATTCCACTTATGTTCCTGTATCATCACTGGGTAATAAACATATGGCTGCATTAACAACATTAGGCTGGAGATATGAACAGTGATTAGTAATTAACTTGTAAATGTTCAATACGTTTGTTAGAGCAGAAGGAGATACTTAGTTAACCAGCATCCCAGTTAGTATAATTATCTATAGATCAGGCTAAGGGTATACTTGCCTACTTTTGAAAAGACATTTCAGGGAGATTGTGAAAGTAACACCTATCAGTGCGGGCGTGTACTGCTACATCAGAGAGGCGTGTCATAAAAATGACTTACATCCAAATATAAATGAGCTCCATAATTAGTAAGATCTAATTGTTGAAGAAAAGACACTGATATTTGCAGGAGTTTTTTGTGTATTGTGTTTTACAAGAGCTTTTATATACTGTAAGTGGCCAGGAGAAACCTTAAAAACCGTTAAAAAAAAATGCATGTAGCCATAGGGATCATTGTGCCTTATAACCAATGCAGGGAAATGGCACTGATGATCCTATTTGAATATATGCATCTCTGATTTATTTTTTCCCCCCAAGAATGAAACAGCTACATAATGGAGGTAAGGGGCAATCAGGGGGATTGCTGGTCCATTCCAGGAGTCAGGAAGATTGCTGCTACTTCAGGGAGTCTCCTGCAGAATGAGGGAGGGTAGGCAGCTATGGCTAAGGGCCTAATTCAAGGATAATTGCAAAAATAGGATTTTGGTTACCTACCATAAATCCTTATCTCGTAGTCCGTAGAGGATGCTGGGGTCCATATAGTACCATGGGGTATAGACGGGTCCACCAGGAGCCATTGGCACTTTAAGAGTTTAATAGTGTGGGCTGGCTCCTCCCTCTATGCCCCTCCTACCAGACTCCATCTAGAAACTGTGCCCGAGGAGACGACAAACTTTGAGAGAAGGAATTACATAGATAGTGGCGAGATTCACACCAGCTCACACAACATGCAAATCCGGCCAACATGCCGGAAAAACTCAGCAACAGCTGAAAACCATAAATAACGCAGAACTTACCTAGGAACCAGGTAGAACTGAACTATAAAACCAAAGCAGGAAAACACAGCGCTGGGCGGGCGCCCAGCATCCTCTACGGACTACGAGAAAAGGATTTACTGGTAGGTAACCAAAATCCTATTTTCTCTTACGTCCTAGAGGATGCTGGGGTCCATATTAGTACCATGGGGATGTACCAAAGCTTCCAGTACTGGAGGGAGAGCGCGGAGGCTCCTGCAACACTGCTTGACCAAACTTGCGGTCATCAGAGGCCAAAGTATCGAACTTGTAAAACTTGGCAAACGTGTTCGACCCAAACCAAGTAGCTGCTCGGCAGAGTTGTACCGCCGAGACACCCCGGGCAGCCGCCCAGGAAGAGCCCACTTTATGAGTAGAGTGGGCCTTTACAGATTTCGGACACAGCAATCCTGCCGTGGAATAGGCATGCTGGATAGTGAACCTGATCCAGCGTGAAATCGACTGCTTAGAAGCAGGACATCCTATTTTCTTGGATCATAGAGGACAAACAGAGAGTCACTTTTCCTATGACGAGCCGTCCTCTTCACGTAAATCTTCAAAGTCCTCACTACATCCAAGGCCTTTGAAGTAATTGAGGTGTCAGTAGCCACTGGCACCACAATAGGTTGGTTGATATTGAAAGCCGACACAACCTTAGGCAGGAACTGTGGACGAGTCCTAAGTTCTGCCCTGTCTTCATGGAAGATCAGATAGGGGCTTTTACAAGATAAAGCCCCCAATTCCGACACGCGTCATGCAGAAGCCAAGGCCAACAAGGTGACCGCCTTCCACGTGAGAAACTTGAGATCAGCCTCTTGTAGAGGCTCAAACCAAGCAGATTGCAGGAACTGCAACACCACATCAAGATCCCACATCAAGATCCCATGGTGCCGTAGGCGCCACAAAGGGAGGCTGGATGTGCAGTACCCCTTTCAAAAAGGTCTGAACTTCAGGAAGAACAGCCAATTGTTTTTGGAAGAAGATGGACAAAGCAGAGATCTGGACCTTGATGGAGCTCAATCTCAGTCCCATATCCACCCCTGCTTGCAGGAAAAGGAGAAAACGGCCAAGTTGAAACTCCACCGCCGGAAACTTCTTGGCCTCACACCAAGAAACAAATTTCTTCCAAATGCGATGGTAATATTTAGACGTTACCCCCTTCCTGGCCTGTATCAGGGTAGGAATTACCTCACTCAGGATACCTTTTTGAGCTATGATCTGGTGTTCAACTGCCATGCCGTCAAATGTAGCCGCGGTAAGTCTTGATAAGGGAACAGCCCCTGCAGGAGCAGATCCTCCCGAAGAGGTAAAGGCCGTGGATCTTCCAACAGAAGATTCAGCAGATCCATGCACCAAGCCCTCCTTGGCCAGTCCGGAGCAATGAGGATTGCCAGAACCTTTGTTCTTATCACGAGCTGAAGAACCTTTGTAATCAGAGGAAGTGGAGGGAACACATACACTGACTTGAACACCCACGGTGTTACCAGTGCGTCCACCGCCACTGACTGTGGGTCTCTTGACCTGGAACAGTACCTCGTAGCTTCTTGTTGAGGAGGGAGGCCATCATGTCTATGTGAGGAACCCCCCACCAATGGGTTACCTCCTCGAACACCTCCGGGTGGAGGCCCCACTCCCCTGGATGGAGATCGTGTCTGCTGAGGAAGTCTGCTTCCCAGTTGTCTACGCCCGGAATGAAGATTGCCGACATTGCCACCGCGTGCCTTTCTGCCCAGATGAGGATTTTTGACACCTCTGACATGGCAGCCCTGCTCTTCGTTCCGCCTTGTCGGTTTATGTAGGCCACTGTGGTCAAATTGTCCGACTGCACCTGAACAGCCCGATCCTGTAGAAGGTGTGCTGCTTGCCGAAGGGCGTTGTACATGGCCCTGAGTTCCAGGATGTTTATTGGGAGAAGTGATTCTTGATCCGACCATCGTCCCTGAAAGGTTTCCCCCAGAGCGACTGCTTCCCAACCTCTTAGACTTGCATATGTGGTTAAAAGGATCCAGTCCTGAATTCCGAACCTTCACCCTTCCAGAAGGTGCGGAAGTTGCAGCCACCAGAGGAGTGAAATCCTGGCTTCCGGAGACAGGCGTATCCTCTTGTGCATGTGTAGGTGAGAGCCCGACCATTGGTCCAAGAGGTCCAGCTGAAAAGGGCGAGCATGAAACCTGCCGTACTGCAGAGCCTCGTAGGCAGCAACCATCTTCCCCAGAAGGCGTATGCATTGATGAACCGATACCAAGGTAGGCTTTAGGACATCCTGGACCATTGTTTGAATCAGCAACACTTTCTCCACCGGGAGAAATACCCTCTGCACTTCCGTGTCGAGGATCATTCCCAGGAAAGACAGCTGCCTTGTCGGCTCCAAATGAGACTTTGGAAGGTTCAGGATCCAAACGTGTTTCCTGAGCAGCTGTGTCATGAGCGCGATGGACCGCAACAACCTTTCCCTGGACGACGCCTTGATCAGGAGATTGACCAGATAAGGAATTATGTTCACCCCCTGTTTGCGGAGGAGAACCATCATCTCCGCCATCACCTTGGTGAAGATCCTCGGTGCAGTGGAGAGGCCAAACGGTAGCGCCTGGAACTGATAGTGATCGTCCATCAGTGCAAACCTGAGATATGCCTGATGCGGCGCCCAAATGGGAATGTGGAGGTAAGCATCCTTGATGTCCAGAGACACCATAAACTCCCCCCCTCCGTTAGTCCTGAGATGACAGCTCTCAGAGATTCCATCTTGAATTTGAACTCCCTGAAATAAGGATTCAAAGACTTTAAGTTTAGAATAGGCCGTACCGAACCATCCGGTTTTGGTACCACAAAAAGGTTTGAATAATAACCCTTGTTCCACTGCTGAAGTGGGACCAGAACAATGACCTCTTGTCACGATCCGGGTATCTGGACGCCATTACTTACCCTTCAGATGCCTCCTAAGGCTGGCTCAGCGTTCCAGGACCGGATCCCGCTGTTCCTGAGTTTCCACATGCAGAATGTCAGAGTGGTGATTTCATCAGCCGCGGCCTCCGCTGTGCCCGCGTGGTTAAATGTGCGCTTGTCAGTCTGGCGTCTCCTGTCTCCTGTGGCCGGCGTCGCCATTACTGTTTCAATTCTCACATGGATTACAAACCAAACTTCCCTCCAAGTGTCTGCATGGGCGCAGCCATCTTGGATTTTGTCATCTGATTATTTCCACCAATCTGCTGTCTGTATTGTTGATTTGCATAATTGCCTAGCCAACCCCTTCCTTGCTGCAGGTATAAGTATGCTGTGCCTGAGCAAGGAAGGCGTCAGTGCTTTGGTTGTCTAACCTAGTTCCAGTTTGTCTCTCTCCTGTGGTTGTCTTCCAGGTTCCAGCTCCTGTCTCCAGACTTCTGCTATAGAGACCCGCACCAGCATTCCATCTGTGGTGTAGCCTGACTCTCCGATCCATTCTGGACTCACCTGTTTCCAGCTACAACAATCACCTGCTTCCAGCCCAGCTTCCAGCAGTGTACAGCTTCTCTTAAAGGGCCGGTGTCCTTTCTGCAGTTTACCACTCTCCACCGGTATTATTATTTCACCGCTCTCAAACAATCACCTGCTTCCAGCCCAGCTTTCAGCAGTGTATAGCTTCTCTTAAAGGGCCGGTGTCCTTTTCTGCAGTTTACCACTCTCCACCGGTATTATTATTTCACCGCTCTCAAACTCCAAACTTCATTATTATTTAATCGCTCTCAAGTTCGTTTATTATTTAACTGGTTCCAGCCAGTATCCACTCCGTACCAACAACAGTCTGGTTCCAGCCAGTATCCACAGCAGCCGTTTTACCTTCAGCAGCCCAGCCTTTCCTGGAACATCAGCTGGTACGATCCTGGGTTCTCTCCATTGCTACAGTCAGGCCTGGTAAGGACTTTCCAACTAGAAGATTATAAGAACTGTCTCACACTACCAGTGCCTGTGGCCCTTGCCACCCTGTAGTACCCAGGAATTGTATTTATCCTCTGTTGACTTTTATGTTTCCTTTTACTGCTGCTGTGTTACGGAGTTTGTCATAATAAACATCATTGACTTTTATCCTGGTTGTCGTGGTCACGCCTTCGGGCAGTTATTCTACATGTTACTTACATGTCTAGGGGTCTGATACAACCTCCCAGGTTCCGTTACATCTCAGCCCCTACAACTGAGGCTGCCTCCCGTCAGCTCAGGCCCTCAGTTGTGACAGTAAGCACTGACCAGTGAATCCAGCCGGAGACCAGGATCAAGCGGCCAGGCCGATGCAAGAACTGGCAGCCCGACTTAAACATCAGGAGGCTGCACAGGGCCACATCATCCGCTGTCTCCAGGATCTCTCTACACGGCTGGATGGGATTCAAACGACCCTCCGTGGACCTGGCACGTCCGGTGCGTCCACTACAGTAACACCAGCTGTAACCCCACCCACCTTACCCATTTCCAGTCCACATCTTCATCTTCCAACGCCAGCAAAATTTGATGGATCTCCAAGGTTCTGCAGGGGATTTCTCAATCAATGTGAAATCCACTTTGAGCTTCTACCTGGCAATTTCTTCAGTGACCGTACCAAAATTGCCTATATCATCTCCCTTCTCAGTGGCTCAGCCCTTGACTGGGCATCACCTTTATGGGAGAAGTCTGATCCCCTGCTATCCTCCTATACTGACTTTGTAGCTACATTCAGGCGCATCTTCGACGAGCCAGGCCGGATAACATCTGCTTCATCTGAGATTCTCCGTTTACGCCAGGGAACACGTATTGTGGGACAGTATCTTATACAGTTTAAAATCCTGGCATCCGAACTGGCATGGAACGACGAGGCCCTGTATGCTGCATTCTGGCATGGCTTATCAGAACGCATCAAGGATGAGTTAGCTACCAGAGACTTGCCCTCTAAGTTGGATGAGCTAATTTCTCTTTGCACGAAGGTTGATCTACATTTCAGAGAGAGAGCAACCGAGCGAGGAAGATCATCTACTCCTAAATCTTCTGCTCCTCCTCCTCGTCAACCATCTCCATCCAAGGATGAGCCTATGCAAATTAGTCGTTCCCGTCTATCTCCCGCTGAGCGCCGAAGACGTCTCTCTGAGTCTCTCTGTCTCTACTGTGCAGCTCCGTCGCACACTATCAATGCCTGTCCCAAACGTCCGGGAAACTCCAGATCCTAGCTCGCCAAGGAGAGGGCCGGCTAGGAGTAATGATCTCCTCTCCATCTCCTCATGACTGTAACCTCCCAGTGTCGCTCCAAATTGCTCAACGTTACAGGAACGTCATTGCCCTCCTTGATTCCGGAGCAGCTGGGAATTTCATAACCGAAGCTTATGTTAAACGGTGGTCCCTACCCACCGAGAGACTGTCCTCGTCCATCTCTTTGACTGCCGTGGATGGCAGCAAGATTTTTGACGCAGTCATTTCCTTAAGGACTCTTCCAGTTCGTCTGAGAGTGGGAGTTCTTCATTCTGAGTATATTTCTTTTTTAGTGATTCCAAGAGCCACACATCCAGTGGTTTTAGGCCTTCCATGGCTCCGTCTCCACAACCCATCAATTGACTGGACGACTACGCAAATACTGGCATGGGGTCCCTCCTGTGCTGAGACTTGTTTAGCCAAAGTTCTTCCTGTTTGTTCTTCCTTCCCCAGGTCATCTGATGTTCCGCCTCCTCCATATCAAGACTTCACGGACGTGTTCAGTAAAGCCTCTGCTGATATCCTTCCTCCTCATAGAGAATGGGACTGCCCAATCGACCTCATTCCAGGGAAGGTTCCACCGCGAGGCCGAACTTATCCGTTGTCTCTGCCTGAGACACACTCCATGGAAGAGTACATCAAAGAGAACCTGGCGAAGGGTTTCATCCGACCATCTTCTTCTCCAGCCGGCGCAGGCTTCTTCTTCGTTAAGAATAAAGACGGTGGTCTGCGTCCGTGCATCGACTACAGAGGTCTGAACGACATTACCGTCAAGAACCGATACCCTTTACCCCTGATTACCGAGCTCTTTGATAGAGTTAGTGGTGCAACTATTTTCACAAAGCTGGACTTGAGGGGTGCCTACAATCTCATCCGAATCCGTGAGGGTGACGAGTGGAAGACCGCCTTTAACACCCGTGACGGACATTATGAGTACCTCGTCATGCCCTTCGGATTGAGCAACGCTCCAGCAGTCTTCCAGCACTTCGTGAATGAGATTTTCAGGGACATCTTGTACCGCCATGTCGTGGTTTATCTAGACGACATCCTCATCTTTGCTAATAATCTCGAAGATCATCGTTTCTGGGTAAAAGAGGTTCTTTCCCGTCTCCGTGTCAATCACCTCTATTGTAAATTGGAGAAGTGTGTGTTTGAAGTTAAAACCATTCCGTTTCTAGGTTACATTGTGTCCGGTTCCGGACTAGAGATGGATCCTGAGAAACTCCAAGCAATCCAGAATTGGCCTATACCCTTAAGCCTCAAAGGGGTCCAGAGGTTCTTAGGGTTCGCCAATTATTATAGAAAATTTATACGAGACTTTTCCACCATCGTGGCGTCTATCACTGCATTAACCAAGAAAGGTGCTAATCCGTCCAAGTGGTCCGAGGAAGCTACACAGGCCTTTCACCTTCTGAAGCAACGGTTCATCTCTGCACCAGTTCTGAAACAGCCCGACACCGACTCTCCTTTTATCTTAGAGGTAGATGCCTCCTCCGTTGGAGTAGGAGCAGTGTTATCCCAGAGGGCCAAAGATGGACATCTACATCCTTGCAGTTTCTTCTCCCGGAAGTTCTCCCCAGCTGAGCGCAACTATGCCATTGGCGATCAGGAGTTGCTAGCCATCAAGCTCGCTCTGGAGGAGTGGAGATACCTGTTGGAGGGAGCTTCCCACTCAATCACCATACTTACCGACCACAAAAATCTTTTATATCTCAATGGCGCACAATGTCTGAATCCTCGTCAGGCCAGATGGGCACTTTTCTTTTCTAGGTTTGACTTTAAACTCCAGTTCTGTCCGGGTTCTCAGAATCGTAAGGCCGATGCCCTTTCCCGCTCATGGGAGCAAGAAAATGAGTCCGAGTCTGCAGACAAGCATCCTATTATTAATCCGTTGGCATTCTCCACGGTAGGGATGGACTCTACGCCTCCACCAGGGAAAAGTTTTGTTAAGCCAGTTCTAAGGAAGAAGCTCATGCATTGGGCCCATGCTTCCCGTTTTGCTGGACATACAGGCATTCAGAAAACCCTTGAATTTATTTCTAGGTCCTACTGGTGGCCAACTCTGAAGAAGGACGTTATGGAATTTATTGCCTCCTGCCCAAAGTGTGCCCAACACAAAGTCTCCCGCCAGTCGCCTGCGGGGCAACTGGTTCCATTATCTGTTCCCCGTCGACCTTGGACCCATTTGTCGATGGACTTTGTTTCCGATCTACCTATCTGCAACAAGTTTAATACCATCTGGGTGGTAGTTGACCGGTTCACCAAGATGGCACATTTCATCCCTCTCATCGGTCTTCCGTCAGCTTCCAAGTTGGCTCAAGTGTTTATACAAGAGATCTTCCAACTTCACGGTCTTCCTGAAGAGATCATCTCGGATCGTGGAGTACAATTTGTAGCCAAATTTTGGCGAAGTTTGTGTCAAGCCCTCCAAGTCAAGTTAAAGTTTTCCACGGCTTACCATCCTCAGACCAATGGTCAAACCGAGAGGGTGAATCAGGACTTGGAGGCCTTCCTCCGTATATATGTGTCTTCCTCTCAAGATGACTGGGTTCAACTCCTTCCTTGGGCCGAGTTCAGCCACAACAATCAATACCATTCCTCATCTTCTTCTACACCATTCTTCATTAATTATGGATTCCACCCTAAAGTCCCAGAATTCCAACCGCTTCCCGCAACTTCTGTTCCAGCAGTGGATGTCACCTTTCGTCAGTTTTCAAATAACTGGAGGAACGTCCGCGCAGCCCTGCTTAAAGCCTCATTCAGGTATAAGAAGTTTGCCGATAGGAAGCGTAGAGCGGTTCCTGCTCTCAAGGTGGGTGATCGTGTGTGGCTGTCCACGAAGAATTTGAGGTTGAGAGTTCCCAGCATGAAATTTGCACCTCGCTACATCGGACCCTTCAAGATTGAACAAGTCATCAATCCTGTTGCCTACAGGTTACAGTTACCATCCTTCTTGAAAATACCCAGGACATTTCATGTTTCTTTGTTGAAACCGCTGATCCTGAATCGGTTTCATTCCGCACTTCCTCCAGCTCCCAAAGTTCAGACTCAACGGGGAGTCGAGTACGAGGTGGCCAAGATTTTGGACTCACGTTTCCGTTACGGTCAGTTACAATACCTCATTGACTGGAAGGGCTATGGTCCTGAAGAACGCTCTTGGACCAATGCCTCAGACGTCCATGCTCCTGCCTTGGTCCGAAATTTCCACGCAAAGTTTCCTTTAAAGCCTAAGAAGTGTCCTGGGGCCACTCCTAAAGGGGGGGGTGCTGTCACGATCCGGGTATCTGGACGCCATTACTTACCCTTCAGATGCCTCCTAAGGCTGGCTCAGCGTTCCAGGACCGGATCCCGCTGTTCCTGAGTTTCCACATGCAGAATGTCAGAGTGGTGATTTCATCAGCCGCGGCCTCCGCTGTGCCCGCGTGGTTAAATGTGCGCTTGTCAGTCTGGCGTCTCCTGTCTCCTGTGGCCGGCGTCGCCATTACTGTTTCAATTCTCACATGGATTACAAACCAAACTTCCCTCCAAGTGTCTGCATGGGCGCAGCCATCTTGGATTTTGTTATCTGATTATTTCCACCAATCTGCTGTCTGTATTGTTGATTTGCATAATTGCCTAGCCAACCCCTTCCTTGCTGCAGGTATAAGTATGCTGTGCCTGAGCAAGGAAGGCGTCAGTGCTTTGGTTGTCTAACCTAGTTCCAGTTTGTCTCTCTCCTGTGGTTGTCTTCCAGGTTCCAGCTCCTGTCTCCAGACTTCTGCTATAGAGACCCGCACCAGCATTCCATCTGCGGTGTAGCCTGACTCTCCGATCCATTCTGGACTCACCTGTTTCCAGCTACAACAATCACCTGCTTCCAGCCCAGCTTCCAGCAGTGTACAGCTTCTCTTAAAGGGCCGGTGTCCTTTCTGCAGTTTACCACTCTCCACCGGTATTATTATTTCACCGCTCTCAAACAATCACCTGCTTCCAGCCCAGCTTCCAGCAGTGTATAGCTTCTCTTAAAGGGCCGGTGTCCTTTTCTGCAGTTTACCACTCTCCACCGGTATTATTATTTCAACGCTCTCAAACTCCAAACTTCATTATTATTTCATCGCTCTCAAGTTCGTTTATTATTTAACTGGTTCCAGCCAGTATCCACTCCGTACCAACAACAGTCTGGTTCCAGACAGTATCCACAGCAGCCGTTTTACCTTCAGCAGCCCAGCCTTTCCTGGAACATCAGCTGGTACGATCCTGGGTTCTCTCCATTGCTACAGTCAGGCCTGGTAAGGACTTTCCAACTAGAAGATTATAAGAACTGTCTCACACTACCAGTGCCTGTGGCCCTTGCCACCCTGTAGTACCCAGGAATTGTATTTATCCTCTGTTGACTTTTATGTTTCCTTTTACTGCTGCTGTGTTACAGAGTTTGTCATAATAAACATCATTGACTTTTATCCTGGTTGTCGTGGTCACGCCTTCGGGCAGTTATTCTACATGTTACTTACATGTCTAGGGGTCTGATACAACCTCCCAGGTTCCGTTACATCTCAGCCCCTACAACTGAGGCTGCCTCCCGTCAGCTCAGGCCCTCAGTTGTGACACCTCTGACATCACCAATTTTCTGATGGCATTCAGAAGAATTGTCCTGTCTGCCAGCCGGGCTGGCAAGCCTGACTTGGAGAAACGGTGAGGCGGGGGATCTTGAAACTCCAGTCTGTACACTATATCCAGGAACCAGTGGTCCAGACCCGACGACACCCAGACTTTGCTGAACTGCCGGAGTCTTGCCCCCACCTGACCCTCCTCCAGGCCTAGCTGTCCACCGTCATGTGGAGGACTTAGGGACATTAGAAGCGGGCTTCTGGGTCTGGGAACCTGCGGGAGCAGGTTTCTTTCCTTTGGCACGACCACCTCTGAAGAAGGTGTTCGATGGCTTGTTCTTTCTAGGCCTTGCAGGCCGAAAGCACTGTGACGTGGCTGATGAAAAAAAGGCTTCTTTGTAGCCGGTGCAGCTGAGGGGAGAAAAGGAGACTTACCTGTGGTAGCCGTGGCAATCCACGCATCCAGCGCCTCCCCAAAGAGAGCCTGACCTTTGTATGGTAGGCCCTCCACAGACTTCCTGGATTCCGCGTCCGCAGACCAGTTGCGCAGCCAGAGACCCCTGCGAGCTGAGACGGACATGGAGGAGATCCCCGCAGCCATGGAACCCAGGTCCTTCATGGAATCCACCAGGAACCCTGCAGAATCCTGAATATCACGTAAAAATAAATCAACGTCACCTTTATCCAGCGTAGTTGATTCCTCCTGCAGAGTGATTGACCACCTGGCAATAGCTTTAGCAATCCAAGCACAGGCTATAGTAGGCCGCAATATAGCCCCTGAAGCTATGTAAATGGATTTCAGCGTAACATCCACCTTGTGATCTGCCGGGTCCTTTAACGCGGTAGATCCCGGGACCGGTAACACCAGTGGGGACTCCCATCTCTTCCTATCTTCCTCTGGGAAGGGAAAAGCCACCAAGACTCTCTTGGTAATCTGGAATTTCTTTTCCGGAGTTTCCCAGGCCTTTTCAAAGATAGCATTTAATTCTTTGGATGCCGGGAAGGTGAGGGGGGCTTCTTATTATCTGTAAAGAAGGCCACCTCCACCTGTTCCGGAGCTGTGTCCGAAATGTGTAAAACATCCCTAACAGCCTCAATCATCAACTGCACCCCCTTAGCAAGTGATGCTGTTCCCCTCGACAGATCCCCGTCACTGTCTGCAGTGTCAGAGTTGGTGTCTGTGTCATCCTGCATAATTGCAAGTGCACGTTTGTGAGAATGTACCGCAGGGGACCCCGGGGAGGCAGTATCAGACCATACAACCATAGAGGACTGGAGGACCTGAGTGGCATGCTCAGTCCTAGCAACTCTATCAGAAATCTGAGAAACAGTCCCCCTCAGAGAGAATAACCATTCTGGCTCTCTAGCTGGGATCTGTGCTAAAACAATGCAATCCTGATTACATGGAATGGAGTCTTCCTGGGAAGACAAATCCTCTGCAGCATATGAAACATTGTCCCTCGACATGTTGTCACACACCCTCAAACACCCCACAAACACACAGGGTACTGGGCAGACAGAGTTTCTCCCCTAGAATGGCAGAGAGACACAGAGATTGGAGCCAACCCACACACAGCGCTATTAGAATATAGGGAGCCCCTAAACCCGCGCTGACTGTGTCCCTTAATAGGTGATACAGCCTTAACACAGTCTCCCCCCCCCCCTTCTACAACCCCCTGGTACCGTACAGACAGCTGGAGTCGTTCAGGAGGGACCTGGCATCCACTGGCAGTGAGCTGCAGGCTGGAAAATGGCTCTGAACGCTGCTGGGTCCGCTCTCAGGAGAAGCTCCGCCCCCTCAATGGCGCTGTCTTCCCGCTCAATGAAGATTATACTGGCCGGGGGAATTTATGCTGGCCTGGATCCACAGACCCCGACAGGCTGCTTGTGGTCAGTGTAGGGTACGGAGCTGGCTCAGGGTGCCCCCCTCCCCCAGCGCCGCACCGCAGTACCGCTGAGCCTTCCAGGAGCGCAGTTAAGACCGCGCTCCTACCCTCTAGCCGCCTGCTTCACACTGTCCCCCCACTTGCAAGGGGGGACAGTGACTCACTCGCCATCTTCAGCTCCCAAGGGGGTGGCGGCTGGCTGCCGGGGAGAGCGTTCCCCTGCGACGAGGCGCGATCAGACCCCTCTGGAGCTCAACGTCCAGTCAGCGGGGGCAGTGGCTCAAGACCCTGCAGGGCGGACACTGCTTCCCCCCCCCGCCCTTAGTCCCACGCTGCAGGGAGGCTGTCGCCAGCAGCCTCCCTGTAAAAAAAATAAACTGAAATAAAGAAAATAAACTTTTCCTAAGAGAACTCAGCAGAGCTCCCCTAGCTGTGACCGGCTCCTCCAGCCCACACTATTAAACTCTTAAAGTGCCAATGGCTCCTGGTGGACCAGTCTATACCCCATGGTACTAATATGGACCCCAGCATACTCTAGGACATAAGAGAAAGCAAAATCTTCCTCTAATGGGCAAAACCATGTTGCACTGCTGGTGGGGCAGTTATAACGTGCAGAGAGAGTTAGATTTGGGTGGGTTATTTTGTTTTTGTGCAGGGTAAATACTGGCTGCTTTATTTTTACACTGCAATTTAGATTTCAGTTTGAACACCCCCCGCCCAAATCTAACTCTCTCTGCACATGTTATATCTGCTCCCCCTGCAGTGAAGATGGTTTTGCCCATTAGAGAAAGATTTTGCTTTTGTGATCAACCTTGAATTAGGCCCTAAATACAGTTTTTAGGAACCCTGTGCTGTAGGACAGTTGTCCACAGGAAAAGGATCACAAATCCCAAATGACATACAGTAATAGTTGCTGACAATTTGTATACAAGGTCCTCCAGTGACAACTGCTGCACATCAGTTATGGTCTCCAGATTCTCATTGTACCGGTACAGCTGGGAAACAAAGTAGATAGTTAAAAGTTTCTCCCAGCAGAGATGTGAATAAAGGGGGTAATTCCAAGTTGATCGCAGCAGGAATTTTTTTAGCAGTTGGGCAAAACCATGTGCACTGCAGGGGAGGCAGATATAACATTTGCAGAAAGAGTTAGATTTGGGTGTGGTGAGTTCAATCTGCAATCTAATTTGCAGTGTAAAAATAAAGCAGCCAGTATTTACCCTGCACAGAAACAAAATAACCCACCCAAATCTAACTCTGTCTGCACATGTTATATCTGCCCCCCCTGCAGTGCACATGGTTTTGCCCAACTGCTAAAAAATTTCCTGCTGCGATCAACTTGGAATTACCCCCAAAGGGCCTAATTCTGAGTTGATCGCAGCAGCAAATTTGTTAGCAGTTGGGGAAAACCATGTGCACTGCGGGGGGGACAGATATAACATGTGCAGAGAGAGTTAGATTTGGGTGGGGTGTATTCAAACTGAAATCTAAATTGCAGTTTTAAAATAAAGCAGCCAGTATTTGCCCTGCACAGAAACAATATAACCCACCCAAACCTAACTCTCTCTGCATATGTTATATCTGCCACACCTGCAGTGCACATGGTTTTGCCCAATTGCTAACAAACTTGGTGCTCTGACCAACTCAGAATTACCCCCAAAGTTCCACTCAGTACAGCCATTAAGTGATAAGTGTGATAACCGCTTCTCTATTGTCAACACATTTCATTCACACATCGTAGACATCCTCAAATTCATCAAAGGCCGTAACTAGGGGTGGGTGAGAGGTACTGCTGCCCAGGGTGCAGAGCCAAGGGGGTGGCACCATTGTTCCCCCATAGCACCTAGCTTGTACGGTGCCTCCAGCCCAGAAAAGTGCTGCATAGCGGATCTGGAGGATAGGATTATCACGCTGCTGAGGCCCTGGGTGCACACACTAAAAGGATGAGTTATGAAATTTGAAAGAGTTCCGGTTCTGGCTCCAATGTGAGGAGACGCTGATCACTACAGCTCTCCTGCACCCTCTGCAACCGGAGCCCACAGAGCTGCCTCCCCGCGGTGCTTCTCCACGAGCTGCACACTATACCTGTGGGAGAGTGTTGGACACTTGATGAATAAGTTTCTGTCCTCCTCCATGCCCCCTAAAGTTCAAAGATTGCGGTCTGAAAAACGGCCTGGGAAATCCAAGATGGCCACCACATCCAGCCCACAAACAAGCCTGCAAGCAGCTGGCTGTGTTACACAGGCTTCTCTATCACAGGATTGTGCTACAGGTGGGTCTGACTGTTCTCCTGACTCTCCAATTACCTATTCAGATGTGGTGAGGGCTGTCAGAGATGCCATGGAGCCTATTATGGAGGCTCATGCTTCCAAAATTCAGAAAGCAGTGAAAGATCTTATGTCACAGATTAAACAACTGTCTAAGACTGTCATTACTAATGAGCACAGGTTAGGGGAGACTTTTCAGGATGTCACTGACCTCAAGCACAAATATGATGTTTTACAGAAATCCCACTACCAGTTAATTAACAAGATTGATGATCTTGAAAATAGATCTAGAAGATCGAACCTCAGAGTGCTGGGGCTCCCAGAATCCTTAAAAGGCCCTGACCTGGTTACTTTCTTGCAAACATCCCTGCTTGATTTATTACATGTAAAAGATGAATGCACTGGCTTCGTTATTGAGAGAGCTCATAGGCTCGGCCCCCGCGCTTTTCACCTAACAGCAAACCACGTGTGGTCATTTTCAAATGCTTGAACTATGTCCACAAGGTGGCGATTTGGGCAGCATCCAGGAAACATAGGAATTTGAATGGGAGGACAGCCGTTTGGCCATTTTCCAGGATTACTCCTCAGAGGTCTCCCGAGCTCGATGTGAATTCTCTCCCCTCTGCTTTCATTTGGTCAAGGTGAATTAGAAATTTGCTTTGCTGTTTTATGCCAGACTTCTTCTCTTTGAGGGCTCTTACTTTAAGGATTTTACTAACGTGGCTGATGCGGAAGCTTATGTCTTTTTAAGCTACTGAGCCTGATGACGACTTCTCTCAGGCTAATGATGTTCAAGATCAAGATGGATGAGTATTCCTCTGGGACTTGATTTTGGTTTCAGTACTGTTTCCTTGGATATTGTTTCGGGGGTAGTTGCAGCTGACACTTTCCTATCTACTCAGGACCTCGCCCCCGCACAGCTATTTGTTTTCCTTGAACATCATCGAATCAGACGTAACTATTATATGTTGCTCTAATGTGTCCCCCCCCACCACCCTTTTGTTACACTTGGCGGTGATAAACTTCTTAATGTTTCTTTAATCCTGCTCTGTGTGCTCTGTTGTTTTATTGTATCACTATTATTATGTTTGTTGATTTTTTTCATGTGTTGCCGATTTTATTTTTATTGTTGGCACTCATCAGTGCTTGTGTAAACCGGTTGTTATTGGTTGCTATGAAGGTATGCCTGTCCTCCATAGGACTTTCTTCCTTCGTGTTGCTCTAATGTTCTCTATGTGTTATTGTTTTCTTTTTCTCTTTTCTCCCTCCCCCTTCTTCACTCCTGTGTCATTCCATACTTGTCCTGTGTTCCCTAATGATCCTTCTAGGTTTTTGCTGCCATGTCAGAAGTCCAATGCTGATTTTCCTAGATGTTCCTTCTCATGTATGCTATGGGTCATTACTTATTTAGTTATTTCAACCGATGGCTAATCTGTCAATAGGCACCTGGAATGTGGGGGGCATCAATTCTCCAGTCAAACATAAGATTTTATTATATCTTCGGAAAATGAGGGTTGATGTCTTTATACAGGAATCCCACCTCATTCCTAATGAAGTGATAAAACGAAATACTATGGGTTGGTCTGTGGTGGCCTTTTCTTCATTTTCTTCTAAGGCGCTGGGAGTAATTATTTTGGTTAGGCAATCTATCCATGTTTCCATTCACGCATTTTTAGATGACGCTCAGGGTCGATATGTGATTGCTGATGTAACTTTGGCCAATTCTAGATTCCTATTATGTAATATTTATGCCCCCAACTATTATTCTAAGAAGTGTTATTCGCATATCATTACTAAATTGATCCGGTATACTGAGATAACTGTAGTCTTAGGTGGAGATTTTAATATATAGTCCTCCCCTACGATGGATAACCCCCCACCCCCTCGATACCCTCCTTCACTGCCAAGTATAGGTATTCGCCATATGTGTTCTCAATTATCCTTAGTTGATGTGTGGCGCTCTTGCTACCCTTTGGAGAGTGAATTTATATGTCTCTCAGCAGCGCATCATACATTGTCGAGAACTGATTACCTTTTATTATCTGAATCCCTTTTTTCGAAAGTAGCTGACTCCAAAATTGAAGATAACTGTGCCTTATGCTGGATGAGATTGATACTTACCTCAGAAAGAGGTCCTTTTCGTTCTTGGCAGTTCCTCTCCCATTTAAGTACTTCTCAGCAGTTCCGTTCAGCTCTCGATTCTGCGTGGATGGAATTTTATGCGTATAATGGAGAGACTCTGGATGCTGACCCCACATTGTATTGGCAGGCGTCTACATCAGTTATCAGAGGGCAATAATGTCCTATAGCAAAAAAAGGGATTCAGATTTAAATGCAATGTACCTGGAAGTCCAGTCGGCCCTCACTAATTCCTTTCAACAATTTAAATCTTCTCCTACCCCTTCCTCCAGGAGCATTATCTTAAACAAAAAAACGTTGTTTGATACCTTACTTTCTCAGATGGAAGCCAAATATTCTTTTTCCAAGGATTGTGGTATTTACAGGTACTGTATGGGAACAAGTCTGGGAAACTTTTATCCCGGTTGTTAAAAGGCAGACACCCTTGTGTGGTCATACACTCTTCGCTTGCCCCAAAGGCCTTTGATCTTGTCACATGGGACCATCTTTTGGAAACACTGCGTCAGTTTGGTGCCCCTGAGGACTTTGTCTCATTGATTTGTCTTTGTCGCATAGAGTCCCCTATGCTAGACTCCAACTACTATGTGAAGAGGGAGGCTTGGGAATCCCTGACCCAATCTTATTTAGCACAGCTGCAATGTTCCGTTATATCACAGATTGACTTTAGGGCAGGTCAGTATTTACGAATTTTACACTTGACCTTGCTATCGTTCATCCTTTCTCTCCAGCCGCACTTCTTCATATACGCCTAAACAACAGCTTCCATCTGAGCTCAAAAGTAATGTTTTATTCTGGCATACATACCTTGCATGGCAGTCTTCCCATGTAAATTCAGGCAGATGGCCCGATGTTTCTCCTCATACGACATTTTGGGGCAATCCCTGTTTCACCCCTGTACTTGACAACAAATATTTTTTGAGTTGCAGAGAAAGGGGGATTGCTGTCATTAGAGATATATATGACCCGGGGGGGAAAACTATGTTATCTTTTTCTGACCTCCAGTTAAAATTTTTAATCCCTCACCGGGAGTTTTTTATGTAATTACAAGCCAGGCATTTTGTTCACTCTCAACCACCCCCACTATGACTAGAGGCCACCACAGACCCACTCCATACATTAATGGTGCTCACAGAGGACTGCCCTCACCGTCTCAGATACTTTTGCTCCACTTTTAGACTTTCTCCCAGAGACCAACTTTGGACGACGGCGTTATCCTCTTGGTCAAAAGATATTCCCAATATGGGATATTCTCTGGATCTTTTAGATAACGTTATGCTCACATTCTGATATCTCCATTCTGCCTCCTTACAATAGGTTCATCTGAAGACCCTTCAAAGAGCCTATATGGCGCCTAACCAGAGAGCTCATATGGTCCCAGAGGAAACTGGGTGCTGTATCAAATGTAATATAAGTAGTGCTACTTTATATCATAATTTATGGTCCTGCAGGAAAATATCTTGATTTTGGTGCAAAGTGGTTGCTTATATTAATTATACGTTTAAAATACAGGTAGTTAAAAATCCATTAGCTTGCCTCTTCCTTGATTTCAGAGAGTGGTCGCTTGGACTGGAGATAAGGTGTATCGTTCCAATGATCTCAGTTATTCTGACTATAGCTAAGAAACAAATACTCACTCACTGGTTGACCCCCTCTTTGATGGCAGTTAAACATATGACTCTTAGGACACTATATTTTGAATGGTGAGCCTCTCTCCCTGATATAGAATCGGGGGTTCAGCGGTTTGTTAAAAAATGGGAGGCATACATTGATAGCTTGGAATCGGATGTGCATATTTACAGACTGTTAGAAACCACATCATGATATCAGTATAGACAAATTGATCGTACTTCTTAAGTAATTGTTACCCATTTAGTATTATATGTCTGGACTATAATTACTACTTCGATGCTTACAGTACTGTATTTTGTATGCTGTCTAATGCTAAAAATACATGTAGACTTCTGATTTATTGCCACTGTTTTGACTTCTCCAGTGCCTGCACTGGGTAGTAACCCATACCAGACTTGTCTTGTTGTTTCATTTTCTTTATTGTATTGTCTTTGTCCTGTCATGCCTCCCCTTACTCCCTTCCCCTTCTTAATGCCCTTTGGTATAGAATCTTTTCTGACACTAGTAAAATCAACAAAAGGATAGAGGGTGCCACTGGCACTAAAATTCTTACAGATAACCCTTAATTACATGGGTTAGAGGATATCCATTACAAATACATATGCCAATCAAATGGTAAAAGAGAATATATTTTATTAAAACATCACAATAAAAATTACATCAAGCTGGTGTTCAATAGATCCTATGCGCAGTAAGATCTAACCGTGCGGTGGGCTAGCTGGTAGGTTAGCAAATGTGGTCCAAGGCTAATTAGCCTGGCACCACCGCGACGGGTTTGATCAGCAGACAGTCACCCTGGTCTTTGCATGTGCAGCTCCTCCGTCTAGACAATGCGTTTCGGTCTTTGTATTGACCTTTTTCAAGAATGGATGGAGAGCTGTCCTTAAAATGATCCTTTTATACTCTCCGTAATCATTCTATTCAACTAAATGATTGAATAATTGTTGATGCCGTACTTCCGTGTTCTCATACCGGAAGTCACGTGAGTGCGTTCCAGCGGCCACTTCCTGTCCTCTCTGTGACGCTGCTTCCTCTTGCTTGCGTTCCAGAGATGTCGGACAGCGCCGCACTTCCGTATTCTCATCCCGGAAGTCACCGCTATGCGTTCCAGTGACAACTTCCTCTCTTCTGTTTGTTAATACCGCTGTTACCTTGTATTTCAAAAACGTATTAATCGAGTATACATCACATGTATTGTTGTGCTCTTCTAAATATTATTAGCCTCCTTCAATATGAATATCTCTGACACGGGCCATCCTGCTCACAAATTATCACAGTGGTCCGTCAGCCATTTTACTTTAGGGATCCCACTCTCCTTGCACATAAACCATAAGCTTTTTTCAGTAGTGGCTGTTCATTACGTTGTCCATTTCAATTTAGGAATCCAGCATTCTTTCCCCATACAGACGACAATGCAGGGACACCCACACCTGCCCAAACTAGGTGGTACTTTGTATTCCATTCCTGTCCATCCCTATAACCCAGTTGGGGTCCTGCATGTCTCATGATTTGTACGTGGGTTCCCCTGAATTTTGGATATACAAGAAAAAAGAGGATACATGAGTGATTAGTAAACATAAAATGTAAAATGAGATCAATATAAAATTACTAAAATCTTAAAAACTAATCCAAGCACCACCTCAACTCAAAGTCAACATTGTGTCCCTTGGGTTTTAGTGTATCAAGGTCATAAATCCATTTCATTTCACTTTGAGCGATGCGCTTCTCCAAATTTTTATTCCGCCAAGTGGGTTTCAACTGTTGTAACCCCAGAAATCTTTAGATATGACCCTCACATTTATTATGTTTTTTGCTAAAATGCAAGGAAAGTGGATGAGTTTCAAGGCCTTTGCGAATATTGTATATATGCTCCACCGCTCTTGTTTTTAGGGGCCTTGAAGTTTTTCCTATGTAGATCTGACCACACTTACATTCCAATAAATAGATTACGTTCCTAGAATGGCAAGTCACAAAGTCTCTTATTGGATATTTCTTACCAT
Organism: Pseudophryne corroboree; assembly: GCF_028390025.1. Classification (NCBI taxonomy): domain Eukaryota; kingdom Metazoa; phylum Chordata; class Amphibia; order Anura; family Myobatrachidae; genus Pseudophryne; species Pseudophryne corroboree. The sequence continues at coordinate 1,119,355,679 of NC_086444.1, forward strand.
TCACTACAAATTCCGTGGTCTTTCGTGCTATATCCTTTTTTGTCATGGTAGGGCACATAAGACAAGATCCGCATCTATGGAAACCCTTATTGCATGTTCTTCCTACATTGTTTTCTTGTAAACTACTTTTGACTAATTTATCCTTCAATGATTTGGCTTTTTTATATATAAATACTGGTTTGGACGGTAAGTGATTACACAAAATAGGGTCGTCCTGCAGTATTCGCCAATTATCTCTGAATACTCTTTCCACCCTTTTGTGATATGCACCATACTGGGTAATGAATGCCCATTCATATGGGTTATCTTTAGATTCCAGCTTTTCCTTTTCAACTAAAAGTTATTTTCTATCAAGAAGGTGTACTTTCTCTTTCGCAGTTCTGAATGTAGATTCATCATACCCCTTTTCCCGAAATCTTCCCGCCATTTCCTCTAATTGTGTCTCTAGGACAGTAGTGTCCATGCAGTTTCTTTTTAAATGTTTAAACTGGCCTATCGGTATGTTCTCCAACCATTTCTCATGGTGCTCACTATTTGTACTGAGGTAGGCATTGGAATCAGTAGGTTTTCGATGGGTTTGTGTAAGTATTCTCTCATTCCCAATATAAACTTTGAGATCTAAGCACACTAGTTCCTCTTTACTATCAGTAAACATAAACATTTTTTTAAATCATTGATGTTAAGTAGTTTAAGAAAATCATTCAATGTATTGGCCTCTCCTCGCCAGATAAAAAAGACGTCATCAATAAAACGCCACCAGGACACCAGGTTCACTCCCAGTTCTCTCAGGTTATCCACGGACTGTGCTTCCCAATAAGCTATGTAGAGATTTGCATAACTGGGAGCAAACCTGGTGCCCATGGCCGTGCCCTTAATTTGCAGATAGTAGGAACAATTGAAGTAAAAATAATTGTTCGTTAAAATGAAATCAATTGATTCTAATAGAAACCTCTTTGTTTCCTCATTATATTCACTTTTATTCAAAAAGTATTCGACGGCCACTCTCCCTTTATCCCAATCTATGATGGTATAAAGGGTGCTGACATTGGCACTAACTAGAGTGCACTCCTTATCCCATGTGACCTTCTCTAACTTCCTTAAAATATCACCTGTGTCTTTTAGAAAAGCAGGGGTGCATGTCCCTGGTGGCTGCAAGAAAGAGTCAACCATGGCAGTGGAAGGTGATAACGCACTAGCCAATCAACTTCTAACTTCCATGTTACAGGCTGGGTTTGAAAAATTACAGCTAGGAGCTGACTGGCTGGGGCGTTATCACCTTCCACTTTATCACTTCTCCAGGCTTAATAAATCTGCCCCTCAGTTCCCAATCCGCCCATGCCTGACATTGAAACATAAATGAGTATAGAGATGTTACAACCAAGAATTATAACTCCTCTTGGTGTCACTGGACCTTTCAAACAGTAGTGGAAATTTGAAACAAATTGTAACACCGAAAGCTATATTATACGTTTTATTTTCACCTGTGGGGACCAATTTGTTTTATTGTTTTCTGTGGGGGGCAATGTGTGTGTTTTTTTCTTGTGGGTGGCCAATGTGTTTTATTTTTGTCTTGTGCAATGGTAAGTCAGACACACACACACACACACACACACACACACACACACACTAAGAACTGTATTAGAAATGTATTGGGCATTTCTGTGTGGTTACAGGGGTTTGGCTAGCCTTGCATATTTGGACGTATGGCTGTACACCAGGTAAGGGAACTGTAGCATCATTAGCATAAAGTCGCAGACACAACTGCAGCAAAAGATGCAAGGAAGTCCACAACAGACTCTACCTCCATTAGGGCTGCTTCCAGAAATTTCCCAGGCTGGTTTTCCATCCCAATCCGCTCCTGGCTGGAACAGACCATCCTGGCCACTGCTCCACTTTACTCCCTGCAAAGTGCCTCCCTTTGTCACTAACAAAGAGCAGTGCCGGCCAATCCCAGGGAGCTGGGAGAGCCCGAGCAGCGCACGAAGCAGCAGTGAGGGGGCTGCAGCCCAGTAGCTGCTGCCCAATTTGGGCCCAGGGGGAGGCTCCCAACAAAAAATAACCCTAGCGTGAATGTATCTGTGGTAGGGAATATAGATTGTAAACTCCACTGAGGCAGGGACTGTGGTCAAATATTCTCTGTATTGTGCTACAGAATATGTGTACACTATATAAATAACTGGTAATAAATAATAGGATTTTGATAACCTACCGGTAACTCCTTTTCTCCTAGTCCGTAGAGGATGCTGGGGACGACATCAAGACCATGGGGTATAGACGGGATCCGCAGGAGACATGGACACTCTAAAAACTTTTCATTGGGTGTGAACTGGCTCCTCCCTCTATGCCCCTCCTCCAGACCTCAGTTGTAGGAACTGTGCCCAGGAAGACTGACATTTCGAGGAAAGGAATTACTTAACTAGTGGTGAGATATCTACCAACTCACACCCTCAACCATGCCGCACACATGGCATTCAACATAACACACGCCAACAGGCATGAACTAATTGCAGCAACAGAATCATCCCGAGGAAAGACAACCTTGTCGTCGGTTCCAACTGTGACTTTGGGTAATTTATGATCCACCCGTGTTGTCGGAGTATTGACAGGGAGAGGGATATGTTTTGTAATAACTGCTCCCTGGATCTCGCCTTTATCAGGAGGTCGTCCAGATAAGGGATTATATTGACCCTTTCTGACGAAGGAGGACCATCATCTCCGCCATCACCTTGGTGAATACCCTCGGCGCCGTGGAGAGACCGAAAGGTAACGTCTGGAATTGGTAATGGCAATCCTGAATCGCGAATCTCAGATAGCCAGGTGAGGAGGATAAATGGGAACATGCAGGTAAGCATCCTTTATGTCCACCAACACTAAGTAGTCCCCCTCCTCCAGACTGGCAATCACCGCCCGAAGTGATTCCATCTTGAACTTGACCCTTTTCAGGAAGAAATTCAGATCTTTTAGATTTAGGATCGGTCTGACCGGGCCGTCCGGCTTCGGAACAACCAAGAGGCTTCAATAAAAACCCCGCCTTTGTTGTGACAACGGTGACAATTATAACCTGGTCTTGACATAATTTTTGGATTGCCGCTGTTACTGCTTCTCTCTCTGGCGGAGAAGCTTGCAAGGTCGATTTGAAAAATCGGCATGGGGGAACGTCTTGAAACTCTAGTTTGTATCCCTGGGATACTATTTGCAACACCCAGGGATCCAGGCCAGATAGAATCCAATCCTGGCTGAAGAGTTTGAGACGTGCCCCCACCCGAGCGGCCTCCCACAAGGGAGTTCCAGCGACATGCTGGGGATTTGGCAGAATTAGGGGTAGCCTTCTGCTCTTGGGAACCTGAAGCCGGTGTGGGCTTCTTTCTCCTTCCCCTACCTGCATAGAAGGGGGAACCTCTCGCCTTTTTGTATTTATTGGGCCGAAAGGACTGCATTTGCGGGTGATAGGTCTTTTTTGCCGGTGCAGGCGCAGAGGGCAAAAATGTTGACTTACCTGCGGTAGCCGCCGAGACTAAGGCATCCAGGCCATCACCAAATAAGGCCTCACCTTTATATGGGAGAGCCTCCATGTTTCTTTTGGAATCTGCATCAGCGTTCCACTGGCGAATCCATAACGCCCGCCTAGCCGATACTGCCATGGTAGCGGCTTGTGAACTCAAGAGTCCAATATCCTTCATTGCTTCCAGCATGTAGGCGGCAGCGTCCTTGATATTCCCTAACTTAAGGAGTATCTCATCTTTATCAATCGTGTCAATTTCTGATGACACGCTTTCTGACCATTTTTCAATAGCGCGACTCACCCATGCGCAGGTAATAGTGGGCCTGAGCAGTGTACCATTGGTAACATAAATGGATTTCAATGTCATTTCCATTTTGCGGTCTGCCGGCTCTTTAAGAGAAGCCGTACCAGGAGCAGGGAGAATTACCTTCTTTGTCAATCTGGAAAGTGCACTGTCTAACACAGGGGGTGACTCCCAATTTTTCCTGTCTTCAACCGGGAAAGGATAAGCTATGTGAATCCTTTTGGGAATACGAAATTTTTTATCAGGATTCACCCACATCCCTTCAAACAGAGCATTTAGTTTGTGTGAAGGAGGGAACGTGACTTTGGATTTCTTTTCCTTACATAAATAAGTTTTCTCCTGAGGTACAGGAGTGCTTTCTGTAACCTCCAACATGTCCCTTATAACCACAATCATATATTGTATACTTTTTGCCAATTTATGATCTATCTCTCTGGATTCACTATTGTCGACACAAGATTCAGAATCCGTGTCGGTATCAGTGTTTACAACATTTGCAAATGGTCTCTTATGTGACCCAGAGGGGTCGCCCGCATAAGGAATAACAGCATCCTGAAAAATCGCATCTTCCACAGATTTTCTCCAGCATGCAGCCTTAGATTCAGACTTATCTAATCTACAGTTAATCAGATGCATACTGTCACGTAGCTCTTTCACCCATGCAGGCCACCACAATACAACTCTGTGTCCCTAAAATGGCTTCCTCTGGGGAGGAACTCCCTGCCTCAGACATGCCTCACACGTGTACACCACACTCACAGACACACTGGGACTTATTTTGGGGACAGACCCACAGTAAAATCTGTCAGAGGGACACAGGATAGGAGCAGCCAGTTCACAAACCCAGCGCCAGTATTGCCTGTGAACACAGTATGTCCACAGCCCAAAAGCGCTTTTAAATAGTAATATACACTATCAAATTCACCACAATCGCTTTGTGCCCCCCCTTTATAGCACCCTGTACTTGTCAGAAGTGGAGGAGAGGACCAGCGTGTTCTCTGCAGCTCTGAGGAGAGAGAGAAAATGGTGCTGAGTAGTGTGCTGGCTGCCTGAGGAAGAAGCTCCGCCCCTCAGTATCCATGACAATATTTATACTGGCGGGGGTAGGGCTGTGCCAGCGGCATCTTATGCCCCTTTTAGCCAGTTTGAGGTATTTTTCTTGCTGCCCAGGGCGCCCCCCCCCCCGCGCCCTGCACCCTGCAGTGCCTGTGTGTGTGGGCAGCAATGGCGCGCTGCGCTCCCGCCAGCCGCGCCGCACCTCAGCCGTCACTTACTTGATTGAAGATCATTCTTCTCATACTCACCTGTCTTCTGACTTCTGGCTCTGTGAGGGGGGTGACGGCGTGCTGTGGGAATGAGCATCTAGACACGGCTAGCGTTCAGTTCCCTTCAGGAGCTAATGGTGTCCTGTCAGCCAGAAACAGAGCCATGAAACTCTGAGGAAGTTGGTTCTGCTTCCGCCCCCTCAGTCCCACGAAGCAGGGAGTCTGATGCCAGCAGATCTCCCTGAAAATAAAAAACCTAACATAAGTCTTTTCAGAGAAACTCAGTAGAGCTCCTCAGAGTGCATCCAGTCGACCTGGGCACATTTCTAAAACTGAGGTCTGGAGGAGGGGCATAGAGGGAGGAGCCAGTTAACACCCAATGAAAAGTCTTTAGAGTGCCCATGTCTCCTGCGGATCCCGTCTATACCCCATGGTCTTGATGTCGTCCCCAGCATCCTCTAGGACAGGCCTGGCCAACCTGTAGCTCTCCAGATGTTGTGAAACTGCACATCCCAGCATGCCCATCCACCATTCTAGCATTTCCTAATAGCAAAACTGTAGCAAAGCATGATGGGAATTGTATTTTTACAACAGCTGGAGAGCCACAGGTTGGCCAGGCCTGCTCTAGGACGTATGAGAAAAAGGGATGTAAAGTGCACACATCTCCTACACATACAGTAGCCTAACATTGTATGGTACTCTTTACCATCATCATGCCATTGCAGTGGACATCAAGGCCATAACTAGGGTGGTGCTGAAAGCCCCTGTGGGCGGAGAACCGGCCGGCAGCCACACCCGTATCTACTCGGCACCCATGACTGCATCTGCTCACCACCGCCAGTTGTAGTGCTGTCCGTTGTAATATATCTATCGGTGGTGCAGCGCCGCCACATACATTACAGTGGGCAGCGTCTGCTCTGTCCCACCCAGCTACCCTGTCTTCTGCAGCATCTCCCGGGATAGACGTCATGACATCTCTCCCAGACCCTGCAACCCATTCCCACAGTGCACTGCTGTGCCACGAGGATCCGTGGCATTTGGACTGGCCGGGAAGCAGCACTGCAGCAGGTCAGATCTAGGACCAGACGTCGGACTAAGAAGAGAGTGTGCTCAGGGAGGCCTGGCCAGATCCAGTATACCCCTTTGGCTCAACTCTGCTGCACTCAACCCCAACACTGTTACTTATTCAGTTTCTACCTCAGACACTCTGTTTTTTTATTCAGTATGCCAGTATGTCTTCATAATGCTAACATCTGGATAATATTGTCATTATCCCATTTAGAAATGTATTTCCTGTATGCTTGTGTTAATTAATGTTTTCATATTTTAATTATTCTCAGCACCATTGATATTTCATATGATATTTAGAACTGACCCGTCACCCGCCACTGGGAGAGAGAAGAAGATGTTTCCCGCCCGCGATATATGGTGAGTTATGTGTGTGGGCGGGGCGAGGATTGAAAAATGGCCCGGGATTGGTCACCCTATCTAAAACCCACTTGTAGGTAAATCCACTAAATCCTAGGTTGAAAAGCTTAGTTATTAAAGAGATTGGAATAATAGTATTAAAGGCGGAGCTAAAATCTACAAAAGGATCCTAACATTGAACAACCTCTGATCCAGATGAGTTAGTGCAGAATGCAAAACAGTGAGCATCATCTGTACAGCAGTTTCCTCTGAAAGCAAACTGGAAGGAATCAAACTCAGCAAAGAAAAAAGACTGAATGTGTCTCATCACTGGAAGCCAGTGTCGGACTGGGGCACGTAGGGCCCACCGGGGTAATGCAGTGGTAGGGGACTGTGGTTAGGGGTTTGACCAGTCCGCAGAGGGGGTGTGACCTGCCACATCATTGGTGTGACTAACCATTAGAGAGTGCAACGTCTGGGCCACTTCATAAATATATACAGTAAATTCAGCTGCTGCATGCATGATAATGTACCAGATTAATAACAGATTAATAACAGCAATGCACTGGAGAAAATACACCATAGTACTAGAGATGAACGTAAATCCGAGTAAAACCGAACCCGCACATCTCTACATAGTACAGTATAAGGTAACATATGTATGATGTATAATTCAAGTGCACATTCTGGAACCTGATCCTTAGAGCAGGAGGTGGGCCCCCAGGCAGTGGGGCCCACCGGTGGTTTCCCCTGTACCCCTGTGGGCCAGTCCAAGCCTGCTAGACGCTCAAAGCATTTAATTACTAATGATGTCAGGGCTATGGGACGATATTCTTTAAGACATTTTGGAATACCTTTCTTTGGGATGAGAACAATAGTGGTAGTCTTAAGACACTTTGGGAACACACAGTTTACAATGGACAAATTGAATAACACTGTTAATATCCAACCTAACTGATCTGCGCAATCCCTTTTCATTGAATCCCAGCCTCATCAAGAAGTAAAGGTGAATCGCCCAACCGCGGAATTAGGGGCATAATAGGCAAACTATTGTAATTATAAAACCTAAACCTAACCCTCCCTGGTGGTGCCTAACCGTAACCCTCTCCCCACAGCCTAAACGTAACACCCCTCATCCCCGCTCAGCAGTCTCCCATACTTACATTCGGGATCCCAGCACCGGCACTGTGATCCATGACGGGATCCCGGTGTCGGTATTCTGATCGAGATTCCGACATTGGTATCACAACTTCCAGGATCCTGAATGCTGGGATCCTGGGTGGATCCCATGTAAAAACACTGATAGTTGGTCCATACTTGCCTACTTTGATGCGGCAATGGGGACGGATCTGGGACAATTGTATCATTAGGCCCCACCCCCTCAAATATAAATGATGCGATTAGCAAATATTCACATAGAGGGCAGGGCCAGAATTATGTGATTGCCGTAGAAATATTATTCTCTCCATTCTGTCCACTTGTGACATGTGGGAGGGGTGCATACACTTCCGGGGCTGCGGGGGACTACCCGAAAAATTGGGTGTATCCTGCAGGATCCTGGAGAGTAGGTAAGTATGAGTTGGTCTGATGTTCTGAACTGTTCTAAAGTTGGGTTTTTGGTCATTTATAGCCGTTGATTTTCATTTAGTAAATTGTGCGCAAAACCGATTGTAAACCCGAAATCGACTTTTAGTAATTTTCCCCCCAAGTCTGCATGAATTAAGATTAACTACCTAGCACTTGTGACATTAGAATCGCATGTGATTGTTGTTACAAGTACAGTCCCATTGTGTTCTGTGACAAAACTCCAGAACAAAATGCAGAACGAGAGATAAGAGATCACCTTCAATAGGTTGCTCTGGTGCTAGATTATACCCCTTTTCCACTTTTTTAGCTTTAAAAACAAGGGTAAATGCGCAGGGACGCGCATTTACCCGTGTTTTTTCATAGTGGAAACGGCCCCCCCTGCAAAATTCCCGGATCAAGTGATCCGGGAATCCTACCCGGGTAGCTTGCCTGGTTGAACACGTGTTCAACCTTGTAAGCTGTGTAGTGTGAACGGAAGCCGTGTCGAGGCGACACGGCTCCCGTTCACAGTGAATGGAAGGGCGGTGCTGGGAGATCATGTGATCTCACAGCGCCGCCCCTGCTGCGTCACTAGCAGCGTCACCAACCCGGCAATATGCCAGGTTGGTGAGCGCTGTGGGAAAGGGGGCTGTAGCACGGGTCGCAGCCGTGTCAGGCTTCCGGCTGCGACCCGTGCTACAGGTGGAAAAGGGGTATAAGTGTAGTGGAACGGACTGTAACTACTTCATGACCAAACAGCACTGGTTATGCGCATATGTGCTGAGATTTTGCACTATTTTTTATTTTATTTTTAGTAATTTGCACTTATTTTGCAACCAACTCTCCCTCTTGTATTTCTACTCCTATTACAACTTGTGAAAATGTTCACATTGGCCCCAATTCAGTATGAGTTGCAGATTCTGCTGAAAAGCAGAATCTGTAATTGCTTCTATAGCATGCCAGGGGCGCCCAGCGCAGGGCAAGAACGCCCAACATGCTAAATGGCGACCAGCAACTGCAATGGCATCACTGAGGCAGGAATTAAGGATGACCCCCTGCATATGCAGCTAGGCTGCGTATCCAGATGGTACGCCTCCATTTTTCAGGTCGCAGCGGCTGAGTATGATGTCACCCGGCCGGTCCGAACACGTCTTTGTTGTCCGGGCTACACCCCCGCAATGCCGCGTCAACGCCCCCCCCCCCCGACAGCCACCGCTGTCAATCAAATTGCGATCGCATCCTAAAGGGATGCGAATACAATGCAGAAGTCTGCACACGCACACTGCGTACTTCGCGCATGCGCAGATAAATGAAAAGTGTCCGCAAAATAGCGATCCAACCTGAATGAGGGCCCTATTCTGGTATTACTATACACAGAAGTCCTGTTTGGTCAAGATTTCCACTAATATTGTCAAAGTTACAAAATAATCTTTTCCAAGAAAAACTACTCTATTTATCTTACTAAACAAAAAAATGTGTTTCTGACGAAAATGACAAAGTGAAAAAGTGGCTTGGCTCTGAAGAAGTGGAAACCTCTGGCCTGGTTAAAGGAATTAAATGAGATAATATTAATCTTTCCCACCCCCAGAGTGCCAGGGGACTGATCCACGAAAACCAAGAACCATGGATAACAGATACCTTGTTGCAAAAAAACGTTTCGGTGGACATTTCCATAAAGGGCATGTAAAGTTTATTAGCCTGCTGCCCCAATACCTGCAGTACATAAGCTGATAAAGAAGGTCTGCAGTACATAAAATGATAAGGTAAATAACATCTGTACTGGCTCTGACCTATCGGTAGATGCCCGAATCAAGTGGGCTACAGGACCTCTGACATCAGGGGGAGGAGCTAGGCTGACAGGATTGTACTCTCACTATCCACGCCACCAACTACTCCCTCCAGTAACCTGCTGGCGAGTGGAGCGAGCCCCTGGGCCCGAAGCACCACAAGAAAGCGAACCCGCGAAGGTACATTTCGGGTACCCTGTTCGGAGCTTGCTGCTCCCCCTGCTGACCTCAGAGGTCCTTTCCCCAACTTGGTTCTAGCCATAACCCTGACATATCAGGTGTCAGGTTTTCCTTAAAGAGGCACTGGCCCAGATTTATCAAGCCTTGGAGAGTGATAATTAGCATTAGGTGATAAAGTACCAGCCAACCAGCTCCTAACTGTCATTTTTCAAACACAGCCTGTGACATGACAGATAGGAGCTGGTTGGTTGGTACGTTATCACCGTGCTATTTATCACTCTCCAAAGTTTGATAAATGGGGGGCACTGCCTCATGTACATAGGGAAGGCAAGGACTGTACCGCTGCTTTGTACAGTATGCTATTAGTATTGAGCTCTATTTCTATCATCTAACATTTTTTGCAGTTTATTGCTGTGTTTGTGCAAAATAGCATGTACTACATGTAATCATCATGACATAGGAGGTCATTCTGACCCGTTCGCTCGCTGCTGTTTTTCGCAGCCGGGTGAACGGGTCTCTACTGCGCATGCCAGACGTCCGAAGGCCATTGCAGGGCTGAGATCACCTCTGCCTGATTGACAGGCAGAGGCGGTCGCTGGGCGGGAGGGGGCGGAACGGCGCTGTTTGGCCGTCGTTTCATAGGTGCGGTGCGGCCAATGCAGGCGTGGCCGGACCGAACGGGGGGCGGGCCGCAGCGGCTGCGTGACGTCACACGCAGCCGCTGTGGGCCGGGAAGCGTGGAGTAGCTCCCGGCCAGCACGCTAAAGCTAAAGCTGCGCTGGTCGGGAGCTACTCTTGAAGTGCAAAGGCATCACTGCTGTGCGATGCCTTTGCACTTCTGCGGGGGGGGGGGGGGGGGGGGGCATTGACATGCGGGGCGGATTAGCCCTGTGCTGGGCGTCCCCCCCCCCCCCGCTTGTCAGGGAAGATGATCGTAGCTGTGCTAAATTTAGCACAGCTACGATCAACTCAGAATGACTCCCATAATTAGTATAGTCAGCCAGCAGCAAACATGTACAATGAAGATAATGTAAACACAATTTGAAATCTATTACAAGTAATTAATTTGCTATTTTTTCTGTCAGATCTTATTGCCATTTCATTTTTGAGTGGGTGCCTAGATAAATAACTCTGATAAATAGGACTTTTCCATTCACTAGTGTGGCAATAACAGTAGTCCTAACAGTACATTGTAAGTAACATGTTTGCTCTAAGCAATTACTGCAGCAGTTAGTTTATTACCCAGCACACAATTACATTCTTGGCAAAGGAACATTCCACACAAATGTGTCAAGCGATTTCTCAGCCTTGCCTGGAGACAGAGCCTACACACTAATTAGCAGGATGCCAAACATTTCTTCTAGTCCATTAATGCTTGTGTGATACCTACAAATGCCATTCAATTGTATTTCATTTTGACATCATTATTATTATTCCAATTATATGGTTATTCATATAGAGACAACCAGGGACGTGCGGTGAGGTAAATGGCTTAGGAGCAGGGCCGGCTCTACCATTAGGCAGCTTTAGGCGGTTGCCTAGGGGCGTCAGCCCCTGGAGGGCGCCACTGAATTCATCTAGCAAAAAACCGAAGGATATCTCTGTATGCGGCCTTCTCTTTTTACACTGTGATACCTGCTGCTGCGGGTCTAATCAGGTGCAGCCACCACTATCAGGCTGTACCACATAGTGCCTCAGCGTTTCCTCCATGCTGACACGTGTAACATCAAATCATGTGAAGGCACATAGGAGGCGGATGTAATTATGGCTCCCGAGGGGCGCCCCCGTGGTGGCTCCTCATAGCCCTGGCGCACCTCCTGCAGGAGAGTTGCAGGTTAGGGGGCACCAGGTTGAAGCTTTGCCTGGGGTGCAGAGAGACCTTGCACCGGCCCTGCTTAGGAGGCACTGGCTAGTACCAGAGTCAAATTTCCATAGTGGGTGGGGTGTAATGCCGCCCAAGTTCGGTGGCCCTGCGGGATGCCGGCAAACTTGGACATTTTTTATAAAGGGCAAGAGTTCGTCCAGCATCCCGCATGGCCGCCGAACCCGGGTGACATTTCATCCCACCCTATATATGAGCCAAAGGGTACATGTAGGCATTATACAAAGGTGCAGCAGCAGCAGTAAATACTGGTGGACATTTGGTGAGTTTTGATCAGAGATGTGCGGATAAGGTAGGTATGGGCGGCACTGCCTCACCTGCCATAGACTTTGTACTCCAGAGTTTTGACTATAAAAATGAATAGAATGATACAAAGAAGACATTTATAACACATTTTTTTGTAAAACCAGGGCCGGTGCTAGGGTGTTCGGCGCCCTCCTGCAAACTATAAATTTGCGCCCTCCCATACTTTACAAAGGGACAGCGCAGATAATGCCCCCTGTAGCAGTGACACGTATACACATAATGCTCCCTGTAGCAGTGCCGCTTACACACGTAACGCCCCCTGTACCAGTGACGCTTAAACATGTAACGCCCCTGTACCAGTGACGCTTACACACGTAACGCCCCCTGTCCAGTGACGCTTACACACGTAGAGCCCCCTGTACCAGTGACGCTTACACACGTAGCGCCCCCTGTAACAGTGATGCTTACACACGTAACGCCCCCTGTACCAGTGACGCTTAAACATGTAACGCCCCCTGTACCAGTGACGCTTACACACGTAGAGCCCCCTGTACCAGTGACGCTTACACACGTAACGCCCCCTGTACCAGTGACGCTTACACACGTAGAGCCCCCTGTACCAGTGACGCTTACACATGTAGCGCCCCCTGTACCAGTGATGCTTACACACGTAGCGACCCCTGTACCAGTGATGCTTAAACACGTAACACCCCTGTACCAGTGATGCTTACACACGTAACACCGCTGTACCACTGACGCTTAAACATGTAACGCCCCCTGTACCAGTGACGCTTAAACACATAACGCCCCCTGTACCAGTGACGCTTACACACGTAGAGCCCCCTGTACCAGTGACGCTTACACACGTAGAGCCCCCTGTACCAGTGATGCTTAAACACATAACACCCCTGTACCAGTGATGCTTGTACACGTAACGCCCACTTTACCAATGATGTTATGTCTACACACGTAATGCCACCCTGTACCAGTGATGCTTACACATGCAACACCCCCTGTAGCAGTGATGCTTGCACACGTAACGCCCACTTTACCAATGACATAATGCCTACACACCCCCTGTAGCAGTGATGCTTGCACACGTAACGCCCACAATATGCTGCACAGTCACACACACACATACTGTACATACATTACACACATACACAGTCAAACATATATTACACATACACATACATACACACACACACACACACACACACACACACACACACTTTCACTCACTTACTCTCTTTCAATCCTCTTACCTAGGGAAGTCTGGAAGGCTGGAGTAGATCATCCTGCTGTTCAGCCTGGTCCCGTGTAGCTCCGCCCCCTTTTAGGTCAGCACACTGCACTGACACAGGGGTGGGGGAGAGGAGGCTTCATGCTGCTGGCACTGGCCCTGCTGCCTGTCATAGAGTGTGACAAGCGCAGCAGCAGCAGGGGGACATCAGCTCAGTACAGGAATGCAGAGCAGGGAGAGCGCCTCTCCATTCCTGGCGCCTTCCTGCACTGCATCCCTTTGCTGAGCGGCTTGCGCCGGCTCTGGTCAAAACTCTTGTGTATACGTTCGTATGATAAGAAAGGCTCTGCCTCACCTGCCTCAACTCACCGCACGCCAGTGGTGGCACCACTTTATGCAGTGATGCACAGAAAATATTTGTCATTCACTCCCATTGGAGCTTACAGTCTAAATTGCCTAGCACACTAGCAACAAACAAACTAGAGTTCATTTTGGCAGAATCCATTTGACCAAACAGTATTTTTTTTAGAGGTGGGAACCTACACAAACAATGGGGGAGCATACAAACTCCACACCACATCCCTTTATGGGAATTGAACTCATGACCCCAGTGCTGTGAGGCATAAATGTATAGTTGTATTTGCTAATGAAAGCAATTGTTATATAATTGCTTGGTTGCAATGATTAGTCTGTAAATGGAAACATAACATCACATAGGCAGTCTCAACTCATGTGATTGACTAACATCATAGACAGCATCTGTGATGTCACTGGGGCTTGGTCATACCTCCCATCTGTCCCAATTTTCACGGGACAGTCCCACTTTTTGGGCACCAGCGGGTGAGAGTGTCCCGTGTTGGGCAGTTGGGAGGCTCCTGTCACTTGCTGCTCTGTAGTGAATAGACGCTGTGTGCATGCGCATAGCGTCTATTCAATGGAGACAGAGGGACTGGGGGCATGCCAGCTGCTCACACAGCGCTGGGCATGCCCCCTCAGTGACAGAAAATGGGGGAGTGGCTCACAATAGCGGCACTGTCACGAGACCACACCCCATTACTATAAACCACGCCCCCTTTTCTGTCACATAAGCACAGGAGTCCTGCTCTGGGATTCTGAAATGTTGGGAGGTATGGCTTGGTATGTCACTGATTAAGGGCCCCATACACTACAACGATATGTCTAAGGCTGAAGTCAGAGGCGATTTCCCTCCTTTGAACTGCCCAGCAGCTTTCCGGGCGGCAGGATCACATACGATACATCGTATGCGGTCCTTTTGCATACGATTTATCATATGCGATCCCAGCCATGCCTGCAGGATCCGACATATCACGAGTGCAGCACTGACGACCTAGGGGCTCCGATCCGATGCTCACGGGAACGCGCATCGGATCGGATGTAAAATACATCCGATTTGCCACTTTTCATCCGATTTATCGGCCCGAAAGGTCGAAATCGGATGAAATCGGGCATTATCATTCTAGTGTATGGGGCCCTTTAGTTATTAGCTGTGTCTGAAGATATGACATTCATATTACATTTATGGTAAGCTAAATTTAATTTAAATGCTGAAAAAATATAACAATAGATTGCTGTATAGATAGATAGACAGATAGATACCTAGATTTATATTGTAGATCAATAGATAGATTGATAGACAGCAGTGATTAAATGCTGGCAAGTTGAAATATATTGTCTCAATAAACTGATCATGTGACTGGCTAATATCATAGACAGCCTTTGCGATGTCACTCAGCTTGTTATATCACTGGTTTGATTAAAACGGTCAGTAATTATCTGTACAATATCAGCAGATATCACATACCACAGTAAGGTTAGTTTATTTATATGTACTGTCAGGTTTTACGCATACGCATCAGTTTTACGCATACGCTGGTTATGCAGCTGAGTAAGGCGCAGCATAGAGGAGGGCGCCCTACTCAGCTGCGCCAGCGATATGTGTAACACTGGCCATTCCTGATACGCCCTGATATGTAGCGCCTGCCCGGAGACTCACCGAGCAGGCAGCGATGTTGGCGCCGCAGCGCTATGTCCGGCAGCGCACCCCACTAGTACTACAATAATGTGAAGAAAAATAAAACAAACTACTACTCCAAGAATCCCTTGCTTCGAGACAGCCAGGGCTACTGGGAGCGGTAGTTTATTTTGAGATTCTTCACATTACTGTACATGCAAAATAAACAACCGCTCCCAGAAGCCCTTGCTGTCCGGCTACTAGAGCGGTAGTTTATTTTGAGATTCTTCTTCTTCTAGTACTATAGTGCAGTGCCGGGTATGGTGGAAGCGCCAACACCACTGACTGCTATGAGAGTCTCCAGGCACAGGGGCCATATCAGGTAATACAGAACTTTGATTAGATTAATATGTAAGAGGAAGTATTAAAGTGGAACTTCAACAGTGGGCAAATGTGTCAGGGGCACTTATATAGTGGGCAAATGTGTAAGGGGCACTTATACAGTGGGCAAAAGTGTAAGGGGCACTTATATAGTGTGCATATGTGTAAGGGGCCCTTATATAGTGGCCAAATGTGTAAAGGGCAATTATACAGTGGGCAAATGTGTAAGGGGCACTACAACTGGGCTTTTACAATGAAACCACGCCTCCTTAATTTTTTCAGGCGTGTGCCGAAAAGTGCCTAGGTGGGTGCCAAAGTATTTATTCGCTTACCAAATAATTTGGCCTCGGGCCAGCCCTGTGTACTGTATATGTTAAACATATATGATGGCTAGATACATTTATACTGCAGATTGATAGATTGGAGATAGCAGTGGTGAAATTCAGGTAAGTTGCATTTACACTGCAGTTTGGTAGATAGACAGGTAGCAGTGGTGATTCAGGCACGTTGACTATAATTTCAATAGGCTGATCATGTGACTGGCTAACATTATAGACAGCCTTTGTGATGTCACTGAGGTTTGGTATGTCACTGCTTGGTACAGAACTCTCAGTTCTTAGCTGTGTCTGCATATTGCTGTGCATGTTCAGCTTAATTTAACATAAATGTTAGAAAATAATGACAGATTTATACTGTAGATTGATAGATATATTGATAGCACTGATCAAATGAATACATGTTGAAATATATCACCTCAGTAGGCTGACCACGTGACTAAAAACATTGACAGCCTTTGTTATATCACTGAGGTTTGGTATGTAATTGCTTGGTATACACTTGACAGTCATGGGGCGTTTTAACAAAGGAAGGTGCCTGTGTACAGACTCTGGTTGTACCTCCTCCTCTCCACGGCGCAGTAGGCTCTGGCACTGTGCCATAGTCTACTGCACATGTGCAGGTCTCTAGAAATATGGCGTCTGTCATGTTCCGGAGACTAATCACTACTGCTCATGCACGGCATTGATTTATGCCACGGCTGCAGCGCCGATGTGGGACTCCGGAAAGTTAATAAACCATGGGTGCAGCATGTGCGGTATGGGGCCCCCTGGGGCCCGTGTGCACCGCCCGCATTGCACCCATTATAGAACAACCAATACATTAGCTGTATCTGCTGATATGACATATCACTGCATATAAAAAGCCTATTTCAACTTAAATGTTAATTGAAAATAATATTAGATGGATAGACAGACAGACAGATAGATAGATAGATAGATAGATAGATAGATAGATAGATAGATAGATAGATAGATAGATAGATACTGTAGATAGATTTTATACTGTAGATTGATCGATTTATAGATGGCAGTGATCAAATGCAGGCAAGATGAAATGTATTATCTCAGTAGGCTGATCACGTGACAGCTAAGATGATAGCCTTTCTGACATTGCTCAGCTTGATACAGTGGCGGAAGTACCAATGGAGTCAGCTGCCGCCGGGCACCAGCCCTAAAGGGGCACCTCCTCCATTGCTCCGATGTCAGGGATACATTACCTGCAGTGAAACCTGCAGCATGAGCCCAACAGCTGCAGTACCCGCACAGCTGTCAGTGTCCAGGGGAGGGCAGGGGGGGGTTTGAGGAAGCAGGGGCGGGTCACCTGTGGAGCCTGAAGAGCGATTAACATCTCCATACAGGGGGTGTGGTGTAGGAGGAGCGGCACTCACGCCCCCCGCTACGCCCACACTACCCTGCCAGTATGGAAACATTGATCCCGCCGCCATGGAGGAGACATGCTAGAGGTCATACTTGACCTCTAGTGCCTAGGAAGTGTAGGGACCCGTGGGAGCACACAGTGCTGCCAGCGGCACCCCTGGTAGCGAGCATGAAAACCCCTTGGCAATGAGCATTACCCCTGGAAACACGCATGACATCCAGCTCATGAAATCCCTGGCAACAGGAATTACCCACTAGCAATGAGCATGACACCCAGTGCATGAAACGCCTGGCAACAAGCATTACCCCCTGGCAACGAGCTTGACATCCAGCGCATGAAACACCTGGCAATGAGCACAACACCCATCGCTTGAAACCCCTGGCAATGAGCATGACACTCTGAAAACCCCTGGCACTGTGCATGGTACCAAGAGCATGAAATCCCTAGCAATGAGCAGGTAATTTAAAAGTAATTAGAAGCCTTACTGTAGGGCTTAATGTGTAATGGGCATTGCGGTGTGTGGCATAATGTTTCACGGATTTTGCATTGTGTGGTATAATGTATCACGGCCATTGCGGTGTGTGGCATAATGTATCATAGACATTGCGGTGTGTGGCATAACGTATAATGGCCATTGCGATGTGTGGCATAATGTATCACTGGCATTGCGGTGTGTGGCATAATGTATCACGTACATTGCAGTGTGTGGTATAATGTATCACGGACATTGCAGTGTGTGGCATAATGTATCATGGACACTGCGGTGTTGACATAATGTGTAACGGCCATTGCGATGTGTGGCATAATGTATCACTGGCATTGTGGTGTGTGGCATAATGTATCACGGACATTGTGGTATGTAGTATAATGTCTCAGGAGCATTGCAGTGTGTGGCATAATGTATAACGGGCATTGCATTGTGTGTCATAATGTGTCACAGGCATGACGTTGTGTGATATACTGTATCAGGGGCATTGTATGTGGTATGATGTCTCAGGGGCATTGCAGTGTGTAGCATAATGTATAACGGGCATTGTGATGGGTGGCATAATATGTCACAGACATTACTGTGTGTGTCATAATGTGTCACAGGCATTACTGTGTGTGGTATAATGTCTCAGGGGCATTGCAGTGTGTGGCATAATTTCTAACGGGCATTGCGGTGTGTGGCATAATGTATAACGGCCATTGCGATGTGTGACATAATGTATCACTGGTATTGCGATGTGTGGCATAATGTATCACGTACATTGCGGTGTGTGGTATAATGTATCACGGACATTGTGGTGTGGGGCATAATGTATCACGGACATTGCGGTGTGTGGCATAATGTATAACGGCCATTGCGATGTGTGGCATAATGTATCCCTGGCATTGCGGTGTGTGGCCTAATGTATCACGAACATTGTGGTATGTAGTATAATGTCTCAGGAGCATTGCAGTGTGTGGCATAATGTATCACGGACATTGTGGTATAATGTCTCAGGAGCATTGCAGTGTGTGGCATAATGTATAACGGACATTGCAGTGTGTGGCATAATGTGTCACAGGTATGACGTTGTGTGGTATACTGTATCAGGGGCATTGTATGTGGCATAATGTCTCAGGAGCATTGCAGTGTGTAGCATAATGTATAATGGACATTGTGATGTGTGGCATAATGTGTCACATGCATTACTGTGTGTGTCATAATGTGTCACAGGCATTATTGTGTGTGGTATAATGTCTCAGGGGCATTAAAGTGTGTGGCATAATTTATAACAGGCATTGCAGTGTGTGACATAATGTGTCAGGGGCATTATGGTGTGTGGCATATTGTGTAATGGGCATTATGGTGTGTGGCATATTGTGTAATGGGCATTATGGTGTGTGGCATAATGTCTAAGGGCCATTGCAATGTGTGGCATAATGTGTAAGGGACATTGCTATAAGGAGGAAAAATGACAAATAACGTAAGGGGCATGAATCAGGACTATTTTTTCCCTGTGCTGGCCAATGTCTGGGCGTGCAGGTTGCAAAACTGGGGTATAAGGTAGTCTTTTCCTGCGATGCCCCGCCCCTTTCAGTGAAGCCACACCCATTCTACAGAGGACATACCCCTTTTTGTGGCACACGCAAATTCATCACTTTTATAGTGCTAATTATGGGGGGGGGGGGGGTGGAGAGAATTTTTCGGCTTGGGTGAGAAAAATTTGTAGTTACACCACTGGTAGTCATATGCTTATTAGGATAAATAACCTGTCTATATGCCTGAGAGTCATTCTGCTCCGGATTTACTCCGTTTACACTGCATCGCGACACGGGTTCCTTCCCGGGACCAACCCTACAAGCTAACAGTGTATGAATCCCAGGTAAACCCTTTTACACCACACCGCTCCCTGTTATCACAGCAATAAACCCAGGTTTTTAGCGGCGGTGTACAAGGGGTATTAGTAGGATTGTAGCATATACAAAAGAGATAAAACATAAACTCTTATGAGATGTAATAGTCGTGGCATTTGTCCAAGATAAAAACAATCAATGCTTATTTTGCTGGTCTGTGGAATTCCGACAGCTATTAAGATTTATTGTTGTATTTTAGATCCTAAAGTGTTAAAATGATTGCGGGGAGCTGTACTGAATGTGTCAAAGTATAATACATTTAGATTAGATACTGTCATCTTAGCACAGTGCCCTAAGTGAAGCGTATCCATTTAATAAAGCTAGTTGCTATGAATTCCACACAATGAAAAGTTAATATTCCTTCCATTAAGACCGTGAAACAGATGGCAGAGAGTCATTTTGACTGTGATAAGTAGCAGTAATTATCCTGAAATCCACATTTGTGATCATCAATATGGATCCGTTTTCTATGCTGTTCATTCTGTTTTCACAAAGATGTTATTTTAAATAAAAATATAAGTACATTTTTCCCTCTCGCTGACACACATAATAGTCTCCTGCTTTTCCCATCAGAATGGAGGAGAATAACTCTCAGGATTGTACACAATTTATTTATTCTAATAAGCATATGACTGGAGGTAAGTGTGGTCAGGTTTCCTTACAAGCCATACAGAATGCAAAATAGAACAGCACATTCTTAACGGGATGTAGTAAAAATGTTGACAATAAAAATGATGATATTCATGCTGTCAACACCGTAATGTCGGTAGTTATTATGTCGGCATAATAACTACAGTATTTTGAAAGGAATTTTTTTTTTCTGAGGTTTATTTCATGAAATAGGACAGGCGGAGGAATACCTACAGCACCAAACAGATTTTAGTTTCATTAGTCAAATGTCTCAGATAAAATATAGGGCCTAAATCAGACCTGATCGCTGGGCAGCGATTTTTGCAGCCCTGCGATCGGATAGTCGCCGCCTACTGGGGGAGTGTAATTTAGCTGTGCAAGTGTGCGATCGCATGTGTAGCAGAGCTGCACAAACTGATTTTGTGCAGTCTCTGCGCAGCCCAGGACTTACTCAGCTGCTGCGATCACTTCAACCTGTCCAGGACCGGAACTGACGTCAGACACCCTCCCTTCCAACGCTTGGACACACCTCCGTTTTTCCAGACACTCCCTGAAAACGGTCAGTCGCCACCCACAAACGCCTTCTTCCTGTCAGTCACCTTGCGAACGCCCGCGTGATCGCTTTTTTCGCACCATCCCGTTGCTATGCATTGATCCTCGTTGCTGCGGTACATTGCTACTGCGCATTTGCGGTGCACACGCATGCACAGTTCGGACCTGATCGCAGGCAGTGAGAAAACGCAGCCTAGCGATCAGGTCTGAATTACACCCATAGAATCTGACAGCAGATAAGAATTACTGGGCCCATCTAGTCTGCACTTTTACCTTTAGGTAACATCAACCCTATTTCTATTTGATCCTTAGTTCTTCTCGGCATCACTAACATTATGGTCAATTCAAAACAAGAGCTCAAAATATTACAGAGGAAACACTCAGGTCGAACAAGCATTATTCTCTAACCCAATATACTGTAAGTGCTGGGGAGAATTATCAAATTGATGACGTTCCTAAGGGAGGATGTGGTCAGAAGACAAACAGCGGGCTCCTGACACATCCCAGAGGTAAGTACAGGGGTTGGGGTTAGGCACAAGGGGGTGAGTTAGGTTACAAGGAGGGGAGAGGGCATTTGACGTTTACAGTTAGGCTGCAGGAGTTGGGGGGTTAAACCGGTTTATGTCATCTGAAGATGGTGTAAACTATCAGGGCCATATTTTGAAAGGCTTTGCTTTTTGGAGATTGGTACATAGGGGTCAGGCCCTAGTGCCCATTGATACAAAAGGGGATTGCAGTCCGTAGCACTAAATAGCCTCTCAGGACATTTCTGATATCTCCAACATTAGGCTATTAGGCAGTGACATGAGGTGAGGAAGAGCCTTTCTTGTCATAGTAACATTTGTGCCAGAGTTTTGACTGTATAAAGAATATGAAAAATACAAAGAATTTGTTTGAAATATCTTCTTTGCATCAGCCTATTCATTTTTATAGCCAAAACGTTGGAGTTAAAAATATACGGCAGGTGAAGCAGTGCCTCACCTACCTATCTTTTCCACACATCTCTGATAAAAACTCACCAAATTTCCAGGAGTCTATGTTGCTGCACATGTGTAGCCCAGATGTACGCTTTGGCTCATATATTGCATGTAAATCTGGCTCTGGTGCTAGCCAGTGCCTCCTGAACCATTTACCTCACCGCACGTCCCTGTAGTACACAGGAACAATTCATAAAAATATGCAGAAACTGCAGTTTTTACATCATTTTATGGAGAAAAAAAAACCAACAAAAAATGCTTGGTATATAGGCCCTAAAAATCTTTGTGAACTGCACCAGCTGTAAAGAACCAGTGCGGACATTTTTGCACTTTGCTTTCCTCTTGCCTTTTTAAATAAGCCCAAAGGACTTAAGACAGGCAGAAATATACATGTGCATGCTGATCCCATACAGGAGTACATCATCTTAGAACATTGTCACGTTACTCCTTAACGGACAATTAGGCTCCGCTTAATGACATACACAACATACAATAATGGACATCAGGACTGATGCAGAGCTGAACGCAATTTACGGATAAAACGAAGATGTGAATTGCACCCAGAGAAATAAAGTCATTTTGTGCAGTATACAAAGCAGCAGGAATCTTAAGATGGCAGCTGACTGAGCAGGTTATGTACAATGGGTATTCTGTATAAGATGTGCTTACGCTAGTGACGTATCACTTCACGTATTGCTGTGGGGATCTCACACACTTGTCATAGGACCAGACAATTCCCACTCTGGTGATGATGTGCTACTATGCAAACTAATCATGTATTATTTTTGGAATACATCCTACATACCGGCGGCTGGTATGTCGGCACATGACTGACCGCAGCATCCAGACATCGAAGATCCCGACACCGAAAGGGGCAAGTAATTCCAACACCCCCCCTAATCCTCAACCTAACCTTTGGGATGTCGGCTGCTGGTGATTCTGTGCCAATGTCCTGAGGTGTACGTGATTCCAGCATCAGTCACATGCTTCCATATAGTATATCCATCTTCCCTGTAATACCCCCACCCTCACTCACTTTCCCAACTCTAATCATCTTTATATAATAATCTGAGAAGGCAATAACGCCACAGAACTTTAGCTTCCTATCTGGCGATGACATTTGTAAAAGTGTGTGATTCCTTACTCCACATAAGCAATACAGCACAGTGGTCAGTATTGCTGCATCTTGGTTTATGGATTGGATTCTGACTAGGTAGTATATGTGTGGTAATAAATACAGACTCCAATGTATAAGAAGACATATTGTTTGTACAGCGTTGTGTCAGCACTTTTTCCCATGGAAAGTTGTGCGTGTACTTGCCTCCAGGTAGAAGGTGATACAAGATTTGTCACAGCTTCCACACTCTGGACAAATCTTCAAATGCTAATTTTATTCATTTTTTTATTATTTCCATGATTTCTCCATGTTTAAAAAACTAGTTGTAACAATTAACAATTGTTAATTGCACTGTGAAAAAAAACCCTACTGTATACAATACACGTGTATATAGTATAAGCGCTTTGAGTCCTATTGGAGAAAGGGCGCTATATAAATAAAGTTATTATTATAATAAAGTACGCACAGCACATAATACATAAAAAAAGCTCCATTATTTATTTGACCAGATTTTTAGATTAATGAAAAAAATAATCCTGCTAAAGTGATTAGCAACCAGTGATGTAATTTGACACATCATTCACCATGTTGCTAATTAATATGACCACCATATAGTCTTATCCTGTGTGACCTTCAAGTCCCATCATCCATCAATGTTCTCTACAGCTTCAGGCTTGCTTGCTTGCTTGCTCCCTCCCTTCCTAGGTCTCTCTCAGCTCGGCCCATCTTCTCCCTCCCTCCCTCCTTTCTATCCCCCTCCCCATTGAAAAGAGCGAGGGAGCTTGGCTGGGGGAAAATTGTGAAGCTGTGTCTAACAGGCAGCCAGTGAGAGCTGAGAGGGGAAGTAGGGGGAGGTGTCTCCCTGCAGCGCTATAATGCACAACTACTGCTTTACACATTCATTTAACTGCTTTAGGCAAATAAATACCCCTATTTAGCTTTGAAGGTTTTATTATAGGTCTATGATTTAAAATAAATGTTTTTGCAGATGTATATACCTATAATTTTTCTAGTCTGCATATATTTTTACTATCGTGTATGTCTGTTTTATTTATGCTAATTTTGCCTAACACATGAAGAAGAAGATGAAGAAGAAAGGTATAACTAATTTTTGTTATCATCTAAAAGGGTGTTCTGATTAGGATTTAAATGAGACTCTGTATGGATATCAGATGGTGCTCCTTGGGATTAAAAACAATAAAGACCATGAGCATTTGCGTAAAACTTGATACTATAAATCATGTTAACAGCGTCAGTAATAGATTCTGCATATTTTGACCATTAATAATGAAGGTTTAATAGTAATGTGCTAAGCATGGCTGAAGCTAGATTACCAGGGCCTTATGACCATTTGTTTCAGCTTGCATTAGCCAACCTTTACTGTCAATAAAACCATTTTTATACTCCAATGGTGGGGATCCAATTACCCCTGATGCCATTTAAGCATATGAAAACAGGCAGATATCGCGATTAATGACCAATGGTCATTATTGCAATATTCGATTAGAGGCCATTTTGAACGGCCAATTTTGGTCCCGCGGTCGCGTGAAAACACATGGGATCGGAGATAAGTTAACCCCCGAAACACAACATCAATTAAGACAGATTTAAAATAGATTAAAATCAACCTTTAGTAAATGTGCCCCATTGTCTGCTAGCCCATATGATGGATAACGGATCCGAGAGCTGTTCTGCCGCCCGTACAACTTTCCCACTGTCTGCTGACTTTAGCTAGAGAGTCATCCTAACTTTTACTCTGCACCTGTAACTCCCAGTCTGTGATGATCACTGTTGTGCAATGTACTATGTTTTCTCATGTTAACCCTTGTAGAGCACTGCATACACCTTGTGGCGCCTAACAAGTAACTGATAATATGCACCAAGCACACCTTCCCTGAAGAAAACCGATGTCCCCTTTCCCCCCAACCACTTATCAATGTTGGCTACAAAAGAAAAATAATTTGCTTGACTGATCCGATAGATTAGTGATGCTGTCAATTGGCACTTCTTCATCTTACGAAACATACATATTTTATTAATGGTTAACAAATTATTTACATTAAACTGTAATTTATTACAATCATTTACTAGTAATGGTATGTTATTTGTATATTACATATGTTGATTTTGCTAGTAAAAACATTTGAAAAAGAATCTGCATGTTCTTCTTGGTAGGCTTCTACACACTAAATTTCCCAAAGTCCACCATTACAGTACAGGTTTTAAGAATATCCATGCTTCAGTCCAGACGGTTAATTCAAAATGGACTAAGGTACAAAATTGACCTGTGCTCAAGCATGGATATCCTTAAAACTCAGACTGTAATGGCAGAGTTTGGAAAACTCTACGCTAGGGAGGCCAACCCCAGTCCCTTTTTTCAATCCCTGGTATCGGGATTGAAAAATGGTCAATATCGGGATTCCTAGGATACCCGGGATTGGGTTGAAGATTCTAAAATTGATATCTTCAGTGATTTCCCCGGACCCGTCCAGCCCACACCAATACTCACAATCCTAGACAGGAGGGTTCACTGGCTGCAGGCGGCGATGTGCGGTCCAAGCGGCGTGGGTGGCTGGCACCAGACTGCACAGCGTGACCTCTGACATGTCATGCTGCACAGTACGCACAGCCGGGGGCAGGGAGAGCCGTGAGGAGGGAGCCAGGCAGCATTTGTGCCTGCTGAAGAGGTTCAACGATACCCGGCACTGAAAAAAAAAAAAAAAAGTGGACTGGCTAATCCCGAAATCCCTGGGATTTATTGAATCCCGAGATCCCGCTGATCCCAATCCCGGGATTGGCCACCATACTCTACACTAAAACATGTTAAGAAGATCCTCCAACATGACCCCCTCCACAGGTACAAAATGATCTGCTCTTGAGCTTCCCAATTGGTTTACAGTTGCTGTTACCTGTATTTGACTAATTCATTGATGAGAAGAGCATTTTTGAGTTAATTTCAGGAGTTGAGAATATAGGACCTGGCAAAACAGCTCAATGTTGGAGGTCTGGTTAAGTTGGGTACTCCCTATAAAAATAATTGGTGCGTCCAAAGTTTTCAGAAGCAAATGGTGTGCAATGTTGGTAACAAATAGGAGAATGTTGGATTCTCTGCATACATAATAAACATTAACGAGTCAATAAAAGAAGACATGCCAATAACTTAAGTTTATTAGTCAGTCAACAATATTACAAATATTTAAAAATTACTTAATATAAATAGTTGGCAGCAAACTATTTCATTACAGAGTTAAATTACCAGTACAACAGACAGACTGGAGATTTAGACACCTGGAAGATAACAGTAAAATTTTAACTAAACTATCTCAAAAAAATAAAAAGTTCAAGCTGAAGGCAATCACCTAGTGTCCTTAAGCGTGGGCTCTTAATTATACAGAATACCCAAAAAATATAAATCAACTAAATTTGCATATCAAAGAACCTTTAATAATTACAATCCAAACACTCCGTAAGCCACTTGTGCCATTCTATACAGAAACTCTGAATTAGAAACTAGTTGCTTTAATAGTATAAAGATCTCAGCTCCAAAAATAATTCAAAATAAAATAAAACTTTAGCAATTAGCGTCATAAAATTATATTTTTCCCACATAAAAATACAAAATGATATTAATGACAAGAATATTACTTCTAAAAAACAAAAACGAAAAAAAAAAACACAAAAAACCAACAAAATAGAAATATGCATGAAAAAAGTCTCTCCTTTTGTTAGCAAAACACTATCCAAAATAACTACAATCATTTACATCAGTACAAAGATTTCTGGATTTTAAAAAATAGTTGCAATGACAAAAGGGGTATCTTTTCTGACAGTAAAAAATGACACTGTGGATAAAATCTGCAAAATATGCAATGAAAAAAATAAATTTGCATTAAAAAGGTTTACACTGTTTTTTTTTATACAAATATTAGAAACAGTATTGCACATCACAACACAGAATCGAGGTTAATCAGCCTTCCAAAATGTGTTATATTCAAGTTTTCTAGCATCTTTGAGGAGAGGCATTGTGCAGCCAGATGCGTCAGGGATACAATATCAAGTGTTGTCCATACACAAATATATAAATGCTAAATGTTTCCTTCTTAACAAAAAGTGTGGATTTTAATTTTTTTTTCCTCCATAGTCATATACTTGGGCAGCAATATGCACATTGGGGGAGCAAAAGTGAAGCTTTAAAAATATAAAAATACAATCAAAATCAACTAGCAATCTTCTACAAAAATAGTAAAATAAATATGATTTATAAAAAATCCAATACAGTGTTCAACAATTAGAAAATAAGAATTTACTACACACAAGTACACACACAAAAAGCAGGATTAGAACTTGAAGCAGCATTAACTGCTCCACACAGAAGTGAAATGACAATAAAATGACTTTCTGCCAATCCCCATTTAGAATATTTTCCATTTCATATTCCAAATATTTTCTCTAAATATTTGGTAGAAAGGGATATTTTCCCAACAATTTTAAATTGAATTTTGTTGTCTCACTTGAGCAGATGCGCCTCTCCAATTTATTAGTTTAATAAGATTAATGGCGAGATTATTTTTTTTCTTCTTCTTAGAAATCCCAAAAATTGAGGTATTGCAAAAAGAGATGTTAATTAAAACAAGCGCATTTCAAAACAGCTGACTGTCAAAGATTTCTCTTAGAGATAAAAAAATATAGTGCATAACAAAGTCAGAATTGTTTTGGAGTTAGGAGGGGAGGGTTACGGTCGATAAAATACTATTAATAATATGAAGACCAAGGGAACATGACAGGTCTGTTTAAGGAACAGGTAAGGGTACATAAATAAATTAGAAAGAAGCACTCTTTAGAACAGTAACAATTTCAAACATTTAAAACGTGAACTACAACCACATTGAAACATCAAGGTGAGACAAGTCACATATCGTACAGTACAAAAAAAGCACGCTGTTGACAACCGGTAAGAACGCAATTTTCATACACAGAAGATTGTCCCATGGGTTGTACCGAAAAAACCCATTTTTGTCTTGATTCTTTCTGCATTAAATTGGTATACTTGTGGAGTGAAAATATTCCAATTTTTAAAAAAAAATTATACTGAAATATTTGTTGTGGGCTAGTTGCATAACCTCATGGCTTACTGGTATTGAAATATTTTTTTTATAGATGTTTAATATATTTTTCCTAGCCAAAACTTTTATTCTTTACTGTTGGCTTCTTAAAATAAATATATAATAAAAAATGTGCGGTCATTTAGCAGCCTTAATCAAATTATATAAAAAAATAAACGTTAAAAAAAAAGTGTGCAGAGGAAACCAATTTCAAAATAAAGTTTTAGCCACGTATCACTGTTGTCTTGAAGGTAGCGGGGAATTGTTATGCAACTAGCCGCCTGCATTATACCATCTCCATTTTGACTTTAATTTTACTCTAAAGCATTAAGCATTTTATTATTAATAGTAATATTATTTCTTACTAATTTGCACACCTAAATAGCATTTGAGTTATACATTTGGTGACTGATTAAATGTGCTGGCCATCTTTGGTTTTTATAGAAAGTTTTAAACCATGACATTTTAAATTGGGCAGGGGAAGCTACGCAAAAACTTTTAATACAATTTAATATTTTTTTTTCTATGCTACTTCACATCACAAGAGTCAGAACCACACATCACAACTATTGCACGGGGATTACAGTATCACATCCAATCCTTGTAAATTGAAGTCCACGACTAACCAGGACACAAAATGGCTGCACTTACTAATCTAAAACAAATTTTCATATTGTACACATTAAAGGACATTTGTTTTACTTGAGTCACAATTCATGCAAATATGTTTGTTATTTATTTTTTTGCTACAAAATTTGTAAATTTAGCTCATGCTACTGTACCTTGCAATACCGTATCTGTGGTTAGTTAATAGTTCTAGTGCATGCATATGGTGTAGACAGGTAGGTAAACATGCATATTTCACATTCTAAAACTATGGCAGTTCCGGCCATATTGTGCTGCCTGCATTATTCTGCAATGCAGATTTTGAAAACTTTTTAATCCTGTATAAATAGGTGGCATTACACACAACACCTATATAGCAGCAAAGCTAATACAGCTTATGATTAAAAATGTTTAAAAATAGCTAATAAAAATCAGATTATCTTGAGGTATTATTTCTTGCAAGTCAAAATGGAGAGCAAAAAAAAAAAATCAACCCTATATTTATTTTTAATTTACATACACACTTAAAATAGCAACAATAAAAATAATCTTTTTAGTAGCAGACATTTTCCATTTTCACTATTAATTGCTACCTTTGGTAAATAACTGGGGCTGATCTTTAATTTAAAAATTCATGTCTAGAAATAAGTGCACACTTCATCCTTATAGATCTATATATATAGCAGCAGACTGTGTTGCCCCTATGCAGAACATTCCCATATCTAATTTCAGCATTACATATATAAAATTTAAAAAAAAAAAAGAACTTGGGAAAAAATATATATATATAAAAAAAATATTTTAACATGAAAAATATAACAAAATAATCAATAAGCCTGAGATGTGGGGTTTTGGTGAAAACACGAGGCTTTTAGTGTTTTGGCTGCTGATACAGATGCACGGATAGAGGGCTGGGGTGAAAAGCAGAAGAATGCACTTATTTCTTCTGCATGTCAGTATTTTTAAACACAGTAAGCCGCATGCACCCATCTCTCAGTGAGTGGTAGATAAGCAATTCTTAGTTCCAGCGGAAGTGGATCTGACGAGGCCGGTCTGCTCCTTCCTTCACCAGTGGCTTGTGGAACTCTCGACCGGCGCGAGAGTGGATGTTCGCCCAGCAGAACTCGCAGTAATACTGCAGGCAAGTGACGTTGGCACAGAAGAACGGAGCAAATTTTCCACTGCAGCGGGCTCCCTGGCATTCGTCGCACATCTGGTCATCCAGCACGTATGGTTTCACCTCTACCTGTAATCAGAGAACAGACAGAATTTGAACAGTTATGCAGTGCGTGACTCAGCAAGCCAGTATAACCAAGGTCCCAATAAACTGCGGTGACAAAACAAACCCCAAACCAAACGGTTTCCTGGTGACAGATAAGAGAAAGATCGACCAAATATAAGGCTAGAGGGTCACACTCTGCTTGTTATTAATCCTTTTTATGCCTCACTATCTGAGTGAGGTAGACTAGGTTATACACATTATAATACGGCTGCCTATCAAACTATACAGGAGGAATTCAGTTACTGGCAATATGATGTGATGCAATGTTCGGCTGCACGCGTAGCCAGTTCACACTTGCCTACTTTTTGGTACTCCTCTCTGGGGGAAGCTCGGAGAGAAGACGTTGCTTGCCATTTTGGGGACAGGAAGGGCCGGGCTCTCATTTAAATTTCACCTCACCGTCTCCATATGGCCCAATGGGATCAGTATGTATTACAGACTGTCGTGATGCCGGCTGTCAGTGTACAGACAATGGCATCCCGGCTGTCAGTATGCCGGCAGTGGGGCGATCACTAGAAAGTCTATGGGTGTCGTGGACACCCACTAGTGTGAATAGCCCCTGTGAGCCGGGATTCCGGCTAGTGGCATGGTCTGTTTCCTGACTGCCGGGATCCCGACTGCTGGCAATGTAACTACATCCCGGCCCCACAATTCCAGGTATTATCTTGCCATCTTGCCCCCTTCACTAGGAAATCTGGCAATACTTCTGGGGGATGTGGGAGACAACCCGAAAAATCGTGAGTCTCTTCTGCAACTTCCAGGAGAGCAGGCAAATAAGAACCAGTTGCAGTGCAGTTTTCTAACACACCTCTTTGGTTTGCAAAGGCTGCAATATTCAGTTATGGAACAGCACACCCTGTCTAACTGGCTGAGCTGAAATCACTCCCTTTAATGTATTCTGCATGTTCATATAAATGATTTTAGGAAATATTGGAAAACAAACCTACATCAATGGTCTATGATAATTTTGCTTTAAAGTTTATTTTGAAAACATGTTTTGCAGATACTGCTACTTTTAATAAAACGTATTCTGGCTTTATAATATTATGGCCACTTGGTGGCACTGTGGTGTAGGGGGGCCTATCTAGCCATCAGCTGGGCCTGATGCTGCATGTTCCCTAGCCAGAGGAAGAAATGTGACAGCCTGTAATCGTTCCTGCATCTTAACCGGAGGAGTGATGGCATTTGTAAGTTTTAATTGATTGCTAGCGAAAACTATTAAAAGAAAACTCAAACACGAGGGGAGTGCAATAAGTTTATGGATGTGCAGTGCATGGGTAGAGTAGACACAATCTGACTGTCTGGTTGTTATTTGGAATCTATGACTAAAGTTCTTGTGAAATTTCAGGGCACAGAACCATATATGAGCAGCACTGCACACCAAAGAAGTCATCTTGTTCACTTCCTTCACAGACTCATTATGGAGCTCAACAGAGGCCACTGGAGAGCCATGATCTTCTACGATTACAAGAGTGGCCTGCTACAGCAGGAGGGTTTTCACTGACGGCAAGCTGCTTTTGGTGAGGAAGCACCTCTCCGAACCACTGTGTTCAAGTGGCTTGCAGAATTTCTGCATGGGGTAGAAATTCCTGGTAGACTAGGAGCGCTGTGACCAACCTGTGTCTGTCATCACAAAAGACAACACTGATGATATGGGACGTAGTTGAGGTGGATTCTAGGGTAACCGTGGCCCATTTAGAGAAGGAGGTGGGCCAGGTTTGATGGTGGTCACTCAACCTCTGTCTGGAAGATTATCAGTGGCGATGAAACCTAGATCTAGTTTAAACGCTGAGGCCAAACAGTCGGCCTAGTGAAACCCGGTTGGAGGTGCACCACCACAGAAGTTCAGACATGAGCGCAGCATGGCCAAGCAGATGGTGGCTGTTTTTGTGGCCAAGACTGGTCGTGTAGCTACTGTACTACTCGTGCAGAAGAGCAGTCACTGGAGACTGGTATGCCAACCAATGACTGCTGCAACACATTTCCAGGTGCCGTCCAAGAACACTCATTCGTGATGACCTTCTCCATCAGAAGAATGCACCTGCCCACAAGTCCAGGAAAGTGGTGGACTTTCTGGCGCATAAATACATCAAGGAGCTTTGTCATCCACTGTACTTGGCCCCCTGCAACTTCTTCCTGTTCCCACAAATCAAGCGAAAGATGTGTGGGACTTGTTTTGAGTAACTGAAAGCTGCAGTGGAGACCTTCATATAGCATGTAGAAGACATCCCTGCTTCAGATTGCTTCACAAAGTGGTTTGAGCGCAAGCAAATTTGCATAGACTCCTCTGGCGAATACTTTGAAAAAATGTAATCTTCACTTTGTTTGTAAATACAATACTTTTTGTGCATCCGGAAACTTGCTGCACACCCCTCGTACGATGCGTTTTATTTACAAAAGTCAACTATGAAAAAAAACTGCCAGTTCATACTCTTATAAAAACAGAACTAAAAAACGGGACAGAAAAGAGTAGCGAGTGCTGGTCCAAAAAGGGATTCAGAGAATATTGGCAATAGGAATCTTCTATCATTTTTCCTCGCATGACGCATTGTATTATAACAGGCCAGCTATACATTATAGTTAGTTTTCATGAATGACATGATGAAGGGTGTTTATTACAGAGGCATTTTAAAATATAAAACAGACAGTTGAAACAAATATGTCCCAAAATGCTACTTTAATGAAATATTCTACATCTCATGGCCGATGAGTGTAGGTCGGGCTAGGCCAACCTGTGGCTTTCCTGCTGTTGAGAAAATTCCCAGAATGCAGCTGATCGCTGAGAGGGTATGCTGGGACACCAGCTGGAGAGCCACAGGTTGGCCATGCCTTGCATAGGTGATTAACTTATTGAAGTTAACCAATGTGGGGATGCATCATGCCTGTCAGGGACTGGATAACTGGATAATTTTCCCAACGAAACAAATCCCTTCAAGGTATTTGTCAAGCTGCCTGGTTGCTATATGCAACTTCTCCACTTTTTAGATGGTTCAATACACCACTTAGAGACCTACTCAGCACCAGATATCAAGCAGGTGTCAATCTTGATTTCCTTTCCAAAAAGGACATTAGACAAATATGAAGTTAGACAGATGTAGTGTAATACATACTGTACATGCTATAGTATTACTAATGGACATTACTGGGTTGTTGCAGGAGATTAATGGCTCTTTGAGGGATTATTGCTCAGGTTCCTGAGAACCCCAAGGGCAACATGAGGTAAAATGAAAGATGTTATGGTCACAATGAGCGTTCCAATGGAACACCTCTCAATAATGAATTAGCCGCTGAGCGCAACAATATAATTGCAAAGAGCCCACAAGGACAGATTCTGAGCAAGAGTGTGGTCAACCACAAATGTATAGAGAGCTATGAAATATTGTACACACTGTGTAGGTCACACATACCCAGCACTGGCTACCTGTACTCTACTATACACTAAATGACAAAGCTAAAAGGATACTTACTCTTTTATCAATATCACCATGCTGGAGCTGCACAAACCGAGCACTGATGGCCGCAATGTAACTCTGCTGATTAGAAAATGCAACTCGCCCAGCACCTTTGGGGTACTTCAATTCTGGATCGGTATCAATTCCCGCATAGCACACCCCTCCATAGAGACGATCCATAATCATGGCCAGTTCCACTAGAGGAAGGACAAGAACCTTATTAATATCATACAATGGAAGGTGCTCCACTTTTGACGGGGTTCAAACTTGCAAACGGTTTAGGTTCTGTGGGTCCACCTTGATGTGAACATCCCCATAGGGCCCTGCCGTTCTAAAAATGTTTCTTTAGAAGTCAAATAACAATAGTGATACCCCTTTCAGACAGAAAGTGAAATTACCAGGTGAAGCAGTTCCACCCGGTAATTTCATGAAACACGCTGGTCCTTTTTCTGTGTGAAAGGGTCAACCCGTGTTGTAATTCCCGGGACTTCGACCCAGGAATTTACCAGGGTCGGAGACACAGGAATTATGACACGGGTTGACCCTTTCACACAGACAAAATACCCGTGTTGATCTGCAAATTACCGGGTCGAAATTTTCGAGCCGGTCATTTGCATGTCTGTGTGAAAGGGGGGTCTGGCAGGTCCCGGCAAAACGACCCGGCACTGAAATGCCGGGACTTTCAGACTTTTCTGTCTGAAAAGGGTATGACAGAAATAATACCTGATGTATGGTAATCTCACTTACAAACATTCTGCTTCCTTGGCGGTGTTTTCACCCAATGTCAGAGCATTCATTATCAGAGTTGTATAAACAAATATTTAATACATCAATACAGCAGCTCTTAGTCAGACACTGCATAATGTCTATGTTTAGAGAATGAATGGGCGGAAGCCGACAGATCACTAATACATTCTACCGACTGGCCGTGCACAGCAATGACAGATATGGGTGCTTTACTCAGGTCTGGTCATGGTAGACAAAAAGGGTTTTCACTCACACACACATTAAAGAAGTATAATGAAAATAAGAGACTGAACTGTACATTATTCAGCATTTACCCTACAGATTTTATGGAAATCACAGACTGCTCACAATAATACAGCAGAGGCCTTAACTTATGAACTTCTATATCATACATTAAGGCGAAAGTCAGCCAAAGGATAGTGTCGTTTTTGCAGACACATAGAAAGCCATTTTATCTGGTAACTTCTTAAAAATAAATAAATAATAATTCTAAACCTCTTACCAGCTCTCAGGGGTCTGGGGACACCTCCCACGAATATAGTTTTTCGGGGATCAAGCGGCTGTGACCCATCCATGACAAAGTCGCTGTCACTCAAATTCCAAGGACGTATCTGAACCTGTTCCAGAGATAAATGACGGAAGTTTACCACCGTGTCATCATTCTAGGTGACTTAGCAATTCTGACCAATCGCCTTTTCTTTGTTACATAATAAACTTGTGATGTACAATTTTTGTCCACGCTACAAAGTAAGAAATAAATTAATAATGTGAGTCACCTGTATGGATGCCTTACAATGGGTACACACTGGAGCCGATAAAACCCGACGAAGTCGCTATCGACCACGGGCACGCACATATCGGACCTACACACTGCCCACTATACGTTGATGTGAGCGGTATGTCGGTACGACCTGACGGATCAGACGACCTATCGCTCAGTGTGTACCCGGCTTTAGGTGAACCAGTAATTAGTACAAATGTGCTTCCTATAGTAGATTTAAGAAAAAGAAAAAAACAACATGCACGGAGCAGCTGCCATAAATAGGAAGGTGACAGCTGGAACACGCTCACATTTGACCATACATGCAGCACCGCACAGGAGACACAGAAGCCCACAGATCTGGACCCAGGTGCCCATGTACAACCCACAGATCTGGACCCATCTGCCCATGTACAACCCTCCACACAGGCTGGATTATGAGCAGCGAGCCAGCAAAACTGCATCTCTGGCATGCTTGGAGGATTGTATGGTAAAGTTAAGCAGCACAGATTTTGAACATACCCCCCAGCGTGTCATCTGCACAAATTGGGAAAGGGAGTTGCTGCCGTATTACGGTGAGGATTAGCCATGTCGTGATCGGGCACATAGCTGCACTGTACTCTTAGCAAAATACTCATTCATTGCAGCTCACTGTTACCTTGCTATGCAGATCAACTCTGAACAAAAGAAACCGCCCAACTTTCTCATGATAAACATAGCTGTCCCAACTGGGACACGACAGAGCCCCAGAACTGTGGCTATCCTGCTATTAAAATCGGGACAGTTGGGAAGAACGCACTCGAATACAAAATGATCCTTGCTAATAAAAGCAGGGGTCTATGGGGGTGATTCAGATCTGATCGCTCGCTGGTTTTTGCAGACCTGCGTTCGCAAAGTCGCCACCCACCGGGGAGTGTATTTTAGCTGTGCAAGTGTGCGATCGCATGTGCAGCCGAGCGGTAAAAAACAAAAAAAAAATAAGAATTTACTCACCGGTAATTCTATTTCTCGTAGTCCGTAGTGGATGCTGGGAACTCCGTAAGGACCATGGGGAATAGCGGGCTCCGAAGGAGGCTGGGCACTCTAGAAAGATCTTAGACTACCTGGTGTGCACTGGCTCCTCCCACTATGACCCTCCTCCAAGCCTCAGTTAGGTACTGTGCCCGGACGAGCGTACACAATAAGGAAGGATTTTGAATCCCGGGTAAGACTCATACCAGCCACACCAATCACACCGTACAACTCGTGATATGAAACACAGTTAACAGTATGAAACAATAGAGCCTCTCAACAGATGGCTCAACAATAACCCGATTTAGTTAACAATAACTATGTACAAGTAATGCAGATAAACCGCACTTGGGATGGGCGCCCAGCATCCACTACGGACTACGAGAAATAGAATTACCGGTGAGTAAATTCTTATTTTCTCTAACGTCCTAGTGGATGCTGGGAACTCCGTAAGGACCATGGGGATTATACCAAAGCTCCCAAACGGGCGGGAGAGTGCGGATGACTCTGCAGCACCGAATGAGAGAACTCCAGGTCCTCCTCAGCCAGGGTATCAAATTTGTAGAATTTTGCAAACGTGTTTGCCCCTGACCAAGTAGCTGCTCGGCAAAGTTGTAAAGCCGAGACCCCTCGGGCAGCCGCCCAAGATGAGCCCACCTTCCTTGTGGAATGGGCATTGACAGATTTTGGCTGTGGCAGGCCTGCCACAGTATGTGCAAGCTGAATTGTACTACAAATCCAACGAGCAATAGTCTGCTTAGAAGCAGGAGCACCCAGCTTGTTGGGTGCATATAGGATAAACAGCGAGTCAGATTTTCTGACTCCAGCCGTCCTGGAAACATATATTTTCAGGGCCCTGACAACGTCTAGCAACTTGGAGTCCTCCAAATCCTTAGTAGCCGCAGGCACAATAGGCTGGTTCAGGTGAAACGCTGACACCACCTTAGGGAGAAACTGGGGACGAGTCCTCAATTCTGCCCTATCCATATGGAAAATCAAATAAGGGCTTTTACAAGACAAAGCCGCCAATTCTGATACTCGCCTGGCAGAAGCCAAGGCCAATAACATAACCACCTTCCATGTGAGATATTTCAGATCCACGGTTTTTAGTGGTTCAAACCAAAGTGATTTTAAGAAAACTCAACACCACGTTGAGATCCCAAGGTGCCACAGGAGGCACAAACGGGGGCTGACTATGCAGCACTCCTTTTATAAATGTCTGAACTTCAGGTACTGAAGCTAGTTCTTTTTTTGAAAGAAAATCGACAGAGCCGAGATCTGTACCTTAATGGAACCCAATTTAAGGCCCATAGTCACTCCTGCTTGCAGGAAATGCAGAAATCGACCTAGTTGAAATTCCTCTGTTGGGGCCCTTTCGGCCTCACACCATGCACCATATTTTCGCCATATGCGGTGATAATGAGTTGCTGTAACCTCTTTCCTGGCTTTAGTAAGCGTAGGAATTACTTCCTCCGGAATACCCTTTTCCTTCAGGATCCGGCGTTCAACCGCCATGCCGTCAAACGCAGCCGCGGTAAGTCTTGGAACAGACAGGGCCCCTGCTGCCGCAGGTCCTGACTGAGTGGCAGAGGCCATGGGTCCTCTGATATAAATTCTTAAAGTTCTGGGTACCAAGCTCTTCTTGGCCATCCACGAGTATCGTTCTTACTCCTCGCCTTCTTATTATTCTCAGTACCTTTGGTATGAGAGGCAGAGGGGAGAACACCTAAACCGACTGGTACACCCACGGTGTTACCAGAGCGTCCATAGCTATCGCCTGAGGGTCCCTTGACCTGGAGCAATATCTTTTATAGCTTTTTGTTAAGGCGGGACGCCATCATGTCCACCTGTGGCCTTTCCCAATGGTGTACAATCCTATTGGAAGACTTCTGGAGGAAGTCCCCATTCTCCCGGGTGGAGGTCGTGTCTGTTGAGAAGATCTGCTTCCCAGTTGTCCACTCCGGGAATGAACACTGCTGACAGTGCTAACACATGATTTTCCGCCTATCGGAGAATCCTTGTGGCTTCTGCCATCGCCATCCTGCTTTTTGTGCCGCCCTGTTGATTACATGGGCGACTGCCGTGATGTTGTCTGATTGGATCAGTACCGGCTGGTTTTGAAGCAGAGGCCTTGCTGGCCTCAGGGCATTGTAAATGGCCCTCAGATCCAGAATATTTATGTGTAGGGAAATAACCTGACTTGACCAAAGTCCCTGGAAGTTTCTTCCCTATGTGACTGCCCCCCAGCCTCAAAGGCTGGAATCCATGGTCACTAGGACCTAGTCCTGTATGCCGAACCTGCG
Organism: Pseudophryne corroboree; assembly: GCF_028390025.1. Taxonomy (NCBI): domain Eukaryota; kingdom Metazoa; phylum Chordata; class Amphibia; order Anura; family Myobatrachidae; genus Pseudophryne; species Pseudophryne corroboree. The sequence continues at coordinate 1,119,394,051 of NC_086444.1, forward strand.
TCCCTCTTGAAGATGGGCACTCTGCAGCCACCACAGTAGAGATACCCTGGTCCTTGGAGACAGGGTTATCAGCCTATGCATCGGAAGATGCGATCCGGACCACTTGTCCAACAGGTCCCTCTGAAAAGTTCTTGTATGGAACCTGCCTAATGGGATTGCTTCGTAAGAAGCTACCATTTTTCCCAGGACTCGCGTGCAATGATGCACCGCTACCTATTTTGGTTTCAGGAGGTCTCTGACTAGAGATGACAACTCCTTGGCTTTCTCCTCCGGGAGAAACACTATTTCTGGTTTATGTCCAGAACCATCCCCAGGAACAGTAGACGTGTCATAGGAACCAGCTGTGACTTTGGACTGTTTAGAATCCACCTATGCTGTTGTAGCACTTTCCAAAATAGTGCTACCCCGACTACCAACTGCTCCTTGGACCTCGCCCTTATAACGAGATTGTCCAATTACGGGATAATTACAACTCCCTTTTTTTTTTTTTTTTTTTGAAGGAGTATCATCATTTCAGCCATTACCTTGATAAAACACCCTCGGTGCCATGTACAGTCCAAACGGCAGTGTCTGGACTTGGTAATGGTAATCCTGTACCACAAATCTGAGGTACTCCTGGCGAGGATGGTAAATGGGGACATGCAGGAAAGCATCCTTGATGTCCCGGGATACCATGTAATCCCCCTCGTCCAGGCTTGCAATAACCGCCCTGAGCGATTCCATCTTGAACTTGAATTTTTTTATGTTCAAGGATTTTAAATATAAAATGGGTCACACCGAACCATGCGGTTTCGGTACCCCAACCCGTGTGGAATAGTAACCCCGTCCTTGTTGAAGTAGGGGCACCTTGAGTATTACCTGCTGGGAATACCGCTTATTAATTGCCTCTAGCACAGCCTCCCTGCTTGAGGGAGTTGTCAGCAAGGCATATTTTAGGAAATGGCTGGGGGGAGACATCTCTAATTCCAGCTTGTACCCCTGAAATACTACTTGGAAGAAACAGGGATCCACCTGTGAGCGAGCCCACTAATTGCTGAAATTTTTGAGGCGGCCCCCCACCGTACCTGGCTACACCTGTGGAGCACCCGCGTCATGGTGTGTACTCACAGGAGGCGGGGGAAGAATCTTGATTCTGGGAACAGGCTGACTGGTGCAGCTTTTTCCCTCTACCCTTGTCTCTGTACAGAAAGGAAGCGCCATTTGACCCGCTTGCTTTTCTGAAGCCGAAAGGACTGTACCTTTTTCTGTGAGGAAACCAGAGGTAAAATTATTTCTTCCCAGCAGTTGCTGTGGATACGAGGTCCCAGAGACCATCCCCAAATAATTCCTCACCCTTATAAGGCTCTCTTTGCGCTTTTTAAGTCAGCATCACCTGTCCAGTGACAGGTCTCTAATACCCTCCTGACAGAATGGACATTACATTTTATTTGGATGCCAGCCGGCAAAATATCCCTCTGTGCATCCCCCATATATAAGACAACGTCTTTAATATGTTTTTATGTTTGCCAACTATTATCCCTGTTTGACAGGGTCACCAACCACGCTGCAGGTCTCAGTCTAGTACCTGAGTGTGTAAATACAGACTTCAGGATAGCCTCCTGTTTTTTTTATCAACAGGTACCTATTAAAGTGGCCGTATCCTAAGACGGCAGTGCCACCTTTTTTGACAAACGTGTGAGCGCCTTATCCACCCTAGGGGATATCTCCCAGCGTAACTTATCCTCCTGGCGGGAAAGGGTACGCCATCAGTAACTTTTTATAAATTACCAGTTTCTTAACGGGGGAACCCACGCTTTTCACACACTTCATTTATTCATCTGATGGGGGAACAAAACACTGCCTGTTTTTTCTCCCCAAACCTAAAACCCATTTATAGAGGTTAAAGTCAGAAATGTATAACACATTTTTTATTGCCGGGATCAAGTCACGGATTGGATTGTGTATATGTCTCCACCTTGTCGACACTGGAGTCAGACTCCGTGTCGACATCTGTGTCTGCCATCTGAGAGAGCGGGCGTTTTTGAGCCCCTGATGGCCTTTGAGACGCCTGGGCAGGCGCGGGCTGCGAAGCCGGCTGTCCCACAGCTGTTACGTCATCCACCCTTTTATGTAAGGAGTTGACACTGTCGGTTAATACCTTTTACCTCTCTATCCACTCTGGTGTCAGCCCCACAGGGGGCGACATCACATATATCGGCCTCTGTTCCGTCACCATATAAGCCTCCTCATTCAACATGTCGACACAGCCGTACCGACACACCGCAGACACACAGGGAATGCTCTAAACGAGGACAGGACCCACAAAAGCCCTTTGGGGGGACAGAGTGAGAGTATGCCAGCACACACCAGAGCGCTATATACTGCAGGGACTAACTGAGTTATGTCCCCTATAGCTTTATATCTATATATATATATAATGTATACTGCGCCTAAATTTAGTGCCCCCTCTCTCTTTTTTTAACCCTTGTAGACTGCAGGGGAGAGCCAGGGAGCTTCCCTCCAACGGAGCTGTGAGGGAAAATGGCGCCAGTGTGCTGAGGAGATAGGCTCCGCCCCTTTTTCGCGGCCTATTCTCCCGTTTTTTATGGACTTCTGGCAGGGGTATTTACCTCATATATAGCCCCTGGGGCTATATATTGAGGTATTTTTGCCAGCCAAGGTGTTTTTATTGCTGCCTCAGGGCGCCCCCCCCCCAGCGCCCTGCACCCTCAGTGACCGGAGTATGAAGTGTGTGAGAGGAGCAATGGCGCACAGCTGCAGTGCTGTGCGCTACCTTGGTGAAGACTGAGTCTTCATGCCGCCGATTTTCCGGACCATCTTCTTGCTTCTGGCTCTGTAAGGGGGACGGCGGCGCGGCTCCGGGACCGAACATCAAGGCTGGGCCTGCGGTCGATCCCTCTGGAGCTAATGGTGTCCAGTAGCCTAAGAAGCCCAATCCGGCTGCAAGCAGGCGAGTTCGCTTCTTCTCCCCTTAGTCCCTCGCTGCAGTGAGCCTGTTGCCAGCAGGTCTCACTGAAAAGAACAAATTCAAAGACTATAACTTTCTAAGAGCTCAGGAGAGCCCCTAGTGTGCATCCAACCTCGGCCGGGCACGAAATCTAACTGGGGCTTGGAGGAGGGTCATAGTGGGAGGAGCCAGTGCACACCAGGTAGTCTAAGATCTTTCTAGAGTGCCCAGCCTCCTTCGGAGCCCGCTATTCCCCATGGTCCTTACGGAGTTCCCAGCATCCACTAGGACGTTAGAGAAAAACAACTTTGTGCTATTTCTTAGTTGCCCAGAACTTACTCAGCCGCTGCGATCGCTTCAGCCTGTCCGGGGCCGGAATTGACGTCAGACACCCGCCCTGCAAACGCTTGGACACGCCTGTGTTTTTCCAACCACTCCCTGAAAACGGTCAGTTGCCACCCACAAACGCCTTCTTCCTGTCAATCTCTTTGCGATCGGCTGTGCGAATGGATTCTTCGTAAAACCCATCGCACAGCAACGATCCGCTATGTACCCGTGAGACACGCCTGCGCATTGCAGTGCATGCGCAGTTCTGACCTGGTCGCAGCGCTGCAAAAAACACTAGCGAGCGATCAGGTCTGAATGACCCCCTATGTACTAAGCCTTGGAGAGAGATAAAGTGGACAGAGATAAAGTACCAGCCAATCAGCTTCTAACTGTCATGTTACAGGCCGTCTTTGAAAAACAGGAGCTGGTTGGCTGGTACTTTACCTCCATCCACTTTTTTTTTGCACTCCAACGAGAGAGATAAAATGGAGACCGATAAAGTACCAAAAAACCCCAGCTCCTGGCATTTTGACACACAGCCTATAACATTTCTTTCCAGTCCTACATTGTCACCAGCTGTAGTGCTTCCAGGATATAGATTAGGATGGACCTCAGGCATGGTGAAAGCTGGACTCAGAAAAAGACGCATATCCAAACAGATTTATTCAGAGGGTACATAGTGAACACTTTTTTAGCACATTGAAATTCCTGCATCATTATCCGCCCAACTTGTACTTCTGGTTGAAGCTGCTAAATTCCCCTTCCCCCTGACAACCACTTGTGTTACTCAAACAGACAAACAAAAAAAGGCTGCAATCAATAATGCAAGGCAGCAGATGGCAAAAATAAATACAATCAATACTGAACGCTAGGCCTTCTGGGGGATTTAAATCATCTCCCTCTCCCTGGGTGAATATAGTTTTATGGGGTTTTTTCTGCAACTTTTTAATATAACAAAAAGTGACAGAAAGTGAATCACAATGCGCTACACACGGTGTAAAATAAATAAAACTAGATACGTTCACCAGTATCTTTCCTCCTCCACGTTAACGTAGATGGATTTGTTCCTCATGTGCATGTAAGGAAATTAAAAAAGATTTGCCATATGGTGAAGTACAGTTTAATATATTTAAAAACTTAATTTCTAGCATCAATCATTCACAGAAAGTGCAAGTGCAATGGTACAATGACAGCAATAATGGGGAATCCTCTGGAGGCTGCAAAAATGAACAATTACCGGCAGGATGCAAGGTTATTCGCATAGAATAATCCTGACAGCATAGGAGTCTATTGGATAGCCCGGGTTCCTTAGACCATATGTGCAGATGGTTCTCCCGTCGGGTCTTAGTCCAGTCAGCTGCCTCCGTCACCCCACGTCCACCAACGCGTTTCTACCCGCTCAATCGGGTCTTTTTCAAGGTGTGTGTCCAGAAAAGGATAAGTCCGTCTGTCCTGGAGCCTAATTTTAAACTAAATCTGTCCAATCGCCGGCCGGCGGGCGCAGCTGATTCCTATACATCAATCAAACTACAAGTCCCATGAATCATTGCGGCGCCCGTCCGGCCGGTTTCCTGTTTCTTCCATATGCCGATACGTCATTTCCTGTTTGGTAACTATGGTGAAAATTATTTAGATACCTTTTATGAAATGGTTTATGAGGATATTAAGAAATTACCATCAAAAAATACCAAAAATAATCTGACGTTCAAGGAGAGGAAAGCCTTAAAGACATTGCAGGAGAACGCCGATTTGATTGTAAAACCGGCGGATAAAGGCGGAGGTATCGTCCTGATGGATAAAACATCCTATGAAGCCGAGATTTATAGACAGTTGGAGGATGAAGTAACTTACACCAAACTTAAAACAGACCCAACGAACAAAATTGTAGAAAAATTAAAAGTTATGTTGGAACCACATAAAGAGGTAAACACTATAGATGAGAGAGAATATAAATTTCTGATGAATGAAGAACCAGTCGTCCCGGTGGTCTATGTATTACCAAAAATCCACAAAGATCCATTGAGGCCACCGGGAAGACCAATTGTATCAGGAGTGAACTCAGTGACTGCAAACCTTTCTGAGTACATTGATTATTTTTTGCAGCCTCTTGTACTCAAAAACCGTTCCCACTTGAAAGATACGCTTGATTTTTTGAATAAAATTAATGAAGTACAGTGGGAAAATACTTGGATTATGGTGACAGCAGATGTAAAATCGCTGTACACAGTGATTAAACACGAAATTGGCATAAAGGCTATTGAAGGATCTTTACAGCATAGTGACATAAAGGAGACTACACAAACATTAATATTGGAGGGTGTAGAGTTTATACTTTTTAACAACTATTTTGCTTTTAAAGACAGTTTTTATATCCAAAACGTCGGCACGGCCATGGGCACCAGGTTCGCTCCTAGCTATGCCAACCTTTTTATGGGGGCATGGGAAAATGAGTATATATGGGAAAACAACCCTTTCGGAGCGAACCTGGTGTCCTGGTCGAGATATATAGACGACGTATTTTTTATTTGGAGGGGAGGTCAGGAGCTTTTAGAAGAATTTTTTGTCTATTTAAATTTGAATAGTGTCAACATTAATTTTTCATTTGAGAGCAATACTCAAACCATCAACTTTTTGGATGTGACCATCTATATAGAGGAGAATAAGATTTTAACAAAGGGTTACTCTAAAACCACTGACTCTCATGCTTATCTAAGGAATGAAAGTTGTCATCATCCTGATTGGCTCAGGAATATTCCTGGGGGACAACTGAGACGTCTGAGAAGAAATTGCACAGATGAGGGAATATATGAGAAACAAGCAATAGAAATGAGGGATAACTTTGTTGCATCTGGTTATCAAAAGGACGCAATTGATAAAGATTTGAAAAAAGTGAAAGATATTCCCCGAGATACCCTTTTAAGAAAAAATAGGAAAGAGAGAAGTAACAATTTTGAATGGTCTTTTATCACAGATTTTAATTCCAACTATAAAGAGGTAGAGAGAATTTTACAAAGGCATTGGAAGATTTTACTTAATGATCCTATTGTGGGGAAATTATTACCAGCAAGGCCAAAATGTACATACAGAAAGGCCCCTAACATAAAGAACAGACTGGTGAGAAGTGCCTTGCCACCCACCAAATCAGTTTCAACGATTAAGTCGAAAGGCTTTTTTCGGTGTGGGACCTGCATAGGGTGCCGTAACATTCAGGGGGATGGGAGAAATAAAACCACAGAGGTAACAATTAATAATCATAAATTTGAGATTAGGGACTTCGTGACATGCAATACGAAGAATGTTATTTACGCCATAGAGTGTGGGTGTGGACTGTTTTATATCGGCCGAACGTCCAGACCCCTAAAAATCCGAATAGGAGAACATCTTAGAAACATTCGGGGGGGTCTGGACACCCATGCACTATCAGATCATTTTAAAAAAATCCATAATAAGTGTACAACACAGATCAAAAGATTTTTAGGACTCCGGGCAGTAAAAGGTCATTGGAGAAGGAAGGATTTAGCAACTCAATTAGCACAGGCTGAGATGAGAGCTATTTTTGACCTAAAAACTCTACAACCTGGAGGCCTGAATATTGATTTCGAGTTAAAATGGTTTCTTTGATTGCACTTGGAATGATTGTAATTGTCGTCACCCTCTAACTTTAGGTTTTGCACTTTAAATTGCGGGTGTTTTATATGTCTGCACCAGTCACTTTCATATATGCAATGTGCACTTTATGTAAAAATTGGTATTTAAGACTATTTTAAATGTCCGTCTAAAATTACAGTGAAACTAAGTGGAATCAACACTAACATTATATCCTCTTCCTTCCGGAGGTATTAAATGTTTGGACTGATATACGTTAAGGAACTCCTTGTATATATAACGAACTGAAGAAGCCGTACGGAGGTCACCATAGTTACCAAACAGGAAATGACGTATCGGCATATGGAAGAAACAGGAAACCGGCCGGACGGGCGCCGCAATGATTCATGGGACTTGTAGTTTGATTGATGTATAGGAATCAGCTGCGCCCGCCGGCCGGCGATTGGACAGATTTAGTTTAAAATTAGGCTCCAGGACAGACGGACTTATCCTTTTCTGGACACACACCTTGAAAAAGACCCGATTGAGCGGGTAGAAACGCGTTGGTGGACGTGGGGTGACGGAGGCAGCTGACTGGACTAAGACCCGACGGGAGAACCATCTGCACATATGGTCTAAGGAACCCGGGCTATCCAATAGACTCCTATGCTGTCAGGATTATTCTATGCGAATAACCTTGCATCCTGCCGGTAATTGTTCATTTTTGCAGCCTCCAGAGGATTCCCCATTATTGCTGTCATTGTACCATTGCACTTGCACTTTCTGTGAATGATTGATGCTAGAAATTAAGTTTTTAAATATATTAAACTGTACTTCACCATATGGCAAATCTTTTTTAATTTCCTTACATGCACATGAGGAACAAATCCATCTACGTTAACGTGGAGGAGGAAAGATATTGGTGAACGTATCTAGTTTTATTTATTTTACACCGTGTGTAGCGCATTGTGATTCACTTTCTGTCACTTTTTGTTGTATTAATCTATGTGTGGGGAGGGAGAGAGTACCCTCCTAGACAGAATCTTTCACACTTGCTGCTGTTCCTGAGCGCACTCTGATACTTTCCTCCACTTTCTGGTTTTATTGTAAACTTTTTAATATAGTCCATCCGGTACCTGGAGAAAATGTTGGCTACTTACGGGCTTGTCCTTGATGGTAGGACTAGAGACACACAGATAAAGTTTTGAGTCTTCTTCAATACAGGCTTCAATAAGTGCTTGAACAGAGCTTTCTTCTTGGAAGAGAAGAAATGCATAACCTACAGCATAAAATAAAATGTCAATACTTTTGATAACCATAAAAACAACAGTATAGATGGCATTCAGCCACGCTTGTCCTGTCCTATGTACAGTCAGTCACAGTGTTGGTGCACCTCTTCATGTCAAACAAAAAGTATATTATCTGCGCTATGACTAGAAGGGTGCAGCTAATTCACCAGGTCACCACAAACCTTAAACATGCATATATAGAAGAAAAATAAGATTTTAAACCTACCGGTAAATCTTTTTCTCCTAGTCCGTAGAGGATGCTGGGGACTCCGTAAGGACCATGGGGAATAGACGGGCTCCGCAGGAGACATGGGCACTAAAAAAGAACTTTAGGTATGGGTGTGCACTGGCTCCTCCCTCTATGCCCCTCCTCCAGACCTCAGTTAGAGAAACTGTGCCCAGAGGAGACGTACAGTACGAGGAAAGGATTTTGGAAATCCAAGGGCAAGATTCATACCAGCCACACCGTATAACATGGAAAATACGAACCAGTCAACAGTATGAAACAAAACAGTAACAGTCCGAGACTGACCCAAACTGAAACAAAACCCTTATGTAAGCAACAACTATATACAAGTCTTGCAGGATGTTGTCCGCACTGGGACGGCGCCCAGCATCCTCTACGGACTAGGAGAAAAAGATTTACCGGTAGGTTTAAAATCTTATTTTCTCTTACGTCCTAGAGGATGCTGGGGACTCCGTAAGGACCATGGGGATTATACCAAAGCTCCAAAACGGGCGGGAGAGTGCGGATGACTCTGCAGCACCGAATGAGCAAACATGAGGTCCTCCTCAGCCAGGGTATCAAACTTGTAGAATTTTGCAAAAGTGTTTGAACCCGACCAAGTCGCCGCTCGGCAAAGCTGTAATGCCGAGACACCTCGGGCAGCCGCCCAAGAAGAGCCCACCTTCCTGCTGAATCGTGTTACAGATCCAGCGAGCAATAGTCTGCTTAGAAGCAGGAGTGCCAACCTTGTTGGCTGCATACAGGACAAACAGTGCCTCTGTTTTCCTAACCCGAGCCGTTCTGGCCACATAAATTTTCAATGCCCTGACCACATTCAGGGACTCGGAATCCTCCACGTCCCTCGTAGCCACAGGCACAACAATAGGTTGGTTCATATGAAAAGAAGAAACCACCTTAGGCAAACATTGAGGACGAGTCCGCAACTCAGCTCTATCCACATGGAAAATCAGATAAGGGCTTTTGTGAGACAAAGCCGCCAACTCCGACACTCGCCGCGCCGAAGCCAAGGCCAATAACATGACCACTTTCCAAGTGAGATACTTCAATTCAACTGTTTGAAGAGGTTCAAACCAGTGAGACTTAAGAAACCGTAACACCACGTTAAGGTCCCATGGTGCCACCGGAGGCACAAAAGGAGGCTGGATATGCAGCACCCCTTTCACAAAAGTCTGGACTTCTGGAAGATAAGCCAATTCCTTTTGAAAGAAAATGGATAGGGCCGAAATCTGAACCTTAATGGAGCCTAATTTTAGACCCAAATTCACTCCAGTTTGCAGGAAGTGGAGAAAACGGCCCAGATGGAATTCTTCCGGAGGAGCAGTCCTGGCTTCGCACCAAGACACATTCCTCCAGATATGGTGATAATGTTTCGCTGTCACCTCCTTCCTAGCCTTTATCAGAGTAGGAATGACCTCATCCGGAATGCCCTTCTCCGCTAGGATTCTGCGTTCAACTGCCATGCCGTCAAACGTAGTCGCGGTAAGTCCTGGAACAGACAGGGCCCTTGTTGTAACAGGTCTTCCCTGAGAGGAAGAGGCCACGGATCTGCTGTGAGCATTTCCTGCAGATCCAGATACCAGGCCCTTCGAGGCCAATCTGGAACAATGAGAATTGTCTGAACCCCTCTTCGTCTTATGATTCTCAGTATCTTTGAGATGAGAGGAAGAGGAGGGAACACAGACCGACTGAAACACCCACGGTGTCACCAGTGCGTCCACTGCAACCGCCTGAGGGTCCCTTGACCTGGCGCAATATTTCGGAAGTTTCTTGTTGAGGCGTGAAGCCATCATGTCAATTTGAGGCAGTCCCCACTGACTTGCAATCTCTGCAAAGACTTCCTGATGAAGTCCCCACTCGCCTGGATGCAGATCGTGTCTGCTTAGGAAGTCTGCTTCCCAGTTGTCCACTCCCGGAATGAAGACAGCTGTCAGAGCGCTTACATGACTCTCCGCCCATCGAAGAATCTTTGAGGCTTCTGCCATTGCCACTCTGCTCCTTGTGCCGCCTTGGCGGTTTACATGAGCCACTGCTGTAATGTTGTCTGCCTGAATCAGAACCGGTAGACCTCGAAGTAAGGTCTCCGCTTGACGAAGGCCGTTGTATATGGCCCTTAATTCCAGCACATTGATGTGCAGACAAGCTTCCTGGCTTGACCACAGACCCTGGAAGTTTCTTCCCTGCGTGACTGCTCCCCAACCTCGGAGGCTCGCGTCCGTGGTTACCAGAACCCAGTCCTGAATGCCGAACCTGCGACCCTCTAGAAGGTGAGCACTCTGCAGCCACCACAGGAGAGATACCCTGGCCCTGGGGGACAGGCGGATCATTTGATGAATCTGTAGATGTGACCCGGACCACTTGGCCAGAAGGTCCCACTGAAAAGTCCTTGCATGGAACCTGCCGAAAGGAATGGCCTCGTAAGACGCCACCATTTTTCCCAGAACTCAAGTGCAGTGATGTACCGACACCCTGTCTGGCTTCAACAGGTCCCTGACCAAGCTCTGAAGTTCCTGGGCCTTTTCCATCGGGAGAAAAACCCTCTTTTGTTCCGTGTCCAGAATCATGCCTAAGAAAGGCAATCGGGTCGTTGGAACTAACTGTGACTTTGGTAGATTGAGAATCCAACCGTGCTGTTGCAACACCCTCAGGGAGAGTGAAACGCTGTCCAGCAACTGTTCTCTCGATCTCGCTTTTATCAGGAGATCGTCCAAGTATGGGATAATTGTGACACCCTGCTTGCGCAGGAGCACCATCATTTCTGCCATTAATTTGGTAAAAATCCTCGGGGCCGTGGAAAGCCCAAACGGCAACGTCTGAAATTGGTAATGACAATCCTGCACAACAAATCTCAGGAACGCCTGATGAGGTTGATATATGGGGACATGAAGGTATGCATCCTTTATATCTAGGGACACCATATAATCTCTCCCTTCCAGGCTTGCGATGACCGCTCTGAGCGATTCCATCTTGAGCCTGAACCTGTTTAAGTATAGGTTTAAGGATTTTAAATTCAGAATGGGTCTGACTGAACCGTCCGGTTTCGGGACCACAAACAGGATTGAGTAATAGCCCATCCCCTGTTGAAGCAGGGGAACTTTGACCACCACTTGTTGAAGGCACAACTTTTGAATCGCTGCCAAAACTACCTCCCTCTCTGGGGAAGAAGCCGGCAGTGCCGATTTGAAAAACCGGCGAGGAGGCACCTCTTCGAATTCCAGCTTGTATCCCTGGGAAACAATGTCTATAGCCCAGGGATCCACCTGAGTGTGAGCCCAGATTTGGCTGAAAAGTCGAAGACGTGCCCCCACCGGAGCGGACTCCCTCAGCGGAGCCCCAGCGTCATGCGGTGGATTTAGTAGAAGCCAGGGAGGACATCTGTTCCTGGGAACTGGCTGTAGCTGGCAGCTTTTTCCCCTTGCCCTTACCTCTGGCAAGAAAGGAAGATCCCCGAGCTCTTTTTTGGATTTATGCGACCGAAAGGACTGCATCTGATAATGTGGCGCTTTCTTAGCCTTTGAGGAAACATAAGGTAAAAAAGTTGATTTACCCGCAGTAGCCGTGGAAACTAGGTCCGCGAGACCTTCCCCAAACAATTCCTCACCCTTGTAAGGCAAAACCTCCATATGCCGTTTCGAGTCGGCATCACCCGTCCGCTGTCGGGTCCACAGTGCTCGCCTGGCAGAAATCGCCATAGCGTTCGCTCTGGAACCCAGCATGCCCACATCCCTCTGGGCCTCTCTCATATAAAGGACCGCATCCTTAATATGGCCCAGGGTCAATAACATAGTTTCCTTATCCCTCGTATCAATATCAGCAGATAAGGTATCGGTCCACGCTATTACAGCGCTACAAACCCAAGCCGACGCTATTGCCGGCCTGAGTAATGTACCAGTATGTGTGTAAATTGACTTCAAGGTAGTCTCCTGCTTGCGATCAGCAGGATCCCTGAGGGTTGCGGTATTCTGAGACGGCAGCGCAACCTTTTTGGAAAGGCGCGTCAACGCTTTGTCCACTCTTGGGGAGGATTCCCACCGTAACCTGTCCTTGATCGGGAAAGGATACGCCATAAGAATCCTTTTGGGAATCTGCAGTTTCTTGTCTGGAGTTTCCCAAGCACTTTCAAATAACTCATTTAATTCATAAGAAGGGGGAAAAGTAACCTCAGGCTTCTTTTCTTTAAACATGTGGACCCTTGGATTAGATACAGCGGGGTCATCTGAAATATGCAGCACATCCTTTATAGCAATCATATAATGAATACTCTTTGCCAATTTTGGCTGCAAACTCGCATCATCATAGTCGACACTGGATTCAGAATCCGTGTCGGTATCAGTGTCTACTACTGGAGAAAGTGGGCGTTTTTGAGACCCAGAAAGCCCCTGTGACATATGGAAAGGCAGGGCATGACCCCCTGTACATTCCCTGGACTCTGCTTTGTCCAAACGTTTGTGCAATAAATTTACATTTGCATTTAAAACATTCCACATATCCAACCAGTCATGTGTCGGCGTTGCCGACGGAGACACCACACTCATGCGCTCCACCTCATCTCTAGGAGAGCCTTCCGCTTCAGACATGCCGACACGCACGTACCGACACTGCACACACTCAGGGAAATCTCTAATCTGGAGATAGATCCCCCACAAGGCCCTTTGGAGAGACAGAGAGAGAGTATGCCAGCACACACCCCGCGCCAATAACACTGGAAAAAATAACCCAGATATAGCGCTCTTTATATTATATATGTACTGCGCCAAATATGTGCCCCCCTTCTTTAAAACCCTCTGTCACCGGTGATCAGCAGGGGAGAGTCCGGAGAGCCAGCTTCTCAGCGTGTGCTGTGGAGAAAATGGCGCTGGCGAGTGCTGAGGGACAAGCTCCGCCCCCTCAGTGGCAGGCTTCGGTCCCGCTCTTTCAAACAAACTGGCGGGGATTCTCTTAAATAACACAAAATATAGTGTATACATATATAGCCAGTCCTAGAGGTATAACATTGCTGCCCAGGGCGCCCCCCTGCGCCCTACACCCAACAGTGTGCGCTGTGTGTGTTGTGTGGGAGCAATGGCGCGCAGCGTTACCTCGGTGAAGCTCTGAAGTCTTCTGCCGCCTCTGAAGTCTTCTGTCTTCCTATACTCACCCGGCTTCTATCTTCCACCTCTGCGAGGAGGACGGCGGTGCGGCTCCGGAACGAACCGCAAGGGGAGACCTGCGTTCTGACTCCCTCTGGAGCTAATGGTGTCCGGTAGCCTAAGAAGCAGAGCCTAGCAGTTAAGTAGGTCTGCTTCTCTCTCCTCAGTCCCACGATGCAGGGAGCCTGTTGCCAGCAGTGCTCCCTGAAAATAAAAAACCTAACAAAATTCTTTCTTTCAGGAAACTCAGGAGAGCTCCCTGTAATGCACCCAGTCTTCTCTGGGCACAGTATCAAACTGAGGTCTGGAGGAGGGGCATAGAGGGAGGAGCCAGTGCACACCCATACCTAAAGTTCTTTTTTAGTGCCCATGTCTCCTGCGGAGCCCGTCTATTCCCCATGGTCCTTACGGAGTCCCCAGCATCCTCTAGGACGTAAGAGAAAGTAGTGAATTGCGCACCCCAATTAGGGTGTATATCTCAAATTGCAATGTCCGTCCAATTGGTAAAAGATTAGATACACTGTGTCACTCTTAGGTGTCTTCTTTTGTATCCTTTTTCTTCAGATACCTCAAACAAAATTAGAAAGATGCGCCTTTCATAGCGTAAAACCGTTTTTTACATTTATTATAAAAACATAAAGTTCATAAAATATCACAAAATAATTTTTTTCCCACCACCATAAGGAGTGACTGCGTACCAGAGTGGGCCTATACAAGGCTTGTGTCTCGCATGAAAGGGTTAGTCCCGGGTATAACTCCTCCATGGTCCAGAAGTAAAGCCCTTTAAGGTTCCAAGCTGTGTCAGTCTCTGCCTGTTTCCACAATCAGTCTGTCTAACTGCAGACCAGGCACTTACATTGGTTTCCCAGGGTCTATATATACAAAGACAACTCCTCCATCCCAAACCCAGTGCAAATAATGGGCCCACTCTGGTACGCAGTCACTCCTTATGGTGGTGGAAAAATGAGTTTATGATATTTTATGAACTTTATGTTTTTATAATAAATGTAAAAAACGGTTTTACGCTATGAAAGGCGCATCTTTCTAATTTTGTTTGAGGTATCTGAAGAAAAAGTATATAAAAGAAGACGCCTAAGAGTGACACAGTGTATTTAATCTTTTACCAACTGGACGGACATTGCAATTTGAGATATACACCCTAATTGGGGAGCACAATTCACTACTTTTTCTTGTGTCTGACAAATGTTGGTGTGTGGACTAGATCCCCCATTACTCCTACATCTAATTAATAATAAAAGCTGCTTCATTACAGACACACACTCTCCGCTGCCAGCTAATATTGTTATTGCCCTAATTTATAATAAGAATTTACTTACCGATAATTCTATTTCTCGTAGTCCGTAGTGGATGCTGGGACTTCCGTAAGGACCATGGGGAATAGCGGCTCCGCAGGAGACTGGGCACAAAAGTAAAAGCTTTAGACTAGCTGGTGTGCACTGGCTCCTCCCCCTATGACTCTCCTCCAAGCCTCAGTTAGGATACTGTGCCCGGACGAGCGTACATAATAAGGAAGGATTTGAAATCCCGGGTAAGACTCATACCAGCCACACCAATCACACCGTACAACCTGTGATCTGAACCCAGTTAACAGTATGATAAACGTAGGAGCCTCTGAAAAGATGGCTCACAACAATAAACAACCCGATTTTTTTTGTAACAATAACTATATACAAGTATTGCAGACAATCCGCACTTGGGATGGGCGCCCAGCATCCACTACAGACTACGAGAAATAGAATTATCGGTAAGTAAATTCTTATTTTCTCTGACGTCCTAGTGGATGCTGGGACTTCCGTAAGGACCATGGGGATTATACCAAAGCTCCCAAACGGGCGGGAGAGTGCGGATGACTCTGCAGCACCGAATGAGAGAACTCCAGGTCCTCCTCAGCCAGGGTATCGAATTTGTAAAATTTAGCAAACGTGTTTGCCCCTGACCAAGTAGCTGCTCGGCAAAGTTGTAAAGCCGAGACCCCTCGGGCAGCCGCCCAAGATGAGCCCACTTTCCTTGTGGAATGGGCTTTTACAGATTTTGGCTGTGGCGGGCCTGCCACAGAATGTGCAAGCTGAATTGTACTACAAATCCAACGAGCAATCGTCTGCTTAGAAGCAGGAGCACCCAGTGCATACAGGATAAACAGCGAGTCAGATTTTCTGACTCCAGCCGTCCTGGAAACATATATTTTCAGGGCCCTGACTACGTCCAGCAACTTGGAGTCCTCCAAGTCCCTAGTCGCCGCAGGTACCACAATAGGCTGGTTCATGTGAAACGCTGAAACCACCTTAGGGAGAAATTGAGGGCGAGTCCTCAGTTCTGCCCTGTCTGAATGAAAAATTAGGTAAGGGCTTTTATATGATAAAGCCACCAATTTAGAGACACGCCTGGCTGAAGCCAGGGCTAACAGCATGACCACTTTCCATGTGAGATATTTCAATTCCACAGTGGTGAGTGGTTCAAACCAATGTGATTTTAGGAGACTCAACACTACATTGAGATCCCAAGGTGCCACTGGAGGCACAAAAGGAGGCTGTATATGCAGTACCCCTTTGACAAACGTCTGAACTTCAGGCACTGAAGCCAGTTCTTTTTGGAAGAAGATTGACAGGGCCGAAATTTGAACCTTAATGGACCCTAATTTTAGGCCCATAGATGGTCCTGTTTGCAGGAAATGCAGGAAACGACCCAGTTGAAATTCCTCTGTAGGGGCCTTCTTGGCCTCACACCACGCAACATATTTCCGCCAAATGCGGTGATAATGTTTTGCGGTTACATCCTTTCTGGCCTTGACCAGGGTAGGGATGACTTCATCTGGAATGCCTTTTTCCTTCAGGATCCGGCGTTCAACCTCCATGCCGTCAAACGCAGCCGCGGTAAGTCTTGAAACAGACAAGGTCCCTGCTGGAGCAGGTCCTTTCTGAGAGGTAGAGGCCACGGGTCCTCCGTGAGCATCTCTTGCAGTTCCGGGTACCAAGTTCTTCTTGGCCAATCCGGAGCCACGAGTATAGTTCTTACTCCTCTCCTTCTTATGATTCTCAGTACTTTGGGTATGAGAGGCAGAGGAGGGAACACATACACCGACTGGTACACCCACGGTGTTACCAGAGCGTCCACCGCTATTGCCTGAGGGTCCCTTGACCTGGCGCAATATCTGTCCAGTTTTTTGTTGAGACGGGACGCCATCATGTCCACCTTTGGTTTTTCCCAACGGTTTACAATCACTTGGAAGACTTCTGGGTAAAGTCCCCACTCCCCCGGGTGGAGGTCGTGTCTGCTGAGGAAGTCTGCTTCCCAGTTGTAAATGGCCCTTAGTTCCAGGATATTTATGTGAAGAGACGTTTCCATGCTTGACCACAAGCCCTGGAAATTTCTTCCCTGTGTGACTGCTCCCCAGCCTCTCAGACTGGCATCCGTGGTCACCAGCATCCAATCCTGAATGCCGAATCTGCGGCCCTCTAGAAGATGAGCACTCTGTAACCACCACAGGAGAGACACCCTTGTCCTTGGAGATAGGGTTATCCGCTGATGCATCTGAAGATGCGATCCGGGCCATTTGTCCAGCAGATCCCACTGAAAAGTTCTTGCATGGAATCTTCCGAATGGAATTGCTTCGTAAGAAGCCACCATTTTTCCCAGGACTCTCGTGCATTGATGCACTGACACTTGGCCTGGTTTTAGGAGGTTCCTGACTAGCTCGGATAACTCCCTGGCCGCCTCCTCCGGGAGAAACACCTTTTTCTGGACTGTGTCCAGAATCATCCCCAGGAACAGTAGACGTGTTGTTGGAATCAGCTGTGATTTTGGGATATTTAGAATCCACCCGTGCTGACGTAGCACTACCTGAGACAGTGCTACTCCGAACTCTAACTGTTCCCTGGATCTTGCCCTTATCAGGAGATCGTCCAAGTAAGGGATAATTAAGACGCCTTCTCTTCGAAGAAGAATCATCATTTCGGCCATTACCTTGGTAAAGACCCGGGGTGCCGTGGACAATCCAAACGGCAGCGTCTGAAACTGATAATGACAGTTTTGAACCACAAACCTGAGGTACCCCTGGTGAGAAGGGAAGATTGGGACATGGAGATAAGCATCTTTGATGTCCAGAGATACCATATAGTCCCCTTCTTCCAGGTTCGCTATCACTGCTCTGAGTGATTCCATCTTGAATTTGAACCTTTTTATGTAAGTGTTCAAGGATTTCAGATTTAAAATTGGTCTCACCGAGCCATCCGGCTTCGGTACCACAAACAGCGTGGAATAATACCCCTTTCCCTGTTGTAGGAGGGGTACCTTGATTATCACCTGCTGGGAATACAGCTTGTGAATAGCTTCCAATACTGCCTCCCTGTCGGAGGGAGACGTTGGAAGAGCAGACTTCAGGAATCGGCGAGGGGGAGACGTCTCGAATTCCAATTTGTACCCCTGTGATACTACCTGCAGGATCCAGGGGTCCACTTGCGAGTGAGCCCACTGCGCGTTGAAATTTTTGAGACGGGCCCCCACCGTGCCTGAGTCCGCTTGTAAAGCCCCAGCGTCATGCTGAAGACTTGGCAGAAGCGGGGGAGGGCTTCTGCTCCTGGGAAGAGGCTGCCTGGTGCAGTCTTTTTCCTCTTCCTCTGCCCCGGGGCAGAAATGAGTGGCCTTTTGCTCGCTTGTTCTTATAGGAACGAAAGGACTGAGTTTGAAAAGACGGTGTCTTTTGCTGAGAGGTGACCTGGGGTAAAAAGGTGGACTTTCCAGCCGTTGCCGTGGCCACCAGGTCTGATAGACCGACCCCAAATAACTCCTCCCCTTTATACGGCAATACTTCCATATGTCGTTTGGAATCTGCATCACCTGACCACTGTCGCGTCCATAACGCCCTTCTGGCAGAAATGGACATCGCACTCACTCTTGATGCAAGGGTGCAAATATCCCTCTGTGCATCACGCATATATAGTAATGCATCCTTTAAATGCTCTATAGTTAATAAAATACTGTCCCTATCCAGGGTATCCGACCAAGCCACTCCAGCGCTGCACATCCAGGCTGAGGCGATTGCTGGTCGCAGTATAACACCAGTATGTGTGTATATACCTTTTAGGATATTTTCCAGCCTTCTATCAGCTGGTTCCTTGAGGGCGGCCGTATCAGGAGACGGTAACGCCACTTGTTTTGATAAGCGTGTGAGCGCCTTATCTACCCTAGGGGGTGTTTCCCAACGTGCCCTAACCTCTGGCGGGAAAGGGTATAGTGCCAATAATTTGTTAGAAATCAGCAGTTTTTTATCGGGGGAAACCCACGCTTTATCACACACCTCATTTAATTCCTCTGATTCAGGAAAAACTACTGGTAGTTTTTTCACACCCCACATAATACCCTTTTTTGTGGTACTTGTAGTGTCAGAAATGTTCAATGCCTCTTCATTGCCGTGATCATGTAACGTGTGGCCCTACTGGACATTACGTTGTCTCCTCACCGTCGACACTGGATTCAGTATCAGTGTCTGGGTGTGTGTCGACCATCTGAGGTAACGGGCGTTTTAGCGCCCCTGACGGTGTCTGAGACGCCTGAACAGGCACTAACTGATTTGCCGGCTGTCTCCTGTCGTCAACAGTTTTTTGCAAAGTGCTGACATTGTCACGTAATTCTTTAAATACGACCATCCAGTCAGGTGTCGACTCCCTGGGGGGTGAAGTCACTAACACAGGCAATTGCTCTGCTTCCACATCATTTTCCTCCTCATACATGTCGACACAATCGTACCGACACCCAGCACACACACAGGGAATGCTCTGATAGAGGACAGGACCCCACTAGCCCTTTGGGGAGACAGAGGGAGAGTTTGCCAGCACACACCAGAGCGCTATATATATGCAGGGATAACCTTATATAAGTGTTACTCCCTGTTATAGCTGCTGTATTATATATTAGCTGCCAATAGTGCCCCCCCCCTCTTGTTTTACCCTGATTCTTGTAGCAGGACTGCAGGGGAGAGTCAGGGAGCCGTCCTTCCAGCGGAGCTGTGAGGGAAAATGGCGCTTGTGTGCTGAGGAGATAGGCTCCGCCCCCTTCTCGGCGGCCTTTTCTCACGCTTTTTTCAGGAAAACTGGCAGGGGTTAAATGCATCCATATAGCCTAGGAGCTATATGTGATGCATTTCTTTAGCCATATAAGGTTTTTATAGTGTTTTATTGCGTCTCAGGGCGCTCCCCCCCAGCGCCCTGCACCCTCAGTGACCGGAGTGTGAAGTGTGCTGAGAGCAATGGCGCACAGCTGCAGTGCTGTGCGCTACCTTATTTGAAGACAGGAACGTCTTCTGCCGCCGCTTTCTCCGGACCTCTTCGCTCTTCTGGCTCTGTAAGGGGGCCGGCGGCGCGGCTCCGGGACCCATCCAGGCTGAACCTGTGATCGTCCCTCTGGAGCTAATGTCCAGTAGCCAAGAAGCCCAATCCACTCTGCACGCAGGTGAGTTCGCTTCTTCTCCCCTTAGTCCCACGATGCAGTGAGCCTGTTGCCAGCAGTACTCACTGAAAATAAAAAACCTATTTAAACTTTTACTTCTAAGCAGCTCAGGAGAGCCACCTAGCATGCACCCTTCTCGTTCGGGCACAAAAATCTAACTGAGGCTTGGAGGAGGGTCATAGGGGGAGGAGCCAGTGCACACCAGCTAGTCTAAAGCTTTTACTTTTGTGCCCAGTCTCCTGCGGAGCCGCTATTCCCCATGGTCCTTACGGAAGTCCCAGCATCCACTAGGACGTCAGAGAAATATCAAATTCTCCCCACACCTCTTATATTGTAAGCTCATTTGAAGGGGTGTACTACAAGTGTCCGGCGGCAGGATCCCGGCAGCGGGGCTAGCGCTAAAGAGCCCCTTGAGGGCACGGGTATTCTCCCTCCAGGGGTGTCGTGGATACCCCAAGAGGGAGAATAGTTGTCGGTATCCCGGAGCCGGTATGCTGAGCGGAGGGATCCCAACAGCCGATATATCGAGTGCCACCCCATTTGAAGATAGCCATCTTTATCTTCTGTTTAAGTCAATGTATGCTACTTATTTGTCAGTTCTGTTGAATACATAAAATAAATACATTGGCGGCACCTCCACTAAAAGCAATGCAATACTTCTCATTGCGGCGCAATGTAAAGTGCGCACAAAATTAGTACATACAGTTACCTCAATTTGCACATTTTTATAGGCATCCCTATAGTGTTACGAACTAAAAAACATGATTTAGTGGCAAATTCAGGGTGAAGTAGGTTGTTGCAACAACGGCACACCAAAAGCAGCACCCACACATAGCTGCTAATTGAATCAACCCATTGTTAAAAAAAAAATTTAAAAGTTGTCTGTTCTGGTTCCAATTGGCCGATACTGGTGTAAGAGCAACAGTGCTCTGGAATAAACTAGTAAATCAATACGGATTGTGATCAATTTAGACAGTAATAACTAAGAAATCAGAGAAACAATTCTCCTGTTAATTTGTGTTTACTTTAATAAGTATTTTGTAATCTCAGTGAAGCAAATGAAAACGTTTCCTGGTGTGTAGGCAGTGAAGAAAATTTTCACCACTACAGCGCATGCAGCTGTCCACTACAGGGACACAAGAGTCAGTTATTTATAAACGTAAAAGTTTAAAATAAGCAGTACGCCCGTGAACTACAGTTTTGCAGGGATTATTCAAATACGGTCACACAATCACACCACTAGGTATTCCCTGGATGCAAAGCACAAGTCTGCTTCCCAGAGTGAAACCGGAGACCGTGGATGTGCAGCCATGATTCGGCTCAGAGGACCGGTAGCAGACGGGCTTCACCGAGAAGCTGTCCAAACATTCAAAACTTTTTGAGAGTTGAACTTAAAATATCAAAGACACATTTTGTAACCGTAGCTATTTGATAATAGAAGTAACACACCAGAATGAATGGGAGAATAATTCAACTGGAATTTTCCCCCAGTCAAGATACATGAAGAACAAATCACACCATTTGTTTATTGGATATACTGTGGAACATTTATTGCAAGTGCGACTTTTCCCTGACATGTACTGTAGTTAATTTTCCAAATAATGCAAAAACAGAGGGAGGGAATGGTTGGAACCATGTCTGATAATTACATAGGACATGTACTGGACACAGGGGATCCTGAAAGGAGCATTAACGTGCGGCAGTAATACTGCAGTTTGGGTGGTGTACTGGCTAGCATTACTGCCTTACAGCACTGAGATCATGGGTTCAATTCCCACCTTGGCCCTAACTGTGTGGAGTTTGTATAGTCTCCCTGTCCCTGTGTGGGATTCCTCCGGGTGCTCCACTGTGTGTAGATGGGTGTCTTTTTATAATACAAACCTATCAAAGTCTATACACTCAGAGGCCTATGTACCAAGCCTTGGAGAAAGATAAAGCGCCAGCCAACCAGTTCCTGTAATTTTTCAAGCACAGCCTGTAACATGGCAGTTAGGAGCCGATTGGCTGCACTTTATCTCTCTCCAAGGCTTAGTACATATACCCCTTAGTGGTGACAGTTTCACATACTTCTGAGTACTAGAAGCAACACAGTGAGGTGTTCTGGTCAAAGGAACTCCCGTTTACAAATGCATATTAAGCACACAATGGTTTCTTAGAGCAACACAATGAAAGCAAGCATCCAACTGGCTGTCATGGTTACAGCACCCACCTCCTTGCAGCTATACATTTCAGTGTTTAGGACCAGTTCCAGGCATTTAAAATTGGTGGTGGTGGTGGTGGTGGTGTGGGGGGGGGGGCTTAGAAGAAACCGGAAAACGTGACTCACCTTTTGGAGGAAAGTAGGATTTGCTTTCTGCCTTGTGCGGCCAATCTACCACCAGGGGGCCAAACCGACGGAAACTGGCAGTGATCTCATCTGAATGAACAGGAACGATATAGCTTAAGATATTTAAGGCTGACATTTAACACAGAATGTAACAAAGGTTTCAATATAGAAACAGTTGCAGCTAATATGGACAAAAATCTTTCAACAAGTATTATCATTAGTAACTGTATAGGGGGGAGATTTATCAAACCTTTTAAATAGGACACAGAGGTGTCCATAGCAACCAACCAAATCCTGCCTACCATTTTATAGAATGTACTAGAAGAAAGGAGGACTAGATTCGATTGGTTGCTATGGGCAAACATGGCTGTCACTTTAGGTTTGTGAAATCTCCCCATGTGTCTTGTGCATGCCATCCTTCCACTATCACTAAAGGCATTCCCATAAAGTGGTTTACAATGCAGTGTAACCAATTCTACCTGTTAAAAAGGAGCCACAAAAATAAGTTGCAAAGACAGCAATGTACCAAGTTATGTAATGAGAGCTTCAGCAGAGCATGCATACATTAAAGGAAAGCTGCCGGTGGGTGGATGCCACTATAATACCCCTTTCACCCTGCACAAATAACCTGGTATCGACCTGGCATATTGCCGGGTCGACACAGGTCAGCGTGCGGTGTGAAAGCGCCATAGCAGAAATCCCGGGTCGCCTGACCCGGCAATTCAACTCGGGAATAAAGCAGTGTTATAACCGGGTTGAATAGCGGGTCAATGGCAGCGTAAACTGGCTCCCAGGTTTATGCGACCTGGGACCTGTTCACTGCAATAGGGAGAGGCGGCATAGAGATGAGCTCATCTCCCAGCGCCGTCTCTGCCGCTATGGCAACTCGCCCGGCATATTGCCGGGTCAGGGAAGCCAGCAGCAGCGTCCAATGCCGGATCCCATCCGGGAAGGACCCGTTTCCAATTTCCGGGCGGGATCCGGCATTGGCGGTGTGAAAGGGGTATTATTACAGGCAAGCTTTATTTTCTGCTGATGTCTTTGTAAATTGCTCCTGAAAAAAAAAACAAAAAAAAACATACTGTGTGCTCCGAACTTAACTAGACCTATATTAAAATATATATTGTGACAATCTATTTGCAACACTTTACTCTTCCTTTTGGCCAGTCACTGTTCTCCAGTGGTATATCTTGGGACCTGTAGTTCTTTACCTTCCTATCCAATATTCACCTCATAATTAATGGTAATTGTTCTACTGGTAAACCTCCCCAACCATGTAGAGCTAATCAATAGCATGTGGTTGCGTTGCGTTGTCTCACCTTCATCTATATCAGGTGGTAGACCCCCAACAAACACCTTCCTTGAAAAGCGCTCAATTCTCTCGCCATTCTGATGTCCAGAATAGCAATTGGGAGAATTCAAGATGCCAACTTGGTCATTATGTCCATCGTCCAGCAATCCATCATCTATTGGGAACAGAGAGGAGCGACCTGCAATGAACAAGGAGATATCTTACTATTTTAACGAGAAAACCCGGCCGGAACATGCTTATATACATGGAACATAAAAGCAAATTAAACATGAAGTATTTAAGGAAATTTTATTTTTAAAGTCGAATAGAAGTCTCACATTCCTATTTGATGCCGTTGGCATACCTCCCAACAATACCCTCTCCAGGAGGGACAGAATGCTCTGCTCCTGGACTTTCCTCTTAATCTATGATTGCCGACACCTGTGTTGAACAGGTTAACGGATGAGAAAGGTGTTTCAGCACAGGTGCTGGCAAATTTAGAGGGAAGGCCAGGAGCAGAGCATTGTGTCCCTCCTGGAGGGGGTCATGTTGGGAAGTATGCGTTGGGGGGGAACACTGCTCCTTCCATTATAATGCTCAATCTTTGTCTGACCTTGACCCTCTGTTCCCTTCCTCACATTATTACCTCGCCCTTACTGCTACTGTCGCTAGGATGATCAGATTGGTAGGCGAAGGCATTATTCCCACCCACCACAAAGCAGGGGGTACACAAAGAGCAGGAGCTGACTAACAGCATGGCACCCAGATCCCAGAACAAATGTACTTTACAAAAGCTAATCTCCACTAACAGCTAATGGTTCATTCACCTCTACTTTAAAGAGATTTGTGATACAAAATTGGAAAAAAAAAACCTACAGAATTTAATATATTTAGGGGTTAAAAAAAATACTCTATTTCACAGCACATCTGTAGAGTGGTAGATGATAAAACCAGTAAGGAAAGGGTTCAGTTCATGCTGGGATTAGCAATATGCCACAGGCTGCTCCATGAAAAGGTTAACGAAGCACTGATGAAAACGCAACTGCAGAACCCAGTTTTACAGCTTTCAATTACATTTCACCTGAAAGCTCCATTATACTACATCAGGAGGGACACTTTTAATAGAAATGGAGGTCGTAAATCAAAGCTTCAAAATGATGCAGAGCTGAAGCAGTCAGCATTACAATAAACGCAAAGATTTCATTTTAACAAGACATTAAACACAATGAGATGCTTGAATGCCGATTTGAATTCCCTGACAGAGAGAAATTACATTTTGATAAATATCATAATGGACATATCACATAACCTACTCACAAAGAAAGCCTTGCAGAGACAGGTCATTTACAGTGAGTACCCAATGACTGCACAGAGAAAAAGGCAGCCATTTTGTGTACTCAACCAATACAAGGAGGCTGCCAGTAGCATCTAGTGATCTCACAAGGTACTAGTCCATTAATAGGTGGAGAAATGGCTCACTGTATGTATGTGAAAGTAGACTTTAAAATGGAACAAATTCCATCATGCCCTTTAAACCAGGGATTGTATTATGCATTCCAGCCACGTTATGGAATATGACACACCATCACGATGATGTAGAATTGGACAATTGTAGACAACATGGGGCAAGAGCTGGGGTGAGTATGCATTGACTCCATACAATATGCCTGTATGGGTTCACAAATGCAGATCATGCTCAACCCCTGGCACTGCTGCTGAAGATTGTCAGGTATTTCTGATTGGGGTGTGTCTTGATCTGTTAAGGGCCCCATACACTAGAACGATAATGCCTGATTTCATCCAATTTCGGGCCGATATATCGGGTGAAATTGGGCATTTTGGATGCGTTTCCGATCCGATGCGTGTTCCCGTGAGGGTCGGATCGGCTCCCCTATATCGTTAGTGCTGCACTCGTGATATGTTGGTTCCCGCAGGCATGGCTGGGATCGAGTAAGATATATCACATGCAAAATGTACCAAATCATATGGAATCGTATGGAACCGCTCCCGGGAGAGTTCAAGGGAAATCGCCTCCGACTTCAGCCTCAGACATATCGTTGTAGTGTATAGGGCCCTTTACCCTGAAATGATTACTATTACTAGGGCACCACTAAGGTTCTGCAATGCTGTGAAAAAGAGAATACAGCTAAACAGTTCACTGAAGGACACTAAGGGGTATATTCAATTAAAGTTGGATCCATTCCGACATGTATTTGTCGGAATGGATCCGACAAACCCTATTCAATCTCATCTTAATTCGACTTTTTCAAGTCGAATTAAGATAAGGGACGCAGGGGAGACCAGCGGGGGACAGCCGGCGGGCATACAAGGGAGATCAGCGCTCCTTGAGCCGGGTGGAAGCTGCCGTGAGGTCCTGCTGCAGCGCTACTGTAGCGGTGATCTCCCCTATATGCCCGCAGGCTGTCTCCCTGCGGCTCTCCCCCTCTGGGTCCGCATCTCAGTTCAACATCTTTTGATGTCGGACTGAGATGGTTGAAAAGGGGGCGATGGTCGAAATGGGGGCCAAAACCGACACAAGCATGTGGATCGGCAGCTATTCCGCCAATCCACGTGCTTTTCGACAAGTCGAATGCCTCGACTTGTCGAAAAGCATTGAATAGGTCAAATCACATTTTGACCTTAAAAAATCGAAAACTGCAGTCTTTTCGACACCAATTGAATAAGAGGTTGCACAATAATATACATGTACTTCCTGCCGTATAATCAGTAACGCAGTACAAGGTGTACTGGACCATCTCATTGTAATTATAAAGAGAACAGCAAGAGTAGTGAGGACAGGAACAGGCAGCAAATCAGGGTTCCGGTACGAATCGTCGACCATGTTATGGTCGACAGTCATTAGGTCGACCACTATTGGTCGACATTGACATGGTCGACATGGACACATGGTCGACACGTGAAAATGGTCGACACATGAAAAGGTCGACATGAGTTTTTTTACTTTTTTGGGTGTCGTTTTTTGCGTAAAGTGACTGGGAACCCCAATTAGTGCACCGCGTCCCCTCGCATGGCTCGCTTCGCTCGCCATGATTCGGGCATGGTGCCTTTGCTCCGCTACCGCTTCGCTCGGCACAGATTACCGTTCCAATCGTAGTCCATGTGGATCGTAAAGTATGGAAAAGTTCCCCAAAAGAAAAAAAATAAGATTTTACTTACCGATAAATCTATTTCTCGTAGTCCGTAGTGGATGCTGGGGACTCCGTCAGGACCATGGGGAATAGCGGCTCCGCAGGAGACAGGGCACAAAACTAAAGCTTTAGGATCAGGTGGTGTGTACTGGCTCCTCCCCCTATGACCCTCCTCCAAGCCTCAGTTAGGATACTGTGCCCGGACGAGCGTACACAATAAGGAAGGATATTGAATCCCGGGTAAGACTCATACCAGCCACACCAATCACACCGTATAACTTGTGATCTAAACCCAGTTAACAGTATGACAAACGTAGGAGCCTCTGAACAGACGGCTCACAACAAATAACAACCCGATTTTTTTGTAACAATAACTATGTACAAGTATTGCAGACAATCCGCACTTGGGATGGGCGCCCAGCATCCACTACGGACTACGAGAAATAGATTTATCGGTAAGTAAAATCTTATTTTCTCTGACGTCCTAAGTGGATGCTGGGGACTCCGTCAGGACCATGGGGATTATACCAAAGCTCCCAAACGGGCGGGAGAGTGCGGATGACTCTGCAGCACCGAATGAGAGAACTCCAGGTCCTCTTTAGCCAGGGTATCAAATTTGTAGAATTTTACAAACGTGTTCTCCCCCGACCACGTAGCTGCTCGGCAGAGTTGTAATGCCGAGACCCCTCGGGCAGCCGCCCAGGATGAGCCCACCTTCCTTGTGGAATGGGCCTTGACAGATTTAGGCTGTGGCAGGCCTGCCACAGAATGTGCAAGTTGAATTGTGCTACAAATCCAACGAGCAATCGTCTGCTTAGAAGCAGGAGCACCCAGCTTGTTGGGTGCATACAGTATAAACAGCGAGTCAGATTTTCTGACTCCAGCCGTCCTTGAAATGTATATTTTCAATGCCCTGACAACGTCCAGCAACTTGGAATCTTCCAAATCGCTAGTAGCCGCAGGCACCACAATAGGCTGGTTCAGGTGAAACGCTGACACCACCTTAGGCAGAAACTGAGGACGCGTCCGCAGTTCTGCCCTGTCCGAATGGAAAATCAGATATGGGCTCTTATACGATAAAGCCGCCAATTCTGATACTCTCCTGGCTGAAGCCAGGGCCAGTAGCATGGTTACTTTCCATGTAAGATATTTCAAATCCACCGATTTGAGTGGCTCAAACCAATGGGATTTGAGAAAATCCAAAACTACATTCAGGTCCCACGGAGCCACTGGGGGCACAACCGGGGGCTGTGTAGTACTCCTTTTACAAAAGTCTGGACTTCAGGAACTGAAGCCAATTCTTTCTGGAAGAAAATCGACAGGGCCGAAATTTGAACCTTAATGGACCCCAATTTGAGGCCCATAGACAATCCTGTTTGCAGGAAATGTAGGAATCGACCCAGTTGAAATTCCTCCGTCGGGGCCTTCCTGGCCTCACACCACGCAACATATTTTCTCCAAATGCGGTGATAATGTTGTGCAGTCACCTCCTTCCTGGCTTTAACCAGTGTAGGAATGACCTCTTCTGGAATGCCTTTTTCCTTTAGAATTCGGCGTTCAACCGCCACGCCGTCAAACGCAGCCGCGGTAAGTCTTGGAATAGACACGGTCCCTGCTGAATCAGGTCCCGTCTTAGAGGTAGAGGCCACGGATTTTCCGTGAGCATCTCCTGAAGTTCCGGGTACCAAGTTCTTCTTGGCCAATCCGGAGCCACGAGTATCGTTCTTACTCCCCTTTGCCGTATAATTCTCAGTACTTTGGGTATGAGAGGCAGAGGAGGAAATACATACACTGACTGGTACACCCACGGTGTTACCAGAGCGTCCACAGCTATTGCCTGAGGGTCTCTTGACCTGGCGCAATACCTGTCCAGTTTTTTGTTGAGGCGAGACGCCATCATATCCACCTTTGGTTTTTCCCAACGGTTCACAATCATGTGGAAGACTTCTGGATGAAGTCCCCACTCTCCCGGGTGTAGATCGTGTCTGCTGAGGAAGTCTGCTTCCCAGTTGTCTACTCCCGGAATGAACACTGCTGACAGTGCCATCACATGATCTTCCGCCCAGCGAAGAATCCTTGCAGCTTCTGCCATTGCTCTCCTGCTTCTTGTGCCGCCCTGTCTGTTTACGTGGGCGACTGCCGTGATGTTGTCCGACTGGATCAACACCGGCTGACCCTGAAGCAGGGGTTTTGCCAGGCTTAGAGCATTGTAAATTTCTCTTAGCTCCAGTATATTTATATGAAGAGACATCTCCAGGCTTGACCATACTCCCTGGAAGTTTCTTCCCTGTGTGACCGCTCCCCAGCCTCTCAGACTGGCATCCGTGGTCACCAGGACCCAGTCCTGTATGCCGAATCTGCGGCCCTCTTAACAGATGAGCACTCTGCAACCACCACAGAAGAGACACCCTTGTCCGTGGCGATAAGGTTATCCGCTGATGCATCTGCAGATGCGATCCGGACCATTTGTCCAACAGATCCCACTGAAAAGTTCGTGCGTGGAATCTGCCGA
This sequence comes from Pseudophryne corroboree, assembly GCF_028390025.1. Taxonomy (NCBI): domain Eukaryota; kingdom Metazoa; phylum Chordata; class Amphibia; order Anura; family Myobatrachidae; genus Pseudophryne; species Pseudophryne corroboree. The sequence goes on from NC_086444.1 coordinate 1,119,423,312, forward strand.
ATGGAATTGCTTCGTAAGAAGCCACCATCTTTCCCAGGACTCTTGTGCATTGATGCACAGACACTTTTCCTGGTTTTAGGAGGTTCCTGACAAGTTCGGATAACTCCTTGGCTTTCTCCTCCGGAAGAAACACCTTTTTCTGAACCGTGTCCAGAATCATTCCCAGGAACAGCAGACGTGTTGTCGGGGTCAACTGAGATTTTGTAAAATTCAGAATCCACCCGTGTTGTTGCAGCACTACTTGGGTTAGTGCTACTCCGTCCTCCAGCTGTTCTCTGGACCTTGCCCTTATCAGGAGATCGTCCAAGTAAGGGATAATTAATACGCCTCTTCTTCGCAGAAGAATCATCATTTCGGCCATTACCTTGGTAAAGACCCGAGGTGCCGTGGACAATCCAAACGGCAGCGTCTGAAACTAATAATGACAGTTTTGCACCACGAACCTGAGGTACCCTTGATGTGAAGGGCAAATTGGGACATGCAGGTAAGCATCCTTTATGTCCAGGGACACCATAAAGTCCCCTTCTTCCAGATTCGCTATCACTGCTCTGAGTGATTCCATCTTGAACTTGAATTTTTGTATGTACAGGTTCAAAGATTTCAGATTTAGAATAGGTCTTACCGAGCCGTCCGGCTTCGGTACCACAAATAGCGTGGAGTAATACCCCTTTCCCTGTTGTAGGAGGGGTACCTTGACTATCACCTGCTGAGAAAACAGCTTGTGAATGGCTTCCAATACCGTCGCCCTGTCTGAGGGAGACGTTGGCAAAGCAGACTTTAGGAACCGGCGAGGGGGAGACTTCTCGAATTCCAACCTGTAACCCTGAGATACTACCTGCAGGATCCAAGGGTCCACCTGTGAGCAAGCCCACTGTGCGCTGAAATTCCTGAGTCGACCCCCCACCGCTCCTGAGTCCGCTTGTACAGCCCCAGCGTCATGCTGAGGGCTTTGCAGAACCCTGGGAGGGCTTCTGTTCCTGGGCAGGGGCTGCTTGCTGCCCTCTCTTACCCCTTCCTCTGCCCCGGGGCAGATATGACTGTCCTTTTGCCCTCTTGTTCTTATAGGACCGAAAGGACTGCGGCTGAAAAGACGGTGTCTTTTTCTGTTGGGAGGGGGTCTGAGGTAAAAAGGTGGATTTTCCGGCAGTTGCCGTGGCCACCAGATCCGATAGACCTACGCCAAATAATTCCTCCCCTTTATACGGCAATACTTCCATATGTCGTTTGGAATCCGCATCACCTGACCACTGTCGCGTCCATAAACTTCTTCTGGCAGATATGGACATCGCACTTACTCTCGATGCCAGAGTGCAAATATCCCTCTGAGCATCTCGCATATAAAGAAAAGCATCCTTTAATTGCTCTATAGTCAATAAAATACTGTCCCTATCCAGGGTATCAATATTTTCAGTCAGGGAATCCGACCAGACCACCCCAGCACTGCACATCCAGGCTGAGGCGATGGCTGGTCGCAGTATAACACCAGTATGTGTGTATATACTCTTTAGGGTAGTTTCCAGCCTCCTATCAGCTGGATCCTTGAGGGCGGCCGTATCAGGAGACGGTAACGCCACTTGTTTTGATAAGCGTGTGAGCGCCTTATCCACCCTAGGGGGTGTTTCCCAGCGCGCCCTAACCTCTGGCGGGAAAGGGTATAATGCCAATAACTTTTTTGAAATTAGCACTTTTCTATCTGGGTTAACCCACGCTTCATCACATACATCATTCAATTCCTCTGATTCAGGAAAAACTACAGGTAGTTTTTTCACCCCCCACATAATACCCCTTTTTGTGGTACTTGCAGTATCAGAGATATGCAAAGCCTCCTTCATTGCCGTGATCATATAACGTGTGGCTCTACTTGAAAATACGTTTGTTTCTTCACCGTCGACACTAGATTCAGTGTCCGTGTCTGGGTCTGTGTCGACCGACTGAGGTAAAGGGCGTTTTACAGCCCCTGACGGTGTCTGAGACGCCTGGGCAGGTACCAACTGGTTTTCCGGCCGTCTCATGTCGTCAACTGATTTTTGTAATGTGCTGACATTATCACGTAATTCCATAAACAAAGCCATCCATTCCGGTGTCGACTCCCTGGGGGGTGACATCACCATTACCGGCAATTGCTCTGCCTCCACACCAACATCGTCCTCATACATGTCGACACACACGTACCGACACACAGCAGACACACAGGGAATGCTCTTATCGAAGACAGGACCCCACTAGCCCTTTGGGGAGACAGAGGGAGAGTTTGCCAGCACACACCCAAGCGCTATAATATATATGGGAACAACCTTATATAAGTGTTGTATCCTTATAGCAGCTTAAATATATAAAATATCGCCAAAAAAAGTGCCCCCCCTCTCTGTTTTACCCTGTTTCTGTAGTGCAGTGCAGGGGAGAGTCCTGGGAGCCTTCCTCACAGCGGAGCTGAGCAGGAAAATGGCGCTGTGTGCTGAGGAGAATAAGCCCCGCCCCCTATTCCGGCGGGCTTTTCTCTCGTAGTTTGTAATATCTGGCAGGGGTTAAATACATCCATATAGCCTCAAGGCTATATGTGATGTATTTTTTAGCCATAAAAGGTATTTACATTGCTGCCCAGGGCGCCCCCAGCAGCGCCCTGCACCCTCCGTGACCGTTGGTGAGAAGTGTGTGACAAACAATGGCGCACAGCTGCAGTGCTGTGCGCTACCTTCAAGAAGACTGAAGAGCCTTCTGCCGCCGGTTTCTGGACCTTCAATCTTCAGCATCTGCAAGGGGGGTCGGCGGCGCGGCTCCGGGACGAACCCCAGGGTGAGACCTGTGTTCCGACTCCCTCTGGAGCTAATGGTGTCCAGTAGCCTAAGAAGCCAATCCATCCTGCACGCAGGTGAGTTGAACTTCTCTCCCCTAAGTCCCTCGATGCAGTGAGCCTGTTGCCAGCAGGACTCACTGAAAATAAAAAACCTAAAAACTTTTTCTAAGCAGCTCCTTAAGAGAGCCACCTAGATTGCACCCTGCTCGGACGGGCACAAAAACCTAACTGAGGCTTGGAGGAGGGTCATAGGGGGAGGAGCCAGTACACACCACCTGATCCTAAAGCTTTAGTTTTGTGCCCTGTCTCCTGCGGAGCCGCTATTCCCCATGGTCCTGACGGAGTCCCCAGCATCCACTTAGGACGTCAGAGAAAAGTAAAAAAACTCACGTCGACCTTTTCATGTGTCGACCATTTTCACGTGTCGACCATGTGTCCATGTCGACCATGTCAGTGTCGACCAATAGTGGTCGACCTAATGACTGTCGACCATAACATGGTCGACCATGTGAACGGATACCGCAAATCAGCATGTGCCCAGGAGCTTGGGAGGAGCAAACCGGAAGAGCGCGATGGAGGTTAGGAGTCAGGGGAGGTATGGAGGCCAAAGGCTAAAAGCCCAGGGAGAAGTTGGAGGACATACTGCATGCATGCTGGTGATAGCAGTTTCTTGAGAGGAGGGCTATGCTCCTATCATATTAAGAGGGTATGACAGAAAGCGTAATACTAAGTGGGTGAGAAGATCAGGGGTGGAAGGTAAATAGATGTTTAGAATGATACCGGGCAAAACGGTACACAGAGGAACACACCCAATGCAACACAGGCATCATGACAACGATGAAGACCCTTCCTCTATGCTGGATTTCACTTGGATATTAATACTGATAACTGCAATGCAATGTAGATCACCATATAAGTAGTATTGGAAACGCTCAATAAAGAGACAGTATTGTGTACTAGAGACACAGAAAACTTTGAGGAAAATAATAGTTGCAGTACAAAAGACAAGTTGGGAGTCTTAATCAAAAATGATAATGACATAGCGAACAAACTAAATGAGTTTTTTTCAAAGGAGAAGACCAAATGCAGGGTCTAACACACAATCTCAACAAAAATAATGTCCCACTGCTAAATGCTTATTTAAGTGAGGAGGTAGTCTGTGACAGATTAAAATTTTTTAAAGATTAATAAGTCACCTGGTTCCGATGGAATTCACCCAAGGGTTCTTATGGAGCTTCATTCTGAACTAGCAAGACCACTTTTTTTGATTTTCAAAGATTCAGTTATATCAGGTATGGTTCTCAAGGACTGGCGTATAGCAGAGGTGGTGCCAATATTGAAAAAGGGAAGTAAAGCCGAACCGGGTAATTATAGACCAGTTAGTCTTACATCTATAGTGGGGAAAGTATTGGAAGGTATTCTAAGGGATAGTATTCAGAAGTTCCTTGATGTCAATAAGGTCATTAAAAGGAACCAACATGGATTTGTTAAGGATAGATCATGTCAAAATCTTAATTGGCTTTTATGAAACAGTAAGTGCGAACCCTTGATCAGGGTAAGAAGGTGGATATAATCTTTTTAGGACTTTGCCAAAGCTTTCAACACAGTACCGCACATGCGATTTATCTATAAGCTACAAGAAATAGGGCTAGGAAGCACAATATACACTTGGGTCAGAAATTGGTTAGATAATAGGGACCAGCGTGTTGTGGTTAATGGATCATTTTCAAATTGGGCTGAAGTGCTAAGTGGTGTGCCACAAGGGTCTGTACTTGGACCACTATTGTTTAACATTTTCAATAACGACCTAACAGTAGGTCTAGAGAGCATGGTGTCAATCTTTGCAGACTATACAAAATTGTGTAAGGTTATAAATACGGAGGGGGATGCAGTGTCTCTTCAGAACGACTTAGTGAAACTAGACGCATGGGCAGCTAAATGGAGAATGAGATTCAATACCGACAAGTGTAAGGTAATGTATTATGGTAGAAACAACAAGATCATCACCTACATACTAAATGGGATAATATTAGGGGATTCTGTACTGGAAAAAGACTTGGGTGTTCATATAGATAGCAGTACCCAAAGTAGGATTGCAGCAAAGAAGGCTAATAAGATATTAGCATGCATAAAATGGGGAATTGATGCAAGGGACAAGAGTGTTATACTACCATTATATAAATCACTAATGAGGCCACATCTAGAATACTGTGTACAATTTTGGGCACCATACTACAAAAAGGATATCTTGGAGCTTGAAAAGGTTCAGAGGCGGGGGACCAAAATAATTAAGGGAATGGAGACACTGGAATACAAGGAAAGGCATGTAGGGTTAGGCATGTTTACACTGGAAAAAGAGGAGACTAAGAGGGGACATGATCAACATCTACAAATATATAAGGGGACAATACACACAGTGAGGACAATACATGTTTGGAATTCCCTGTCTGAGGAAGTAGTAACGGCAGACTCAGTCAACACCTTTAAGAATGGGTTAGATAAATTCCTAATGGATAAGGATATTCAGGGTTATGGTGCCTGGTCACGCACTATAGTTACTAAAACACAATGGCTGTCATTAAAACAAAACAGCTGACATCACCATGAGGCAAAATTAGTCCTAACAGAAAACTACATAGGAGACCACCAATACGCTGATCTCGATGGACAAATTGTCTTTTTTTCAACCTTAGATACTATGTTACAATGTGACTAGTCACTATGGTCAGGACACATCTTTCACCTCCACAAAGTGTCAGAAACATTTTAACCTGTGATGTAAGCAACAGGCGCAGGGAGTGTTTCCCAAAACATCTGAGCGGTTTTCAAGCGGACTTATCAGTCACATGAGTTCACAGAGGAATCTGAAGCACTGCACACCTCTTAGCCTAAAAGAAGTTTATATACAGCCATTTGTCTGGAGGCTTTAACAGAAGCAGATGGGGCTTAGGTTTCAGAGCTCTGACCCTAAACATGCACATTCTGATGGTGAGCGAGTTACCAGCTGCAATGGATGCTGCAGGATAAGAATGCCTTCCTTAGCAAATGTGCAATTCCAGAAAAGCATGTTCTGCTAAATGTATAACAAAGGAGGTTTGAAAAAACTAAGACTGGAATGGCCACCCCAGAATGTAAGGCATTCCGTGGTCTGGGGAATTATGCAGTGGCCCCTCCCATGAACTGGTACTGTAGGGACTGTGATAACACATAGCAAGGATATCCAGATCATACTATGCAGGGAGCGCATGTAGCAACCAAGTGATATGTTCATGGTCGTGTTCCGAGAGAAATGCTTTTATAATGCAATTCTCAATGGATTAATAATAACACATTGCTTGAGAGACTGCCAGTTTCTAGTATAATCATTATTCTTTTTAGTTACATGGCTATGAAGCATCCATAGCATAGCACACGGAAAATTCCAATGATACATATGTACAAATATCATAGCAACCAACGTCTACCTATCATTTATCTATAACTTTCTATTAAATGATAGCTAGACACTGGTTGCTATGGGCAACTTCTCCACCTGTCCTCTTCAGGTGGTTTGATACATCTCTCCCATCTGCCCTGCATCACAACCATAGAGGCTGCAAGCAAAAATGCAAGACCTAATTGAATAGGTCTGGGCTGACCATTAGCCACGGAGTAAACGCAGGTGCTAATTGGATATGCTCCTTCGACCCAAACAGCCCACTTGCCCAGTATTAAGGATTGTGCCTGGCAGCTTACTAGGGGCCAATGAGATGTACAGGTGGTGCTCAAACATTCCTTTTAGTATTTATCCCAGCGGGCTTGAAATCCTGGACACCATTCAACGAAAAACCACATAAATTGCATGCTACTGGGTAGGATTACACAAAATGTTTAGTTTCTTTTTGTATGGTTTTGTTACAATAACCCACTTGATCCAATTGTTTACTATGTGAAGAAACCTCAAGACATTTTAAAAGAAAAAAAATAAATTAAACATGCATCAGGATCAAATATTCAGTTCTCCAATCTATGTAAAAAGACAAATTGTCATTTACATTAGCTGCTCCACAGCAATTATGTTTAATTTGCCAAGTACTTAATGTATGAAGTTGGCAGTAACACTCGACAGCTGCTGCAAACACTGAACACAAATAGTGGCAACACATTTGCTGTACCAAGTCTAGATGTAATTAATGCCCGTGGCCTGAAAGCTAGTGACTGGGATCACAGACCCCTCAAAACCAATAGAAGGACATTGTAAAATACACAGATCAATAGACATAACACATTTATCCATGTTCCCATGTAAATGAGAATAAGTATAAGCTATCTGTATGTTGGGATGTTTTTAACTAGTTAAGCTGGGTACACACTGGAGCGACGTTGGGCAGATTTGCCTTATCGTAACTCTGCTGTCGCTAGCGACGATTGCGAGGTAAGACGCATTGCACATCAAACCTAACAATATCGCTAACATCCTCGTTTGTGCTAATGAAGGACGGAACATGATCGTTCTGACCTTTATTAACATCGCTGCAGTGTGTACTGGCAATCTGGGTTGACGGGCATTCGTTCTGATGGTAGTTACAGTAGAAGTGGATTTGTTGTTACTTTATCTCACTCCAAGGATTGATACATCTGCACTGTCTGAAATGTCAAGTTCATCTGTAGATAGGTTAAAAAATAGTCTTTAATAAAAATTTGTTAATGCACTAGAAAGCAGCACAAAAAAACAAAAAACCACACAAAAAAACTCAACATCCCTTTTCTACAAATGACTTATAAATTAGTAGATTAAACTTGTTTAATTGAAAAATGTATTACAATTCTGATTAAAAAATGTTTGGAGAGTACACCTGTACACTTTCTCTCTCTGTGTGTGACACTAAAAGTCTCAGCATGGTAGCACCTCTCATAACATTTAGCAAATATGTGCAGTGAAGCCCCCCCCCCCCCTCCCCCCTTTATAGTCTATATTGTGCGTATGTATGTACATGTGACGATGGAGACTCCTTCAGCCTGGATTGGCGCCCCTCCCACCTGCTCCTGATTGTTTTTAAGTAGGACCCTTGTATTTGCCGACTATACATTGGACAAGGCACTATTATTTATTTATTTATCGGTTTCATATATAGCGCAACAAATTCCGTTGCACGTTACAATTAGAAACAATGATAAAATAAAACCGGGTGATAAACAGTCAGAGGTAGGAAGGCCCTGCTCGCAAGCGTACAATGAATACGTTTATATAGTATGTCCATTATGGGGAGAGTTTTGGGGCGTGGGGATTGGTTTGGCTAGGCTGCCTCAGGTCATCACAATGTAACACTTATTTCAGCACTTTATAGCATCTGTTTTATTTTAACAATGTAACACATTTCACACTTATTATCTCTCACCCTTGTAATATACTTGCTTTCCCTCATTAGTGTGATGGCTCGGGGTGGTTGGGTTGAGCTGGCTTGGGGATGTCCCACGCCCTAGACTTGAACCTTGAATGTTAGGGACTTATTCAATGATGAGGTTACCTGGACGTGGGGGGTAAGCCCATACTGTTGGGCAAAATTATGCAAAGTACCTCGTGTTTAATTCAAAAATGTATTACAATTCTGATGAATACTGTTTGGAGAGTAGTGCGTGGCACTAAAAGTCTCAGCAGGTTAGTACCTCTCATTACATTTAAGTAGGTTGTGCAGTCTAGCTCTCCCCCCACCCCAATTATAAATGGTAGTTGTGAAGTTAAAATAGTAATAATAGTAATGATAATACAGGTTGAGTCTCCCTTATCCAAAATGCTTGGGACCAGGGGTATTTTGGATATGGGATTTTTCCGTATTTTGGAATAATTGCATAACATAATGAGATATCATGGTGATGGGACATAAATCTAAGCACAGAATGCATTTATGTTTCATATACACCATATACACACAGCCTGAAGGTCATTTTAGCCAATATTTTTTATAACTTTATGCATTAAACAAAGTGTGTGTACATTCACACAATTCATTTATGTTTCATATACACCTTATACACACAGCCTGAAGGACATTTAATACAATATTTTTAATAACTTTGTGTATTAAACAAAGTTTGTGTACATTAAGCCATCAGAAAACAAAGGTTTCACTATCTCCCTCTCACTCAAAAAAGTCCGTATTTCGGAATATTCCGTATTTCAGAATATTTGGATATGGGACACTCAACCTGTAATAGTAATAGTGATAATAGTAATAATAATAATAATTATTATTATTATTATTATTATAAAGTCCTTGGCCTAAAAATAAAATAAAAAATGTTAATGGTTGATTAGTCTGCATGTATACCAAACTGGACTTGTAAACCAGAGCTAAGGGCAATGATTAAAAGGTGGCAACGCATGCAACACTGATTATACACATAATTGTATATTGATATTTTCCACATCAATATACAAGTGAGGCACACATTCCAAGTCAATGGTTTGTATTTAGAGGCACGCATTACAATCATGATCTGACAGAACAGACCTTTCCAGTACATGCACAATCGTACGGTTATAATATTCACACCTAGTACAAAATGGTAAAAATACATTTGAAACTTTAATAAGTTATAAAAAGAAAAATAAGATTTTACTCACTGGTAAATCTATTTCTCGTAGTCCGTAGTGGATGCTGGGACTCCGTAAGGACCATGGGGAATAGCGGCTCCGCAGGAGACTGGGCACAACTTAGAAAGCTTTAGGACTAACTGGTGAGCACTGGCTCCTCCCACTATGACCCTCCTCCAGACCTCAGTTAGGATACTGTGCCCGGAAGAGCTGCCACAATAAGGAAGGATTTTGAATCCCGGGTAAGACTCATACCAGCCACACCAATCACACCGTATAACTCGTGATATTATACCCAGTTAACAGTATGAACATAACAGAGCCTCTCAACAGATGGCTCAACAATAACCCTTTAGTTAACAATAACTATATACAAGCATTGCAGACAGTCCGCACTTGGGACGGGCGCCCAGCTTCCACTACGGACTACGAGAAATAGATTTACCGGTGAGTAAAATCTTATTTTCTCTAACGTCCTAAGTGGATGCTGGGACTCCGTAAGGACCATGGGGATTATACCAAAGCTCCCAAACGGGCGGGAGAGTGCGGATGACTCTGCAGCACCGAATGAGAGAACTCAAAGTCCTCCTCAGCCAGGGTATCAAATTTGTAGAATTTTGCAAACGTGTTTGCCCCTGACCAAGTAGCTGCTCGGCAAAGTTGTAAAGCCGAGACCCCTCGGGCAGCCGCCCAAGAAGAGCCCACCGTCCTCGTGGAATGGGCTTTTACAGATTTAGGCTGCGGCATTCCAGCCGCAGAATGCGCAAGCTGAATTGAGCTACAAATCCAGCGAGCAATAGTCTGCTTCGAAGCAGGAGCACCCAGTTTGTTGGGTGCATACAGGATAAATAGCGAGTCAGTTTTCCTGACTCCAGCCGTCCTGGAAACATAAATTTTCAAGGCCCTGACTACGTCCAGTAACTTGGAGTCCTCCAAGTCCCTAGTAGCCGCAGGCACAACAATAGGTTGGTTCAAGTGAAAAGCTGATACCACCTTAGGGAGAAACTGGGCGCGAGTCCTCAATTCTGCCCTATCCATATGGAAAATCAGATAAGGGCTTTTACATGACAAAGCCGCCAATTCTGATACACGCCTGGCCGAAGCCAAGGCCAACAACATGACCACTTTCCACGTGAGATATTTCAAATCCACGGTCTTAAGTGGCTCAAACCAATGTGACTTTAGGAAATTCAACACCACGTTGAGATCCCAAGGTGCCACTGGAGGCACAAAAGGGGGCTGGATATGCAGCACTCCCTTAACAAACGTTTGAACTTCAGGTAGGGAAGCCAGTTCTCTCTGGAAGAAAATCGACAGAGCCGAAATCTGGACCTTAATGGAACCCAATTTTAGGCCCATAGTCACCCCTGACTGTAGAAAGTGCAGGAAACGACCCAGCTGAAATTCTTCCGTTGGGGCCTTCCTGGCCTCACACCACGCAACATATTTCCGCCATATGCGGTGATAATGGTTTGCAGTTACTTCTTTCCTAGCTTTAATCAGCGTAGGAATGACTTCCTCCGGAATGCCCTTTTCCTTCAGGATCCGGTGTTCAACCGCCATGCCGTCAAACGCAGCCGCAGTAAGTCTTGGAACAGACAGTGCCCCTGCTGTAGCAGGTCCTGTCTGAGCGGCAGAGGCCATGGGTCCTCTGAGATCATTTGTTGAAGTTCCGGGTACCAAGTCCTTATTGGCCAATCCGGAACAATGAGTATGGTTCTTACTCCTCTTCTCCTTATTATCCTCAGTACCTTTGGTATGAGAGGAAGAGGAGGGAACACAAACCGACCGGTACACCCACGGTGTCACTAGAGCGTCCACAGCTATCGCCTGCGGGTCTCTTGACCTGGCGCAATACTTTTCTAGCTTTTTGTTTAGGCGGGACGCCATCATGTCCACCTGTGGCCTTTCCCAACGGTTTACAATCATTTGGAAGACTTCTGGATGACGTCCCCACTCTCCCGGGTGGAGGTCGTGCCTGCTGAGGAAGTCTGCTTCCCAGTTGTCCACTCCCGGAATGAACACTGCTGACAGTGCTAACACGTGATTTTCCGCCCATCGGAGAATCCTTGTGGCTTCTGCCATCGCAGTCCTGCTTCTCGTGCCGCCCTGTCGGTTTACATGGGCGACCGCCGTGATGTTGTCTGACTGGATCAGTACCGGCTGGTTTTGAAGCAGGGGTTTTGCCTGACTTAGGGCATTGTAAATGGCCCTTAGTTCCAGAACATTTATGTGTAGGGAAGTCTCCTGACTCGACCATAGTCCTTGGAAGTTTCTTCCCTGTGTGACTGCTCCCCAGCCTCGAAGGCTGGCATCCGTGGTCACCAGGACCCAGTCCTGTATGCCGAATCTGCGGCCCTCTCTGAGATGAGCACTCTGCAGCCACCACAGCAGAGACACCCTGGTCCTTGGAGACAGGGTTATCAGCCGATGCATTTGAAGATGCGATCCGGACCATTGGTCCAACAGGTCCCACTGAAAAGTTCTGGCATGGAACCTGCCGAATGGAATTGCTTCGTAGGAAGCTACCATCTTTCCCAGGACTCGCGTGCAGTCAGGAGGCCTCTGACTAGAGATGACAGCTCCTTGGCTTTTTCCTCTGGGAGAAACACTTTTTTCTGGACTGTGTCCAGAATCATCCCCAGGAACAGTATACGTGTCGCAGGAACCAGCTGTGACTTTGGAATGTTTAGAATCCAGCCGTGCTGTTGTAGCACTTCCCGAGATAGTGCTACCCCGACCAACAACTGCTCTCTGGACCTCGCCTTTATCAGGAGATCGTCCAAGTATGGGATAATTAAAACTCCCTTTTTTCGAAGGAGTATCATCATTTCGGCCATTACCTTGGTAAATACCCTCGGTGCAGTCGACAGGCCGTACGGCAGCGTCTGGAATTGGTAATGACAATCCTGTACCACAAATCTGAGGTACTCCTGGTGAGGATGGTAAATGGGGACATGCAGGTAAGCATCCTTGATGTCCAGTGATACCATGTAATCCCCCTCTTCCAGGCTTGCAATAACCGCCCTGAGCGATTCCATCTTGAACTTGAATTTTTTTATATATGTGTTCAAGGATTTCAAATTTAAAATGGGTCTCACCGAACCGTCCGGTTTCGGTACCACAAACATTGTGGAATAGTAACCCCGTCCTTGTTGAAGTAGGGGCACCATGACTATCACCTGCTGGGAATACAGCTTGTGAATTGCCTCTATCACAGCCTCCCTGCCTGAGGGAGTTGTTGGCAAGGCAGATTTGAGGAAACGGCGGGGGGGAAATGTCTCAAATTCCAGCCTGTACCCCTGAGATACCACTTGAAGGATCCAGGGATCTACTTGTGAGCGAGCCCACTGATTGCTGAAGTTTTTGAGACGGGCCCCCACCGTACCTGGCTCCGCCTGTTGAGCCCCAGCGTCATGCGGCGGACTTAGAAGAAGCGGGGGAGGACTTTTGTTCCTGGGAACTGGCTGTGTGCTGCAGCTTTTTCCCCCTACCTCTGGGCAGAAAGGACGCGCCTCTACCCCGCCTGCTCTTTTGGGGACGAAAGGACTGTACCTGATAATACGGTACTTTCTTTGGTTGTGAGGGGACATGTGGTAAAAATGCTGACTTCCCAGCCGTTGCTGTGGACACTAGGTCTGAAAGACCATCCCCGAACAACTCCTCACCCTTATAAGGCAAAACTTCCATGTGCCTTTTAGAATCTGCATCACCTGTCCACTGGCGAGTCCATAACCCTCTCCTGGCAGAAATGGACAGTGCACTTATTTTAGATGCCAGACGGCAAATATCCCTCTGTGCATCTCTCATGTATAAGACAGCGTCTTTAATATGCTCTACGTTCAGCAATATAGTGTCCCTGTCTAGGGTGTCAATGTTTTCTGACAGGGAATCTGACCATGCAGCAGCAGCACTGCACATCCATGCTGAAGCAATAGCTGGTCTCAGTATAATACCAGTGTGTATATATATAGCCTTCAGGAGAGTGTCTCCTGCTTTCTATCAGCAGGCTCCTTCAGGGCGGCCGTATCCGGAGACGGTAGTGCCACCTTTTTTGATAAGCGTGTAAGCGCTTTATCCACCTTAGGGGGTGTTTCCCAACGTGACCTATCCTCTGGCGGGAAAGGGTACGCCATTAGTAACTTTTTAGAAATTACCAATTTTTTATCTGGGCAAGCCCACGCTACTTCACACACTTCATTTAATTCTTCAGAAGGGGGAAAAACTACTGGGAGTTTTTTATCTCCAAACATAATACCCTTTTTTGTGGTACCTGGGGTCACATCAGAAATGTGTAAAACATTTTTCATTGCCTCAATCATGTAACGAGTGGCCCTACTGGACATAACATTAGTCTCTTCGTCGTCGACACTGGTATCAGTATCCGTGTCGACATCTGTGTCTGCCATCTGAGGTAGCGGGCGTTTTAGAGCCCCTGATGGCCTTTGAGACGTCTGGGCAGGCACGAGCTGAGAAGCCGGCTGTCCCACATTTGGCATGTCATCAAATTTTTTATGTAAGGAGTCGACACTTTCACGTAATTCCTTCCACAAGTCCATCCACTCAGGTGTCTGCCCCGCAGGGGGTGACAACACATTTACAGGCATTTGCTCCGCCTCCACATAAGTCTCCTCATCAAACATGTCGACACAGCCGTACCGACACACCGCACACACACAGGGAATGCTCTGACAGGAGACAGGACCCCACAAAGCCCTTTGGGGAGACAGAGAGAGAGAGAGAGAGTATGCCAGCACACACCAGAGCGATATATAATACAGGGATTAACTAAATTATATCCCCTTATAGCTGCTATATGTATATTGCGCCTAAATTTAGTGCCCCCCCTCTCTTTTTTACCCTTTCTGTAGTGTAGACTGCAGGGGAGAGCCAGGGAGCTTCTTTCAAGCGGAGCTGTGAGGGAGAAATGGCGCCAGTGTGCTGAGGGAGATAGCTCCGCCCCTTTTTCGGCTGACTTTTCTCCCGCTTTTTAATGAATTCTGGCAGGGGTATTTATCACATATATAGCCTCTGGGGCTATATATTGTGATATATTTGCCAGCCAAGGTGTTTTTATTGCTGCTCAGGGCGCCCCCCCCCCCCCTCCCAGCACCCTGCACCCTCAGTGACCGGAGTGTGAAGTGTGTATGAGGAGCAATGGCGCACAGCTGCAGTGCTGTGCGCTACCTTGGTGAAGACTGATGTCTTCTGCCGCCGATTTTCCGGACTCTTCTTGCTTCTGGCTCTGTAAGGGGGCCGGCGGCGCGGCTCCGGGACCGAACATCAATGGCCGGTTCCATGCGGTCGATCCCTCTGGAGCTAATGGTGTCCAGTAGCCTAAGAAGCCCAAGCTACCACCAGTTAGGTAGGTTCGCTTCTTCTCCCCTTAGTCCCTCGCTGCAGTGAGTCTGTTGCCAGCAGATCTCACTGTAAAATAAAAAACCTAAAATATACTTTCTCTCTAGGAGCTCAGGAGAGCCCCTAGTGTGCATCCAGCTCGGCCGGGCACAGAAATCTAACTGAGGTCTGGAGGAGGGTCATAGTGGGAGGAGCCAGTGCACACCAGTTAGTCCTAAAGCTTTCTTAGTTGTGCCCAGTCTCCTGCGGAGCCGCTATTCCCCATGGTCCTTACGGAGTCCCAGCATCCACTTAGGACGTTAGAGAAAACAATTTCTGAGCAGTTTTGTGGTGGAAAAACGGTCAGTGCAGTTGTTAATTAAGCCTGAGACTAGTGACTGTATATACTAGGAATCATGTTATGCCACTCTGCTCTGTACTGGAGATAAGGACAAGACCTCTTTGCCTGCCTTATGTTGTACTTTTTGTCCTTTGAGCCCAGACATGCCCTCAGTGATGTCACAGCCTTTTGCTACTAGGCCATGACCCCGTCCTATTGTGTCAGGAGACAGAAGACAGCTAGAGGATTATGGGAGAATGGGGCAGTAGGAGTGATGAGCTCTGCATTCCAACTCACTAGAGCCATCACAGAAACTAGGTACAATTCTGTAATCAGAATATCTTATACAGACTTCCATTTACACACATTAAAATTAATGTCTTAAGTGCACTGTGACAAGTTTAAGTTACTGCAGATATTTTGGTCCAAGCACACTGTGCAGCCTTTACACCTACAGTAACTGGTGTGAGATGAAAAGCCCCAGGCATTTGACATAGGTTTGGTAAGTATGCATTGTGCTACACAGTGATAGGGACAATGGAGTGGAGGATTCAGAGTGAACGCTGTGCCAATATACTCCTTCCCACAAACTCCAGCAAACAATCCGGTTCAGGATTTCCTTAATGCTGACTTAGCACAAATTCTCAGGTAACTGAACTCACCTGATCAATCAGAAAACTCCTGTTTAAAGCGGAGGGTCAGGGATGGGACAGGCTCATTCAGGGCCTCCCACTTACTAAGGGAGCATGACCAGGGTGGAGGTCAGGAAGGTCTTTAATGCTGGTTCCACATAAATTGTAAAAGATCTGCATGTGCATTTATGCTGAATGCCTGCTGATAGGAGTGTTAGCAATTTATTAGCACTCTGACAGAGCTAGGATTTCATTTATACGGTTTCAGAGGCTTTAACACACAAGCCTGAAGCCACTAGAGCATAATTTGTTCCTGCAAGTCATCTTTTATCATGAAGGACCACGTGGGTGTAGGATCCAAGGACAGGACAATATAAGCCTTTTCGGCTTAAGTATGAAATACCGGCGGTCGGGATGCCGGACGTCCGTATACTGATGTGCGGTTTTCCTGTATACTAAAGGGGTGATACTGGGTCTTTCCAGGAAATATTAGACAATACATGAAAACTATACAGGTTGAGTCTCCCTTATCCAAAATGCTTGGGACCAGAGGTACTTTGGATATGGGATTTTTCCGTATTTTGGAATAATTGCATACCATAGTGAGATATCATGGTGATGGGACCTAAATCTAAGCACAGAATGCATTTATGTTACATATACACCTTATACACACAGCCTGAAGGTCATTTTAGCCAATATTTTTTATAACTTTGTGCATTAAGCAAAGTGTGTCTACATTCACACAATTCAATTATGTTTCATATACACCTTATAAACACAGCCTGAAGGTCATTTAATACAATATTTTTAATTACTTTGTGTATTAAACAAAGTTTGTGTACATTGAGACATCAAAAAAACAAAGGTTTCACTATCTCACTCTCACTCAAAAAAGTCCGTATTTCGGAATATTCCGTATTTCGGAATATATGGATATGGGATACTCAACCTGTATTTCACATAACCGTTAACATTTGAGTATTTTTATGCTGCTAAAAGATTGTAGTATATTGTGTTACAAGTACTATTATACTGCTGAAATTGATTGATTGATGAAAGTATAAAGGCATAATTTAGGAAAAACCTAAACAATATACTGTAATGAGAGACATGTCACTTGCGTTACACGTGACTCGCATCACAGAATTTTCTTGACCAATCTTAAGCTTTGTGAATATTTTATACAGCTTCACAGTTAGTAAGGAAGATAAAACAGGCCAACACGGATTACTTTACGTGGATTCTACAGGTCTGAATAATTTGTATCAGAGCACGTTGACTGGGGACAGACATGTAACATCAGTCACATTCATATGTAACATGAGTCACATGTCAGAATTGTTTTTAAGTATACTGTAGTTAAGTCAGTTTTTTTGGTTGTGTCTCAATCATAAGTTTAGGGTCGTACAACTATCCTATTGTAAAAATTGGGAGAGCAAATTAAATATATATGTCCCCTTAGTTCCTATGTCCATTTTGATGTAACAGGAGTCACGTATATAAATAATAAAATGTAACTAAGAGTGTACATTTTTTTTTTTTTTTTTTTGCTTTTAAGCATTAAGTTACTACAGACCCCATATATTAGTCATTTTTAAAATGATGAATTTCAGCTTAATTTGTGTGTGTGGTGCATGTAACATGAACTGTAACGCAAGTCACATGGAATGACCCTACTACTTCCTGGAAATGGCACTATAAAAAGGTATTTCAGAATGGATGTCTCTGTAGACCTCATGCATAATTATATACCTATATGCTAATATTTACAATGGTCACTTCAACTTTTTTTGTGATTGAATCAGAGCAGCATTCAATAATGAAATATAGACTAAACTAGTCTTTACTTTATTAGCAAAAGTTACTTTTTAGTTAAGACTTCTTGGAAAACATAATGTCCCTGCCAGTGAATGATTTAGCGAAGGCTTGTGCCTCACCCTGCAAGGTTATGACGCGGATGCCACAAGCAATATATGCTCAGATTCACAATAGAATTTAAATAGTTCATATTAATCATGTGACCTCTCCACAACATCACACAGCCTTAAGTGTGCATCCTGACCATGGGCCTACAGCAAAGACTGTAATTATCACTGAATGCTTATTGTGCAAGCTCCTTTCCAAAGGTCACTGCACTTATTAGTGTCAAAAGTATTTCAACACAGAACTCACTGTTTGCATTCCCTGGATAACTGCACAATTCCATGCTGTGGTTTAATGCATTTAATCAAACGCTGCTATGTCACTTTACATTTTCAATCCGCATGTGTATGTATAGTGATTAATGTCAGGAATGGGATAATGTGGACCCGTATTAATGCTAGATCAGTAAGATTACATCAAACTTTGAAGTGGTCTTTGGGAGTTTTTCAAGGCATGGCGTTAAAATATTAAGGGGGAATATGTATCAAGAGCCGGAGAAAAATAAAGTGGCAGTAGATAAAGTACCTACCAATCAGCTTCTAAGTGTCATTTTACAAGCTGTGTTTGAAAAATGGCACGAGCTGATTGGTTGGTACTAGTGCCCTTATTTATCAATGAGTGATAAATTTCACTGTGAGTGATAAATTGCACCAGCCAATCAGCACCTAACTCTCCCGCAGCACCACAACTGCCACTCCCCTTCGACAAAATCTACACTGGCTCCCATTCCCCTACAGAATCCTCTCCAAACTCCTCACCCTCACATACAAGGCCATCTATAATTCCACTGCTCCCTACATCTTCAATCTCCTCTCCCTTCATACTCCCACCTGCCCCCTACGGTCGACCAATGACCGTTGCCTCTCCACGGCCCTGGTCACTGCTTCCCATGCTCGTGTTCAAGACTATGCCCGTGCTGCACCCCTTCAGTGGAACGCTCTCCCCCGCTCCATTAGACTCTCCACGACCTTGCAAAGCTTCAAACGGCCACTAAAAACCCATCTATTCATAAAAGTATACCTTCACGATGGCATAACCCCAGCCCTGAGGCCGCGTCTCCCCCCCCCCCCCCCCCTCTGCCTCATGCCGTGAACATCTCAGCTTTGCTTGCATACTGCCATCAGGTTACCTCCCGCTTGCCTGCACCTCTTGTCATCTGTCTGTCGTCCCTCCCCACTAGATTGTTAGCTCTTCAGAGCAGGGCCCTCTTTCCTTTTGTTATCTAAGCCCTCGTCTCAACACATTTCACTCACAGCTCTCCCCTACTCAACGACCATCTTTACCCTGCTAGTAAAGGCTCATCTCCATCTATGGCCACCAGCCTCTAGTAGTACGATGATCACTCCCTCAATACTTACATCTTAGCTGTATTATGTCTTGAGAATGTGTGGTGCTCTATATTACCTGTACTCTATTTCTGTTATTTATTTACTGTAATGCTATGTTTTGTCTCACTGTACTGTCCTTTGTACGGCGCTGAGAAACACGTGGCGCCTTATAAATAAAATGGAATAATAATAATACTAAACTCATTTTTCAAACACAGCCTGTGACATGGACGTTAGGAGCTGATTGGCTGGTGCAAGTTATCACTCACAGTGAAATTTATCACTCATTGATAAATAAGGGCATAGATCTCTCTCCAAGGCTTGGTACATCTACCTCTAAATTGCTATAATACGCTTAATATCACATATCGTAAAATAACCTATCAAAAAAGACCTACAGTCTCAGCAGCGCGTAACCCATCGCACCTCATCTAGGCAATGTAACACAATACACGGAAGGGGTTGTCCACTGCTGGTCTACAACACTATGGACCCCTCTATAACCGAGGCTAGGAATCAGACCTCACAATGTATTTCAACACAGCCACTGGAGCTCAAAGCGCAGGATGGAAAAATCCATCAGGTCGAATCTAAGAGCTGATTGGACTGCATCTATTCAAGGCAGATTTAGTACTCATATGCAGACTGACATAGTGGCTGGTTTTCAAACAAAATGAAGCGCTATCATTATCGATATAATTATTTATTTAAAAATTCAAAAACGTATTATTAAACATCCTGTGACTAAAAACATGTAAACCTTCTTAGTAACATGCACAAAACACTGTAACAATTTACTGTAACTCACTAGCAAAATGCTCCTAATAACAATGTGTCCATTAATGTTTAGAATGACATAATGTGACACTCTGCAATAGACCAATTTATTTTGTATAAAACTCCACACGTGTATTCACTGGACAGAAGGGTTCATGAGATGCTTCTAAAAGTGTACGTGAAAGTCCATCAATAATGAGGAAATTTGCAAAGTTCACGGTTAATAATTCCACTCCTCCAATGCTCCGGTAATGTTTAACACAACTTAAGATGCTTAGCAGGGGGTAATTTATTTTGTATATTTGTTGTATGTGGCACAATAACAGTTTTAAGCAAGAACGCTATTTGGCAGTCTGTTAATTATGCTTACCCCAGCCTCAGACGGTGTAATTGATTGTGTAGTAATTTGTGGGCGCCGGCTACCCACTTGATGGCACTGAAGCCGAGAACGATCTAACCGGAGCTGTGGATGACTGAAAAGACTTTACTCCATAGTGTGGATAAAACCGACCGCTCCCTCTCTGTAATTGTTAGGCGGTTGTCGGAAGCAGCTTGTGTCTAGTGTCTCCGTGGCGGTCAGCAATGTGCCGTGCAGAGTGCTGGGTGGTGAATTTGCAGTTAAAAACCGTCCGGGCCGTACTGCTGGATGTGAGCCGTGTATATGCAAGTGGTCAGCAGGATGACGGGAAATTGCCAGGCGGGGTGCTTGACGCATTTCTCAGCCTCAATCCCGGGGCTGTTTCATCAGAAGTGATTGACCGCCACGGAGACACTGGACAGAAGCTGCTTCCGACAACCGCCTAACAATTACAGAGAGGGAGCGGTCACCACTGCTGAGCAGATGAAAAGTTGGGAAAAATCCCTATTTTATGTTGAGTGTCAGGATTTGGTTCAGAAAAGCGAATCGCAGGAGCGTGTATACGAAAGCTACAAAAACAGCAATAGCTGTAATTTACCACAAATTCGCAGACAATAGAATTTGGCCCCAAATGGCCAAACCCAGATATGGAAGTCAGATAGTAGAACCTCATGGGAGACAGAACAGGAAAAGTCTGTAACTGCTACAGTGCCAGTTGAGAGACCGGTGAATGCATTCCACACACAGATGCGCAACTGACTTCCACGGTTGCAGTGCTGCGCTGGCCACAGGTTCTGTTCCCACTCTATGGGTGTTGTGGACAGTCGGCATGCCGACTGTCGGAATTTCTAGTAGTCGGGATTCCGGCATCAGTATACCGACCGCCGGTAACACGATTACATCCAGCAGAGTACAGAACATATGACAGGGGAAGTCTGAAAGGGAGGAGACTGGGCTATGTGGCCATCTTCAGTCTTAGGAAATAAATCTCATTAAACTGAAGTAGTCGTTCACACCACCAGTTTTACAAGGTTACAGCAGAATAAATGATGTGCCAGTCTATTAGTGGCATAGCAATGGAGAAATCCATTAAATATTGCATATTTAAACAATGGTAAAGTAGTAGTGGATAATGTGCAATCTTTCTGGGTTCTTGGTCCCATAAACAGGCCACACACTGCATTTTCAGGTGGTGGTGGGGAATATATGAATTTTAAATTCCCTGCAATAACCGGACTGCGTCACCTGGCAGCATCACTAAGTGTCATGGTAACCGTAATCATAAATACAAAGGCACTGGATCTTTAAATCGTTCTTATTAGTTAATAGTATGCATATTAATAATAGTATAGCTTATATAAACAAATAGTTTCTAGAAATTCTGATTGAGAAAAGATGAATGGCAAATCAGAATAGATCAGGCAGAACAATTGTTAATTCAACTTTAGTAATAAATAGATAAATAAAATTACCTCGTCTTCTCCCATAACTCCTTGCTGCATGTAAACAAAGGACAAGATTAAGAATTTAGCACAGAATCACTTTCGTTACTATAAACTGGCACCAAACATCCCAACTTCCAGCACATGATGCGTCACTGGAAACACGCGATAAACGACTTAACACTGCACATATACAGTATCGCACGGTTTAGAAAGACCTGCTATTTATTTACAGCTATTGTGAGAACACTAGAAATGTGCTTACAAATGAAGGGATATTTATGAAAACTGGTGAACAGATAACTGACATCACATATCTTGTCTTTCTTTAGTCTCACACCCTACTGACACTTGGCCAACTTTATGCTGCGCTATATAAGAAACTGTTAATAAAAAATAAATAACTGCATCCACTCACACTACTTCACCAAAAAAAGTTTTTTTGTATATTACACACACACATATATATATATATATATATATATATATATATATTATACACACACAACTCCCAACAATTCCAAAACCCATGGGAAGACAACAATTAACTTGAACCACACTACAAAATAAAGAGACAGTTCTTACAGCACCTTTACCTACCCATTAAAACGAGTGAGGTATGGAGGGTCGACAGTGTCTAGGTCGACCACTATTGGTCGACAGTAACTAGGTCAACAGGGTCTGTAGGTAGACAGGTCAAAAGGTTGACATGAGTTCTGTTTATGGGGTTTTTTGGTGCCGTTCTCTCCGTACAGTGACCGGGAACCCCAATTAGTGCACCGTGTCCCCTTGCTTCGCTCGCCATGCTTCGGGCAAGGTGCCTTGCTCCGCTACTGCTCGGCACAGGTTACTATTCCCAATCGTAGTCCGCGTGGATCGTTAAGTATGAAAAAGTTCAAAAAAGAAATAAAAAATGTAGACCTAGAACCCCTGTTGACCTAGAAACCCTGTCGAACTAGTTACTGTCGACAAATAGTGGCCGACCTAGTTACTGTCGACCTAGAGACCGTATACCCACTAAAACGGGGTTGCTATTTCTGAGATGATATAATAAATTACCCTATAGGGCAGACCTTGACAAACTTCGGCTCTCCAGCTGTTGTGAAACTACGTGGGGAACGCTATGCAGTGTCAGGGCATGCTGGGAAGTGCAGAATGACAGCTGGTCTATCATAGGTTGGCCAGACCTGCTCTAGGTGGAGTGTTTCATTGCTGTTAATTTATACAGAACTTCAAACCTTATGTCTATTTTAAGATAAACTAATATATAAACCAACATAATAGCCTATGCTCACAAGGCTTAATAAAGAATATCAAACGGTTTGTAAATGGGTTACATTCTACATAATAATTTATGCACTCTGATATTTCTCATGTCAGTTTTATTTAGTCACTGCTCTGTATGGATTTTATATGGATGTGAATCTGTCAAAAACACTGAATATTGCAATGTGAACATCGTAGATGCAAAGTAATATCACATGGAACGGAATCGCTCCCTTCATGTTCTAGGTTCTAGAGAAAGTGATCTACTTGTAAAGAACAGCCTAAAAGTACAATTTCAGAGAGGTAAGGTGGGATAGACTGTGTGTAGGAGAGGCCACCAAAGGAAGTGAATCTATTGACAAGTGACTGTAGCATTTACCATAACAACTAGCCGGCCACTAAGTGTACACGTTACAATTCAACACTGATTAACTCTCTTTCATTATATAAACTTTTGGTAAACCGCGCACAAAAGCACACGTGACCCTCATCCTTCAGAAAAAGAAAGCTAAAGAAATTAAAGTCCAGTTACACAAACAAAAATCACATGCCTCGAGGAACATTTTGTACATTTGCAACATACAATATGAGGGTTGTGATGTTTGACCCTCATCTGCTGTCTGCCAGGAAAACTGCATAAAGACTTGTTTCCCCCTTTGTCGACTCAACAAAAGCCCTCATTGTGGTAATAAACAAATCTTCATCTAAAACAGAAGAATTTCCATTGTGCTGAAGAGAATAAAAGGGAGAATAAGCCTTGTTTATGCAACCAATCCAACATGAGGCTTGTTCTAGGGGGACCTATGCACAAGTGTATCGGAAAGAATCGCCCGTTGCACTGTACATAACATGGATTAGCTCATTCCTGCAATGCTGCGGGGACGGCAGCTATTTCAGCCTCCGCTGCGTTCCATTCTTAGAACCAACTGGGATATGGCACACTTGCGATCACATGCTAGTCATCTACAGCACACATCAACTCACGTGAAGCTTCTTTTACCATCACATTCTAAAAATATCTGCAATACTATTTCCTGCACAGGCAGTGAAGCAGGAGGAAATCACAAGACGCTAGATTAGAAGAATGCATATATAGTCTCAGCGTGTGCCTCAACCACAGATACATTGCTCCAAAAGACAATTTAAATCAGTCTGCAGTCTACCTAGGTCAGGTGGTCCGGGCAGGATGGAAACGCATCATTGCAAAGCAGGACTAACGCACGCCAAAGCAGCCCACCCTAAAAGCGCTTGGCCTTTCATCTGACTGAAATGTCTCTCCCTCATCTAAACAAATTCCGAGAAAGTGGGTACCACAACATGGGCCATGCCTACACAGTCTGGACAGACCGGGCTCTCTTTCGGAGGCTAAATAGAATTTTTAGTTCTATTATTGAAGATGAATGGCAAAATTTGCCAAAATATACATCTATACACAGAGGTGGGGTAGAGTTATGGAGCTTAGAAATAAGCTTTCAGAAATAGCTATGGTCTAAAAGAAAAGGTTATAAAAAGTTATTTTATAAATGGGATAATTCTGATAATGGTGAGATACAGTTCTGGGCAAGATATGTGGGAATAGAAGATTAGATGGATTAAGCCCTATCTGAAGTGTAAACTGTTGATAGACTGATATTTATTTCTGAAAACACTTCAAGACCTATCTATGGGGAAATATTTACTTAAACATCTATAACAGACAAATGGAAGTGTTGCAAATAACCAGATTCTGTCTATCATTTTCTAGAACACAATAGAGAATCGGACTGCTATGACCAACACCGGACTTTTAATTTTTAGAAACTTTAATAAATCTACCCCTAAGCATTTGCATGCTTCTACCATTTGTATATTCTGAAGGATGCAACAGGTCACTTATCCTGGACAGGACATATAAAATTTCAAACCAGCAAAACATCCACACATTACTCCCAGGACAGTATCATCTTTCAGCATCAGAAAGAGGCGCGGCTTGGATGGCATTGTCAGGACAGTATTATCTTTCAGTAACCCCATTCTGCATTACCAAACTCTGATATAATGGAAACCTGTGCTGGTGGATAAGATCTATCCGTGGGTAAGGTTTTTGGTCAACTCTAAACTATCTGTGGTTCATAAGCAACCCTATTTAAATTGTATTCAGTATTCATAACTGTAAACTGTTCAGATCTGTACAAGGAATCGGTCAAATCAGATTGCAATGTGCGTGGGGCAACAAAAAATAAGAATTTACTCACCGGTAATTCTATTTCTCGTAGTCCGTAGTGGATGCTGGGAACTCCGTAAGGACCATGGGGAATAGCGGGCTCCGAAGGAGGCTGGGCACTCTAGAAAGATTTATGACTACCTGGTGTGCACTGGCTCCTCCCACTATGACCCTCCTCCAAGCCTCAGTTAGGACACGGTGCCCGGACGAGCAGACATAATAAGGAAGGATTTAGAATCCCGGGTAAGACTCTTACCAGCCACACCAATCACACCGTACAACTCGTGATACTATATCCAGTTTGACAGTATGAAAACAACTGAGCCTCTCAACAGATGGCTCAACAATAACCCTTTAGTTAACAATAACTATTTACAAGTATTGCAGACAATCCGCACTTGGGATGGGCGCCCAGCATCCACTACGGACTACGAGAAATAGAATTACCGGTGAGTAAATTCTTATTTTCTCTAACGTCCTAGTGGATGCTGGGAACTCCGTAAGGACCATGGGGATTATACCAAAGCTCCCAAACGGGCGGGAGAGTGCGGATGACTCTGTAGCACCGAATGAGAGAACTCCAGGTCCTCCTCAGCCAGGGTATCAAATTTGTAGAATTTTGCAAACGTATTTGCCCCTGACCAAGTAGCTGCTCGGCAAAGTTGTAAAGCCGAGACCCCTCGGGCAGCCGCCCAAGATGAGCCCACCTTCCTTGTGGAATGGGCCTTTACAGATTTTGGCTGTGGTATGCCTGCCACAGAATGTGCAAGCTGAATTGTACTACAAATCCAGCGAGCAATAGACTGCTTAGAAGCAGGAGCACCCAGCTTGTTGGGTGCATACAGGATAAATAGCGAGTCAGATTTTCTGACTCCAGCCGTCCTGGAAACATATATTTTCAGGGCCCTGACAACGTCTAGCAACTTGGAGTCCTCCAATTCACTAGTAGCCGCCGGCACCACAATAGGCTGGTTCAGGTGAAACGCTGACACCACCTTAGGGAGAAATTGGGGACGAGTCCTCAACTCTGCCCTATCCATATGGAAAATCAGATAAGGGCTTTTACATGATAAAGCCGCCAATTCTGACACTCGCCTGGCTGAAGCCAAGGCTAATAACATGACCACTTTCCACGTGAGATATTTCAGATCCACGGTTTTTAGTGGCTCAAACCAATGTGATTTTAAGAAACTCAACATCACGTTGAGATCCCAAGGTGCCACTGGAGGCACAAACGGGGGCTGAATATGCAGCACTCCTTTTACAAAAGTCTGAACTTCAGGTACTGAAGCTAGTTCTTTTTGAAAGAAAATCGACAGAGCCGAGATCTGTACTTTAATGGAGCCTAGTTTTAGGCCCATATCCACTCCTGCTTGCAGGAAATGCAGAAATCGACCTAGTTGAAATTCCTCTGTTGGATCCTTATTGGCCTCGCACCATGCAACATATTTTCGCCATATGCGGTGATAATGCGTTGCCGTAACATCTTTCCTGGCCTTAATAAGCGTAGGAACGACTTCTTCCGGAATACCCTTTTCCTTTAGGATCCGGTGTTCAACCGCCATGACGTCAAACGCAGCCGCGGTAAGTCTTGGAACAGACAGGGCCCCTGCTGTATCAGGTCCTGTCTGAGCGGTAGAGGCCACGGGTCCTCAGAGCATCTCTTGAAGTTCCGGGTACCACGCTCGTCTTGGCCAATCCGGAACCACGAGAATTGTGTTTACTCCTCGCTTTCTTATTATTCTCAATACCTTTGGAATGAGAGGCAGAGGAGGGAACACATAAACCGACTGGTACACCCACGGTGTCACTAGAGCGTCCACAGCTATCGCCTGAGGGTCCCTTGACCTGGCGCAATATTTTTTAAACTTTTTGTTGAGACGGGACGCCATCATGTCCACCTGTTGTTTTTCCCAACGGTTTACCAGCATCTGGAAGACTTCTGGGTGAAGTCCCCACTCCCCCGGGTGGAGGTCGTGTCTGCTGAGGAAGTCTGCTTCCCAGTTGTCCACTCCCGGAATGAACACTGCTGACAGTGCTAGTACATGATTCTCCGCCCATCGGAGAATTTTTGTGGCTTCTGCCATCGCCATCCTGCTTCTTGTGCCGCCCTGTCGATTTACATGGGCGACTGCCGTGATGTTGTCTGACTGGATCAGCACCGGCTGGTGTAGGAGCAGGGATTTTGCTTGACTTAGGGCATTGTAGATGGCCCTTAGTTCCAGAATATTTATGTGAAGGGAAGTCTCCTGACTCGACCATAGTCCTTGGAAGTTTCTTCCCTGTGTGACTGCCCCCCAGCCTCGAAGGCTGGCATCCGTGGTCACCAGGACCCAGTCCTGTATGCCGAACCTGCGGCCCTCCAGAAGATGGGCACTCTGCAGCCACCACAGTAGAGACACCCTGGTTCTTGGAGACAGGGTTATTAAGCAATGCATCTGAAGATGCGATCCGGACCACTGGTCCAACAGGTCCCACTGAAAGATTCTGGCATGGAACCTGCCGAAGGGAATTGCTTCGTAAGAAGCCACCATCTTTCCCAGGACCCGCGTGCAGCGATGCACTGATACCTGTTTTGGTTTCAGGAGGTCTCTGACTAGAGATGACAACTCCCTGGCTTTCTCCTCCGGGAGAAACACTTTTCTCTGGACTGTATCCAGAATCATACCCAGGAACAGTAGCCGTGTCGTCGGAACCAGCTGTGACTTTGGGATATTCAGAATCCAGCCGTGCTGGTGCAGCACTTCCTGGGATAGTGCTACTCCCACCAACAACTGTTCCTTGGACCTCGCTTTTATTAGGAGATCGTCCAAGTACGGGATAATTAAAACTCCCTTTCTTCGAAGGAGTATCATCATTTCCGCCATAACCTTGGTAAATACCCTCGGTGCCGTGGACAGTCCAAACGGCAGCGTCTGGAATTGGTAATGGCAATCCTGTACCACAAATCTGAGGTACTCCTGGTGAGGATGGTAAATGGGGACATGCAAGTAAGCATCCTTGATGTCCAGGGATACCATGTAATCCCCCTCGTCCAGGCTTGCAATAACCGCCCTGAGCGATTCCATCTTGAACTTGAATTTCTTTATGTATGTGTTCAAGGATTTCAAATTTAGAATGGGTCTCACCGAACCGTCCGGTTTCGGTACCACAAATAGTGTGGAATAATAACCCCGGCCTTGTTGAAGTAGGGGTACTTTGATTATCACCTGCTGGGAATACAGCTTGTGAATTGCCGTTAGCACCGCCTCCCCGTCTGAGGGAGCAATCGGCAAGGCAGATTTTAGGAACCGGTGGGGTGGGGACGCCTCGGATTCCAGCTTGTACCCCTGAGATACTATTTGCAGGATCCAGGGATCCACCTGTGAGCGAACCCACTGATCGCTGAAATTTTTGAGGCGACCCCCCACCGTACCTGGCTCCGCCTGTGGAGCCCCACCGTCATGCGGCGGACTTGGAAGAAGAAGCGGGGGAGGACTTTTGCTCCTGGGAACCTGCTGTTTGTTGCAGCCTTTTTTCCCTACCTCTGCCTCTGGACAGAAAGGACCCGCCTTTTCCACGCCTGTTTTTCTGGGTCCGAAAGGACTGAACCTGATAAAACGGCGCCTTCTTAGGCTGTGAGGGGACATGGGGTAAAAATGCTGACTTCCCAGACGTTGCTGTGGAAACTAGGTCCGAGAGACCATCCCCAAATAATTCCTCACCCTTATATGGTAACACTTCCATGTGCTTTTTTGAATCTGCATCTCCTGTCCACTGGCGAGTCCATAAGCCTCTCCTAGCAGAAATGGACAATGCACTTACTTTAGATGCCAGTCGGCAGATTTCCCTCTGTGCATCTCTCATATATAAGACTGAGTCTTTTATATGGTCTATGGTTAACAGGATCGTGTCTCTGTCTAATGTGTCAATATTTTCTGACAGTTTATCTGACCATGCAGCGGCAGCACTGCACATCCAAGCTGACGCAATAGCTGGCCTAAGTATAATGCCTGTGTGTGTATATACAGACTTCAGGATCGCCTCCTGCTTTCTATCAGCAGGTTCCTTGAGGGCGGCCGTATCCGGAGACGGTAGTGCCACCTTTTTAGACAAACGTGTGAGCGCTTTATCCACTCTAGGGGGTGTTTCCCAACGTGACCTATCCTCTGGCGGGAAAGGGAACGCCATTAGTACCTTCTTAGGAATTACCAATTTTTTATCAGGGAAAGCCCACACTTCTTCACACACTTCATTTAATTCATCTGATGGGGGAAAAACTACGGGTAGTTTTTTCTCTCCAAACATAATACCCTTTTTAGTGGTACCAGTAGTTATATCAGAAATGTTTAACACCTCTTTCATTGCCTCAATCATACAGTGAATGGCCTTAGTGGGCATCAGGTTTGACTCATCGTCGTCGACACTGGTGTCAGTATCAGTGTCGACATCTGGGTCTGCTTGAGGTAGCGGGCGTTTTAGAGCCCCTGACGACCCATGCGACGCCTGGGCAGGCACGAGCTGAGAAGTCGGCTGTCCCACATTTGGCATGTCGTTCTTATATAAGGAGTCTATACGTGCACTCATTACTTTCCATAAGCCCATCCACTCAGGTGTCTGCCCCGCAGGGGGTGACATCCCTTCTAAAGGCATCTGCTCCGCCTCCTCATTATCCTCATCAAACATGTCGACACAGCCGTACCGACACACCGCACACACACAAGGAATGCTCCGAATGAGGACAGGACCCTTTTTACCCTGTTCTGTAGTGTAGACTGCAGGGGAGAGCCAGGGAGCTTCCTTCCAGCGGATCTGTGAAGGAGAAATGGCGCCAGTGTGTCTGAGGGAGATAGCTCCGCCCCTTTTCCGCGGCCTATTCTCCCGCTTTTTTCTGGATTCTGGCAGGGGTATTTACCACATATATAGCCTCTGGGGCTATATAATGTGGTATTTTTGCCAGCCAAGGTGTTTTTATTGCTGCTCAGGGCGCCCCCCCCCCCCAAGCGCCCTGCACCCTCAGTGACCGGAGTGTGAAGTGTGCATGAGGAGCAATGGCGCACAGCTGCAGTGCTGTGCGCTACCTTGGTGAAGACTGATGTCTTCTGCCGCCGTTTTTCCGGACCTCTTCTTGCTTCTGGCTCTGTAAGGGGGACGGCGGCGCGGCTCCGGGACCGAACACCAAGGACTGGGCCTGCGGTCGATCCCTCTGGAGCTAATGGTGTCCAGTAGCCTAAGAAGCCCAATCCGGCTGCAAGCAGGCGAGTTCGCTTCTTCTCCCCTTAGTCCCTCGCTGCAGTGAGCCTGTTGCCAGCAGGTCTCACTGAAAATAAAAAACCTAAAACTATACTTTCTTTCTAAGGGCTCAGGAGAGCCCCTAGTGTGCATCCAACCTCGGCCGGGCACGAAATCTAACTGAGGCTTGGAGGAGGGTCATAGTGGGAGGAGCCAGTGCACACCAGGTAGTCATAAATCTTTCTAGAGTGCCCAGCCTCCTTCGGAGCCCGCTATTCCCCATGGTCCTTACGGAGTTCCCAGCATCCACTAGGACGTTAGAGAAAATGCAGACTAGCTAGTTTACATATCTGCAGGTACAAGGCAAAATAACTGAAATGCCAGTTTATAGTGGGACACCAGGTAAAGCCAAAACATTCAGACTTTGCTCTTGGTATATAATCAAATAATTCCCCAGACCATATTCTTGGACAGGGCTAACGTCCAGAGCCGGATTAACAGGGCGGTCAGTGTGGTCGCCCCTGTGCTCCTAGTGTGTGAGGTACGGTGCAGTTTTGTGTACTAGGGTTCCTGTGTAATATAATGTAAATGGAGGGCACTACAGCATTTAAGACTGCTGGGAGTATTTGCACAAACTTTTTAATAACATCACCAGCATATATTAAAGACAATTTTATTTGTAGGTGCCCCCACAAATTGCCCTGGAGCCCCCACAAACCTTAATCCTGCTAAACCCCTGTATTTATAATTTGGCAAGCCTGCAAAGAGCTTCATACTGGGATAAGGCCTGTTGGCTGGCCAGGGTTACCTGTCCAGTCAGCTACTGTACTTTCAACGACATTATTTCACAAACATTTCATGACTAGCAGTAGCAGACCGGACTACAGCTTCTAACTAAAATGGTTCACACGCCACAATTCAAAAACGATTCCTGTAAATAGCATTTTCATTACCCCCTCTGACTAATAGGATTTCTCCTCCATCTTTAGGGACTGTGTGTAAAGTGATTATTGTATAGCGATGGAGGATTGTTGCACAGGAACTTCAGTGATTACAAAAGGTCCCAATGGTAATACAGTCATGTGAGCGTGGACCCATGGGGGGGTATAACAGCCCTGGTTATTCCTTTCACTGAGGGTGATCTAGTATGGCAGTGTATAAATAGGAATTATGTATGTAATGTGTTTTAATGCAAGCCTAGAGTACAAGTGCACAAAGAATTCTGGGCATATGGCGCAGGCCATGAAGATTTTCTATCACCGCTAATTACAGCATCCCGCTGCAATTCTACAAGAAAACGGCACAGCCCAACATCATGCTTTCTTTTCTGCCTCCCCGCTATTGTCACTCTCCTTGTTAAATAAGCTACTTGCCAGAGGGAGCCAGCAAAAACTATCCCCAATTATATCTGCATCACAGGCCTGGGACTCTGGAATTTTGTTTTTGGCCAGATTTAGAACTCTTCACCACACAGTAAATATATCTCTAAAGATGGGTACACACTAATAGATATATCTGCATATCAATTGATCTGCAGATATATCTATGGATGGATTGGGCAGTGTGTTGAGCATACACACTGCCCGATCCGTCGGGGACTGACGTCATGAACTGGGCGGGCGTGTACACATGCCCGCCCAGTTCAGCTGTCAATCACCACCGGTCGCCGCAGCATGTGTACGGGCGGTCAGCCGACCGCCGTACACACACAGCGACGCGCCAATATATCGGTAGATATATTGGCCGTCGGCTGTGCTGCGCGGCCGACGCGATACGTCTGTGAACGACGGAGTTCACAGACGTATCAGCCATACACACTGGCCGACGGTCCCGCGATATATCGGCCGTTCAAGAGAACGGCCGATATATCGACCAGTGTGTACGGGCCTTAAGCCCAACTAAAGAAAACGTAGAATTCTTTGTCTTGTTTTAACATTGCAGCCAAACAAATAGTAGCTGTTCACAAGTCAAGATAACCCCACCGGTTCACACCTGTAGCCAAACAGGAACATCCGGGAGTGGTGGAATTTGCTCTAAATCTGCATGTTTTACAATATTCTGCTGATGTAGGGTGTAAATAAAAACCCCAGGTACCAGTGATGTGACCAATATGTAGGCTTGCTTTAAGCAGAAACACCTCACCGAGAATACTTCTATGGGAAGAGGGGGTGCCGGGGACTGAGTAGGCATCCCTGGCGAATGCAGACAGTGTTTAAAAAGAATCAAATAAAAAGCTATAAGCCATTAATCCCTGGAAAGGTAATGGCTTAGTGCCCACATAAGCGCATCCAAATTCTCTAGTATATATTACTACTATGGATGAAACATTTTCAACACAATTGGATATTCACAAAAAGTACACTTGATCCAAGGTCACAATTTGAAATCAAAATATAGTCCACATGTCATTAGATTTAAAACCTTCAAATCATTTTACTCAAAGTTTCTGTTTTCATCCAGCCTGGAATAGTGACTCCAAATGTGCGATGACACAAGAAGCCCTGTGACAATATGCCACGTTACCCCACTCAAAAAAAACCATTGCAACAAAGCTAACATCTATGCAGCAAGTATACTGTAAACAGACTATCAGTGTACACAATCCTAGCGCTAGTGTGTGATACCTGTACAGCTGCACAACTACCTGCCCTGAACACTTCTATATCTGCTTGGGGATAAAAGTCTAATAAAAATAAATGTAACATAGGAAGAAAGAGGGGATGGTAGAGTTCTATGGAATTCTTAAATGGACAGATTTCCAGCACCCATTCTCTACAAAGAAGAAAACGACCGAGTCACTAAAACCTCATACAGCTCACGTCTCTGTACACCGTGCGTGTGAAACAATTAATCATTCAAATGTAAATGTCTTTGCCTATTTATTTATTTTACGTCCACATAAATGCAGCTTAAATCAGAGGGGTCTTTATCTACAAACACTGCTGTCGATAGACTGCTGGAAAGAAATCGCTGTATTGACCCACAATGTTGAACTATCCCCATTAAGCTCTAGCACCGCTGTAGGCAGAACAGCAGTCCGTCGATTTGCATGAAAATTGCCTGGACTCCAATTCTGCCCTCTATTACATAACTCTGTTCCCTTTCAAAACAGTAGCCACATCCCCCGTTAGGTGAAAAATTCTGTCAGGATTGGTACATAGAGAAGTGAGGAAGGGTTTTTTAATCCCACTTCACCCCGGAGGCCTGTTAGCTCACAGAGTCTGTTAAGCAACTGGAGTCTAATTGGAGATTTCATGCTGGATCTGAGAAAGTCTTTTAGAGAACAGAAATAAACCAACATCCCTTTTCTGTCAATTCATCCTGTGCTGGAGCCCCTACTGATGTGATTAATTCAGCGTAGGGACAGGAGAATGTGACTCTCTAAAACGCAATCATTCTGTTAACAAAATATCAGAAAGTGTAAATATATACATTGTTACAAGCGCTCATGCAGGGTTTACACTGAAAGCGCCAGTGTCACAAGAGTCACAGTTGCCGTTGGTTCGTCTACACGGATGTTTTTTTCCGTTTTGCTGGCAGCAGTTTCGTTATGCCTTCATTAAAGTACAGGAGCTTTTTATTTGATTTTTTTCCCTTCTTTTTACAGTTCCCCAGAGTGTCAAAAAAACAGGAAGACAGTATTTTCATGTTTGGACACAGTGGATTAGAAATAAATAGGGCATACTTTGTTTATAAGTACAGTGCATAGGAAAAAAGTGCATTTCTTCCCAAAAGCAAAGCTGTTGCCATGGAGAGATGCAACCAGATCAGCGTGTACATATAATATGCTAATAGTAGTCATCATCAGTTTGGATTTACACCTACCCTATACACGTCCAATCAGGTGTATTTCTCCTACATCAGCTCAGTAGAGCCTTGCTGAACCTTGCCTATATGAGTACGGCCCGTTACAATCCACTAGCGCCTCTTTGGTCATAAATGCAGATGAAATCGAAATGCAGAAGACTTTACTTGCATATTCCCATTTCACGCAAGTTATGCTCCTCATAAAGGTGTATGTTCAACACTACATAAGTCCTGTTGTGTGTTAAAATAAAGACACACAGGAGTTTATTTAGCATCCACATAGGCTCTTTATTAGCATGGTCAATGCAAAGAGCACACCTGCAACACTGCCCTTACAGTAATACCCCAATTACACCTAAATCCCAGGTCTGCCCCAGGTTTTCTGACTCAGGTCAGGCCCTGTTTACACTAAATCCTTTTACCCGGGTTATTCTCAGGTCGGTGCCACTTATACTGCACCCGTGTGCAGTCTTCTTCCCTCTGCTGGCGCTAAGACATGACATCTTCAAATGCCAGTAATGCAGATTTCCTTATGTTCGTAATAGGACCCGGGTCACCCGGTTACAATGCAGCATTATCCGAGTCCTTCCCTGATCCAACCTTGATTGGTACATACTGTAGGTTGGAGTCTAGAGGCACTGGACAATGGCTATTTTTTCTGCGACCCTTTTCCATTGAGCCGCGACTCAGGCTATTGCAGCAGTTGAAAAGAAGTTTAAGGGACCATGGATACCAAAGAACTAAGGGGGACATGTACTAAGCAGTGATAAAAGTGGAAAAGTGAGCTAGTAGAGAAGTTGCCCATGGCAACCAATCAGCTGCTCTGTATATTTTTATAGAATGTAAATTATAAATGTTACGTCAATGCTGATTGGTTGCCATGGGCAACTTCTCCACTTTTATCACTGCTTAGTACATCTCCCCCTAAGTGTTGGAATAAAAACATGAAATGCCTTCACATCCTATAGCTAGGGAAACGCCTACAATTTTGCAGGGCTGCACAGACTGTAAGCCCCAAGGTAGCTACTGCATCTTTAGAGGAAAACCAATTGTAAAACTACTGCTGTGGAGGCACCTTTTTCCTTGGCTCTCTTAGAAAAGACCGGTTATTTCTACACTGGACGGACGGCTCACACATTCTGTATTATTTTGCTCCACCCTATGTAAGTGTAAAACTGGAGAATGCATGGACATATGCATTACTTGTGTTAGTATCAATTATTCATTTCGCAATCATAAAGCACCATATTTCTCAGGGCACATGACACCTGATTAGACTGTCACCATAAACCATTTTTTATGGCCGCTCCAAATGACAAAATCATTTGAACAGCCCTTGTGATTTGGTTTAATCACCAAAGAAATTGCTGCTGAGGGGAATTTGGAGCAGAAAGATTAATTCTAGTGCACTATGAAATCAGTCACTGGATCAACAATTATGCACCGAGACAAAAGGTCACCGCTTCCTTTGACTTTGTTCATTAACCCCTAGTGCCAAAGGTCAACCTTAACAACCAGGATGATTTGGTGCTTAAAGTAAAAGCCAACTGCTGACGACAGACAGCGAGCCCGGCATGTGAAACAATTCTGCCATTACATATGTAAACATAACAAGTTACTTTATTTCCTTTTATTTTACCAGAATGCAACCTGTTCTCCCACACCTCTGCACCCCAAGGCATTCCATAGAAACATCTCTGCAGGCCTCCAATGTGGGTCTAAGTTATAAAGTGTTGTGGAGGCAGCCATTTTTAATTGTGAAGCCCCTCAGCGACTTCACTGGCTTTCAGTGAATATATAAGCTGCTGGCTTATAAATATCGGATCTGCCCCCAAAATGGCTGCTGCTGCTTGAGGTAGACCACAAATGCTCTTTATCTAAATTTTTGCTGTCGTCTAACAAAGGATTATATCTCACTGAAAAATATATTTATATATTTATTTATTTTCACATATATTATATATATATATATATTATATATATATATATATATATATGTATGTATATATATATGTATATACATAAATATATATACACACACACTTGCATATATACACACACACATACACATATACTTAAGACTGACTTGGTGGCTTTATAGTGTTGTGCAACTTGACGTATTAATATCCTCATGACTTATTATCACAGGGGCTGCAGTACCCATATACTGTTACAGGCAACGTGTGACCAGCACCATCATTGTGGATATAAGCAGGGTGTGATGTCATGTTAGTATATGTAAGTATTAAAAAAAAATACGGACTTACCATTTAACATCAGAAGACTGTCACTTCCTGGATGTGGGTAGTTCAAACGACCTAAAATATATAAATAAGACATTTTAGGTTAATAATGTGTGCTGTGAAGACCCCAGATGAATACACTGCAGGTTTCTAGCATCTAGAGTATTTAGGTTGAAGAGTTAAGGAAAGATCCGTGCAGCACCTTCTGGCAGTTGCCCCTCTCACGCAGCTTGTTACGTCCCCTGCTAGCCCAATAGGATAAGTGCTTTGTTTCTGGCCACATACTCTCCAGAAATGTGCTGACCTCTGGGATCTCCCTGAGACTTCCAGAGACTCTATACCCTCTATATACTCCGAACAGCAGGAACCTTTCTGATGCTGCCAAGAAACCAGCAGGCAGAAACATAATCCACACAAGTTTTACTGAGAAAACATTTCCCCTGAACACTGTTCTGTGTATTACCGCCCTGAACATGTTGGTGACGTCTTGCATGCAATGATTTTATATTGCACTGGGAAGTAGGTCTAGTTGTGCACCATAAATAAATACCCAATATTAGCACATCTTTCAGGCTTGTCATATTAATCGGAGGATGGCATACATACAAGGGACCTAACACGCTATCATTTTATTAGGTTTGTCCAGTCTCCTGAATCCTAGTGTAGTGGGAACAGCGGCACATGGCACAAAAGGGAGTCTTGTGTCAGCGCAGCGGGGATGGAGGTGATGCAAGAGGGGGGGCAGATGCAAACCGGTCAAGTTATAAATAGACTTTGGTGTATATACCAGTCTCTTACTTACAATGGAGGCAGCCATTCTGTGGGCTGAACCAAAACTCACTATGAATAACTGATCTCACCAAGGGGGAGATTTATCAGAGCCTGGAGAGAGATAAAGTGAAAAGAGATAACGTACTAGACAATCAGCTCCTAATTGCCATGTTACAGGCTGTGACTGAAAAATGGCTATTAGGAGCTGATTGGCTGGTACTTTCTTTGTCCACTTTATCACTCTCCAAGGCTTAGTAAATCTCCCCTTTTATCTCTTTCCAGGCTTTGATAAACCTTCCCCTCAGTCTAACAACAGAGACATGGTCAGACATTTGCTTATCTAATGGTTCTACACCATTTTAACCTCTCAGGCCCCTTGCAAAAAAGGCACCACAGTAAATAATCAAGTTCCCTTGGAATATAGTGCCAATTAACCACATCCATCCAACACACAGTAGTAACCTACAGCAAACCATTGGAAACCAATTTCCTTTCACTTGCCTACCATGCACTAGGTGGACCAAGTTACGTGCTGATGTTGGGAGGTATGGCTATGGGTTATAGCATAGCGCAGTTCTGCACCTATTTCATAGGCCGGACAGACTACTAGGCCTTTCTGTGAGGAAACGCCCACTTGGGTGAATAGGACCCGTGACAAACTCATACACGTGTGATGCCAACTATAGCAGCAAGTACTAGATGTGTTTCCTGATATAAGCACATCCAGTATCCGATCGGGATTCTGTCTAGGATAGAGGGTGGATATAAAATCCAGGTTTGGCCACTTACCGCATTTACACCAAGCACTGGAATGCGATAGAGTCCGGGTCTTGGATGCGGTGGGCACCACCATCTTTACATGGCATTGCCCTATAGTAGCCTATGGGCTTCTATCACATTACCCCATTGAAAGGAATCCAATCAAATCCTTCCAAGCACACAGCGCGCCGAGCACCTGCCCACATATGCGCAGATAGGACGCCCGGTCAATAACCTCAAAGTCCTTCAACGCAAAGGACAGCTCTTACCGCAAGAATCGTCCTCAGAGATTTTCTTCAAGCATACGGCCTTAATAAACACCATTATGCTTGCAAAAGAGTGTCACGATGCATCGCAAGCAAAATGTGATAATTGACGCATCCTGCGCAGTGTATGAAAAATGAAAGGAGCTGATTGGCTGGGATTTTATCTCTCTTGAAGTCTTAGTACATCTGCCCAATTGGGAGGTGGCAGGCTTTATTTTTACATTCTGCTATTGTAATTATTACAATGAAGTGCCACCAACTGAAATAGCCAGATTTACAATAAGCCAATGCATAGAGTTTATCCAATAACAGCCAGTTCATGACACTAACGTTTTTGAAAACAGAAGACAAGGGTTGTCAACTACATGCCAAATGCAGCGTAACCGCTATGGGATCACATTTCTGTTAACTGATGTGCAACCGGGAGTCAGAACTCTGGAAACATCACGGTTAAAGATTAACATTGGGCTACCGGGCCAAGCTTCAGAAAGTCATGCTTCATATCAGTTTTACCATAAGTATGTGTGTTCAATATGGATTAGTAGCGAGAGCCACTCTTTTTCTATTGCACACAAAAAGTACACCTAAATCCCAAAGTCTAAAGCTTTGATTTTCAGCCTTATCTTGATTTCCCAGTGCTAATGTAGTAACATTTAATGTGCTATGAAATATTTCCCAAACCAAAAATCCCACATTACGCAGCCTTATAATCATAGGCGTGCGCACGGGGGGTGCCTGGTGCGCACAGGCACCCCCTAATGTCCGGCACCACCTCACACACGCATCACGCCTGCAGCTGCAGTGATCCGTGCCGATACCTGTCCTCCCCACCCCTCCCTGCCGATACCTGTCCTCCTCTCCTCCTGCCGATTCCTGTACTCCCGGAGGGGTCCTCTAGAAGAAGGGGATTTAAACGCTAACCCGCTGCCCCCCCATCTCGTGTGAGAACCCAGCCCCGTGTGTGGAGACCAGTAAAACCCAGCAGTGCAGGTTGGTGCTGAGCGCGCAGTGGCCGGCGGGGGAGGCCCTGAACTAGTGGCCAAGGGGGAACAGCTTTGAGGACTTTTGCCATGGTGTGCGCTCCAATAACAACGCCACCCTGTGCATGGTTTACCGCTGCTAAATGTGCGGCATTTCCCCCTTAATGCACCTGTGTGCGGACTCGGAGTGCTTCCACCAGGGTGAGCATGCCGGACACAACTTCAGCATGTTCCGCAGCCAGGATGGGGGGCATGCGATGTGCTGCAGGAAAGCAGGTGAGTGCTGCCCACTGCACTGACACCTGCCTGTGACTGTCTGCAGCCCTGCACTGA
Source organism: Pseudophryne corroboree (assembly GCF_028390025.1). Classification (NCBI taxonomy): domain Eukaryota; kingdom Metazoa; phylum Chordata; class Amphibia; order Anura; family Myobatrachidae; genus Pseudophryne; species Pseudophryne corroboree. Next base: position 1,119,462,659 of record NC_086444.1, read on the forward strand.
CACCAACCAGTGCTCCTTGCTGTCAGACGTACTTTGGATTCAGAGGAGTCAGTGACAGAGGAAGAAGATTCCTGGGGGCCCTGAACTGACGGAGCTGTGCTTCTGCTCTCCACAGAGACAGACACCAGGGTCCTTGTGCTGGCACTACGCCCTCCCTGAAGACCAAACCCCATTCTTACACCCTCTGTGCTAAGAAGACTCCTGTTGTGTGGAGCTATGCAGAGAGACTGAGTCTATCACATCCAGAGCATGGCCCTCAACTGCTGGTGTGTGGACCCAACAGAGCTGCAGAGTGAACTCCTCCAGGACCCTGCTCCTAAGCCTGTGGCTGCAATCTACTGTACTGAGGTCAGCATCACTGTAATCATGTAGCGCTGCCTCTTCCTAGGAAGATGAGTTTGAATGTGAACAGCAGGGACTGCTAGGGGGGGTCACCTACTGTCTCCCTGTCTCCCCAGTCACCTACTGTCTCTGTCACCCCTGCCTCCCCAGTCACCTACTGTCTCCCTGTCACCCCTGCCTCCCCAGTCACCTACTGTCTCCCTGTGACCACTGCCTCCCCAGTCACCCACTATATCCCTGTTACCCCTGCCTCCCCAGTCACATACTCTCTCCCTGTCACCCCTGTCTCCCCAGTCACCTACTGTCTGTCACCCCTGCCTCCCCAGTCACCTACTGTCTCCCTGTCACCCCTGCCTCCCCAGTCACCTACTGTCTCCCTGTCACCACTGCCTCCCCAGTCACATACTCTCTCCCTGTCACCCCTGTCTCCCCAGTCACCTACTGTCTGTCACCCCTGCCTCCCCAGTCACCTACTGTCTCCCTGTCACCCCTGCCTCCCCAGTCACCTACTGTCTCCCTGTCACCACTGCCTCCCCAGTCACCCACCATCTCCCTGTTACCCCTGCCTCCCCAGTCACCTACTGTCACCCTGCCTCCCCAGTCACCTACTGTCACCCTGCCTCCCCAGTCACCTACTGTCACCCTGCCTCCCAGTCACCTACTGTCACCCTGCCTCCCAGTCGCCTACTATCTCCCTGTCACCCCTGCCTCCCCAGTCACCTACTGTCTACCTGTCACCACTGCCTCCCCAGTCACCTACTGTCTACCTGTTACCCCTGCCTCCCCAGTCACCTACTGTCTCCCTGTCACCCATGCCTCCCCAGTCACCTACTGTCTCCCTGTCACCCCTGCCTCCCCAGTCACATACTGTCTCCCTGTCACCCCTGCCTCCCCAGTCACATACTGTCTCCCTGTCACCCCTGCCTCCCCAGTCACCTACTGTCTCCCTGTGACCACTGCCTCCCCAGTCACCCACTATCTCCCTATTACCACTGCCTCCCCAGTCACCCACTATCTCCCTATTACCCCTGCCTCCCCAGTCACATACTCTCTCCCTGTCACCCCTGTCTCTCCAGTCACCTACTGTCTCCCTGTCACCACTGCCTCCCCAGTCACCCACCATCTCCCTGTTACCCCTGCCTCCCCAGTCACCTACTGTCACCCTGCCTCCCCAGTGACCTACTGTCACCCTGCCTCCCAGTCACCTACTGTCACCCTGCCTCCCAGTCACCTACTGTCACCCTGCCTCCCAGTCACCTACTGTCACCCTGCCTCCCAGTCACCTACTATCTCCCTGTCACCCCTGCCTTCCCAGTCACCTACTGTCTACCTGTCACCACTGCCTCCCCAGTCACCTACTGTCTCCCTGTTACCCCTGCCTCCCCAGTCACCTACTGTCTCCCTGTTACCCCTGCCTCCCCAGTCACCTACTGTCTCCCTGTCACCCATGTCTCCCCAGTCACCTACTGTCTCCCCGTCACCCCTGTCTCCCCAGTCACCCCCCCCCCCTACCATTTGCAGTGGTCACGCCTCTTGTTATATGTGATTTTTATTGCATTGAGTGCCAATAGGCAGTGCTAGACACGCCCAGTAGGTGGTGCTAAACACCCCTCTGACGGTGCACCCCCAAATAAAATGTTCTGCGCACGCCTATGCTTATAATGGTAGTGAAGCACACGGCTATAGAGCAAAAAGTTTGGCACAGCATGTCAGTTATTCCTTATAAACCAGTATCGAAAATCACAGACTGTGATTCCATCTTGAAGCCGGAAATCTGAACAAGGCAGCCTAAATACTTTGCCAAAAGTGAAAATGGAGTAATATGCGGAATTCTGGCACCAAGTCCAAGCATTTACACAGAAGGCATGCGGTTCCCCTATACCAGGCATGTCCAAACTGAGGCCCTCCAGCTGTTGAGAAACTACACATCCCAGCATGCCCTGACACAACTTTAGCATTCTGACAGAAAAACTGTGTCAGGGCATGCTGGGATATGTAGTTTCACAACAGCTTGAGGGCCACAGTTTGGACATGCCTGCCCTATACACTCTTCACTTTTTCATGCAGCCTGCTTACTAGTTTATGTGAGAATTCATCAATGCATGCAGAGCATCTGTGGTCTGCATGTGAAAGGTCAGCCCCGCCCACTGTTTTTCCTGACTGAAACAGGTGCTGCACCTCCACTCCCACAAAACAAACCAGCATGGAAGTTAGCTCACATTAGCACTAGATGTAATAAGTTTTGTGAAATTGCACGGACGGCACCCAGACACGCCTATTTTACAGGATCAATCCCGGCGCATGTGCGTATGCCTGGCGGCGCATGTGCGTATGCCTGGCGGCGCATGTGCGTATGCCTGGCGGCGCATGTGCGTATGCCTGGCGGCGCATGTGCGTATGCCTGGCGGCGCATGCGCAGTGGGAGACTTCTTTCTATAGCGCAGGCCCAGTTTTTCATAAGACATGTCTGCAAATCCGTTTGTGTCCAATTCAATATCTGCCCCTCTAAATATGAACCGTAGAAACTGAGAATCCACAGGCCACCTATAAAAACATGGAGGAAACCAAAGACATTCTTCAGAAGAGTATTTACTACAAGCATTATCCATTGACAAGAAATTCAGGCTGGGCAGAGCAAAATTAGTCTAGGGTACTGTATACATCCAATGACATCCTGCAGGGGAAGGGGGAGTCGGCCCAGGGCGTACACACAAAAAAAAAAAGTTTGTTCTGTGTGCCAAAACATACACCGAGCAAAAGCGAGGCACAAGATGCTTAGTCATAGTTGAGAGGGGAAGCAGCTCGCTCTCTCACACGTGCTCCACATTCCAATAACTTTCTCTTCAGTCCGCCACGCCACACACAAGACGCACTGTCCTAGCTTGTTTTGATTATTCCAGTTTAGAGGGGAGTTATTATTAAACACAAAGACTGGCTTTCTTCTACCAAAAGAATGTGCTTAGGAGTATACACACATACATACATTCCCAGCTAAACAGAGCTGGCCAACGGCATTGCAAATGTTATCCTTTATGAATCCACCACTCTTAAAGGCTCTCCAAGACAGAAGGGCTACTCAATGACCGGGGCAATTAGTTCACCCGCTGAGAACAAGCCAAGACTTTCAGAGTCAGGCGCCGGGGGCAGGAGGGCAGCAGCGGCCCTCAACGTAGGGGCAGGCATGTGCTGGAGGTAGGTGGTCATTCATAAGAACAGGGATGGGGACATTAGAAATGACATTAAACCGAAAATAAACCAACATTAAAATGGCATTCATTTGATGATCAGGATCAAGTGCAAAATAACTATTCATAACAGTGCAGGAGACTGGCATGGACATAAAGGCCTAAGGGGTCTATTAACGAAGCCCTGGCTGGAGATAAAGTGGATGGAGATAAAGTACCAGCCAATCCGCTCCTAACTGTCATTTTTCAAACCCTGCCTGTGACATGGCAGTTAAACAGTGATTGGTTGGTACTTTATCTCCATCCAAGGTTTAGTAAATAGACCCTTTAATCAGATATATGCGCTCTCAGTCTCAATGATCTTGCTAACAGTGAGCGGTTGGAGCATTTATTTAACTGTACCAAAGTACAGCATGCGATGATGGAAATGTTCTGCTAAGACAGACTATTGTGACCAAATGTTTTGCATGCATATGGATTTCAAACAAAAACCAGATGTTGCTGACCTTTGGGCTACGGGTCAGACTTTCATAGACATATGGCAATAGGTAGTGATAAACAAGAGTCTTTTTTTTTTTTTTAAGCATATTTGCTGTGACATTTAAGTAAAGAAATAACCGTTTTTCCGGCTCCTTTTCTACAACATGTAAAAACAAACAAAAAACCTTTAACTTAACTAAAAATAAGAGAAACTCCAGAAGGTGGAAGTAACACCGTGATACAGTGCATCCCTGTAGTAAGTCCTGATACTTCCCATTTACATGGAATCCTACAGTAGTTCTAGACATCCTGCTTTACCGCATCTCCTGGCATTCCTGACGGGAAAGTACGCAGATTCCATGTGTGATCTATGTAGATTTTAAGCGGACTTGCATTTGTCTCAGACAAACTGGTTACAGAACATATAACCATACTTTGAAAGGTAGCAAAAACACCAACCCAACATTTTATTCCCTTAGCATGTAAGGACCAAAGAATTTTTTTTTTTTTTTTTTTTTAACTAGGACTTCTAGTTTCTATGATGATGCTATTGCATGAAGAAGGGACTTTGCATAACTCGCCAGTATAATACCATTGTCTAATTTCTTTTCCCCAGGACCCTTTTCATTTTCTCCCAGAGCTTACCTGTCAATCAGCTGAGGTCCAAAATCCCTTTACAATACAAAAGCCTACGGGTGTGGCACAGTGGAAAGGGATATGGGGGAACATATTAAAGGCAGGGTATGATGCCATGGGGGCATGGCCAGTTCCAGAATGCACTGAAAAGACGAACGCAGACAGGCGGGAGACACCCTGCGATTGTTTTATATCATTCCTGTACAGAGGGGTGGCATTATTCTATCTAGTATAAATATTAGTAGGTACAACAAATGAGCAGCACACAGGACTGATATTAGTTCCCCTTTAAGAGAGATACACAATATATATTCTTCCCGAAGGCAATTTATACTTATCTCTGCTTCCACACATTTAAAAAGACAATTCTGGAAAACAATTGCATTTTTACCCCTACAACTCAATGTAATGTGTACTTTCGCGTAAAGAAGGGTAACCTTAAAGAGACAACATAAATTTATCTTCCTTTACGCAAAGTCCCATGTACCGCACTGGTGAGTCTTCATGGAGACCAATGATCACTGTGAGGCCACGTGTCTCTCCACGTCGGACCTTCACTATTACACAGTAAAGGGGGGTACACAAAGGGAGATGTGCGCAAAGCACACAAAGGGGTATATGCAATTGCGGTCGAATTCCCGAAAATGTCGAAAAACGGGGCATTTTCGACACAAAAAAAAAAAAATCGACAATGCAATACAGTACTTTTCGACAAAAAAAACCTGACTTTTCAGATTCGACATTTTGAAAATTCGACATGTCTGCAGTGGTAAAAATGCGGCAATTCGACAAAAGTATATTCAATTGAAGAATGTCGATTCGACTTTAGTGCTTTTCGACAGTAATATCGTCAATTTCCTTCCGCCTCACTTTGCTGGCGGAATCTATAAAAAAAAATTTAAAACATGTTTTTTTGTGTGTTTTTTTTATTGCTAATAGCATATCTATTTATATTAGAAGGGATTATGTACTTGGTTTGTCTATTAGAGGGACACAAGTATTATTTATATATTTTTTAAAAGATTTTTTAAATGACTAAAATAGAGAGAGCATGGTATTTTAGTGGGAAGGGGTGGGAATGGGTTAAAATTAAGAAAAAAAAATGCGTGGGGTCCCCCCTCCTAAGCATAACCAGCCTCGGGCTCTTCGAGCCGGTCCTGGTTGTAAAAATACGGGGGGGGGGGGGGGACGGACAGGGGATCCCCCGTATTTTTACAACCAGGACCGGGCTCTGCGTCCGGTCCTGGTGCAAAAAATACGGGGGACAAAAAGCGTAGGGGTCCCCCGTATTTTTTGTACCAGCACCGGGCTCCACTAGCTGGGGAGATAATGCCACAGCCGGGGGACACTTTTATACCGGTCCCTGCGGCCGTGGCATTAAAACCCCAACTAGTCACCCCAGGCCGGGGTACCCTGGAGGAGTGGGGACCCCTTAAATCAAGGGGTTCCCCCCTCCAGCCACCCAAGGGCCAGGGGTGAAGCCCGAGGCTGTCCCCCCCCCCCCCATCCAAGGGCTGCGGATGGGGGCTGATAGCCTTGAGTAAAATGAAAGAATATTGTTTTTTGCAGAACTACAATTCCCAGCAAGCCTCCCCCGCAAGCTGGTACTTGGAGAACCACAAGTACCAGCATGCGGGGGGAAACGGGCCCGCTGGTACCTGTAGTTCTCCTGCAAAAAAAATACCCAAATAAAAACAGGACACGCACACCTTGACAAGTACAACTTTATTACACACATGCCGACACACACATACTTACCTATGTTCACACGCCGACCTCTGTCCACTTCTCCAAGTAGAATCCAGGGTACCGCGAAAATAAAATTATACTCACCTAAATCCAGTGTCCTGTTATTTGTAATCCTCGTACTTGGCAAAAAAAAAAAAAAAACGCATACCCGATCCACACGGACTGAAAGGGGTCCCGTGTTTACACATGGGACCCCTTTCCCCGAATGCTGTGACCCCCCCCCCGTGACTCCTGTCACAGAGGGTCCCTTCAGGCAATCAGGGAGCGCCACGTCGTGGCACTCTCCTGATTGGCTATGCGCGTCTGAGCTGTCAGACAGCGCATCGCACAGCCCCTCCATTATATTCAATGGTGGGAACTTTGCGGTCAGCGGTGAGGTTACTCGGGTATGCGGTTTTTTTTTTTTTTTTGCCAAGTACGAGGATTACAAATAACAGGACACTGGATTTAGGTGAGTATACTTTTATTTTCAGGTACCCCGGATTCTACTTGGAGAAGTGGACAGAGGTCGGCGTGTGAACATAGGTAGGTATGTGTGTGTCGGCATGTGTGTAATAAAGTTGTACTTGTCAAGGTGTGCGTGTCCTGTTTTTATTTGGGTATTTTTTTTGCAGAAGAACTACAGGTACCAGCGGGCCCGTTTCCCCCCCGCATGCTGGTACTTGTGGTTCTCCAAGTACCAGCTTGCGGGGGAGGCTTGCTGGGACTTGTAGTACTTCTGCAAAAACAATAGTCTTTCATTTTACTCAAGGCTATCAGCCCCCCATCCGCAGCCCTTGGATGGGGGTGGACAGTGTCCCCCGGCTGTGGCATTATCTCCCCAGCTAGTGGAGCCCGGTGCCGGTACAAAAAATACGGGGGACCCCTACGCTTTTTGTCCTCCATATTTTTTGCACCAGGACCGGACGCAGAGCCCGGTGCTGGTTCTAAAAATACGGGGGATCCCCTGTCCATTTCCCCCCCGTATTTTACAACCAGGACCGGCTCAAAGAGCCCGAGGCTGGTTATGCTTTGGAGGGTGGACCCCACGCAATTTTTTTCTGTGTTTTTTAACCATTTTTGCGCCGTCGGAAAAGTTGAATCCAGGACGCACACTATCCGTCAATTCGTCCGTTTTTCGACAGCGGGACTGTCGAATCCGTTTTTTATTGAATATGTCGAATTCCGGCACCCGTCGGACGGAATTCGACGGTCGAATTGTGTCGAATTTTAAAACGGGCGAAAAAAAGCCGCAATTTTCCCGGAATTGCATATACCCCAAAGTATTTAGTGGTCGGTCTCGAATACATCTGCAACTTTATGAAATTAGAATTTAGTGGGGTATGTTACACATACAGCTCACATTCCTCTGTCTTGCAGGACTTTTCTAAGGTATTTTTAATTTGAAATGTCAGTTAGGAAAAGTCAACCAGTTGTCGATTTAATTCTAGCGACTATAGCGTCAGCTCTGGCAAATGAGTGGGCTATTTCATATGCCTCCATGTATATCTCCATGCAGCCGCGCACTCCCAGAAGGGCAGAAACGCGTTCCTGAATTTATCTGTAACAGCCTGGGGCAGAAACATACAGGGTATTTGTTTTGGTAATTACCAACTCCTGGCATAACGGATTACAAAGCATGCTTACTGGGTCAGGACACGAAAGTATCCAAGTAACCTCAGATTGGCAGCTTACAACATTCCCTGCAAAAACATATTCAGGTAAACGTTAAACTCAGCAATTAGCGAGGACGCAAAAATAAACGCGATGTGGGATTTCTGCCTCACCGTCAGATATAGAAACTGCTGAAGGATTTCCCATGTGCTCAATCCACAAAGGGTTTGTCATAGCTACAGATTAATAAAACATTGCAACCTTATGCATGCCAATTATAGGCACAGATGAGAAGAAAAGTGTTTTCTGGAACTATCTTGGTCAACAAACAACAACACATGACAAAGTTTACTCACCCTTTAAGGGATCGTGTTCAGCTCTCATTATTTCAATGAGGGAATTTTCCAATGAGTGCATATTCAAACTGTCATACATTCTGCTCCGATCCTGCAAGAGAACAAGGAGAGACCTGTAATAGGGATTGCTACAGAGTCCTTACAAGCAATCAGCAATAATTTGCATTAACTGTTACTACGTGGCTTTTTGGGTTGAGAAAAACGCATGGGAATGTGCGAGAGTACGTGTCTGCATGCAAGCACAAGGTGTATATGTAGCAATGATGCACAATCAAATAAGTTATTAAGTGTGATGTACTGTTATGAACTTGTGGTATACTGCACATAGGGACGCCAATTAGTGAAAACCTTTAGGTCAGGGTGGGGCGCACAGCCACTTCATCCGGCCCAGTGGCTCAACTAACCCAGGGACATGGCGGGCGCCCGCTGAGATTGTGTTACCAGCGGGTGCCTGCCTCATTTCCCTCAGCGGCAGCCGGAGGCAAGAGCTCACTACTGAGGTCTCTCCCATAGTTCCGAGGAGCGGGCGTCCAGGCGGAGGGCAGCTGTCCGGAAGCAGGAGCGAGGTTAGTGAGTATTGTGTTTTTTTTTGGGTGGATAGGTGTGTGTGTGTGGCAGCGCTACTAGGGGGCATATCTACAGAGGGGAAAATCTACTAAGGGCATAACTACAGAGGGGAAAATCTACTGGGGGCATAACTACTCAAATAGAATTCTGCTCGATGTTCAGGCCATGTCTATGCAGATGCACTAACCCATACCTGCACATATGAACCTATTGACCAATTCAGTGTCCATGGAAATTATTTTCCTATCTTAGTAGTTATGCACGCAAGACCTCTGAACACAGGCAAGATAAAAAGCCAGCAGGTTGCACACTCTAAGCTTGGAAAACTCCAATCAAATAGAAAACTGAATAATACATTAGGAGTTAGTTAGGAAAGCTCTATTTACGGTAAAGAAACACCAATGTGAAGCTACGATTACACACGTATTACAAGGTGGGGAAAAACATCCAAAGTGGAAAAAGGCTGCAGATTCAGAGGTACTAAATTATTTATATAAACTAACACTGCGTTTTCCATCCGCTGTGCTGCAGCACACGCGTTATCAAGTGTGCCGCCGTTAATTAACTTCTAATTTGAGGCCCTGTTGCCTTAGACCAGGCCCGGCCCGTGACCTATGGACATTATAGGTCATGCACGCACGCCGCGTCACCGTCCTGCTGCCCCCACTTGCCCACCTGCTTAGTGCTGCTCCACTCTGTTAGTAACAGGCTCCAGCCACACCTGCATTTGAGGCTGCAGAAGCTCCCTCCGCTGAGAGACAGTGACAACTCAGCTCATTTCTCACCTACGGACAGGTAGGAGACAGTGTGCTTTATTTTCTTTTTCTGTGGGAGACCAGTGCCTTTAGTTGCTGTGGGGGCCAATGTGTGTGTTTTTTCCCATGGGAGACTGATGGAGTGCCTTGGAAATTTTAAAGTCTTGTTCGGTGCGCAAGTATTGAAAAAGGTTGATAATCACTGAGCTATATACTATGTAATTATAGTGGTACTGTACATGAATTGTGCACCTGAACATAAAATCTAAAGAAATACATTTTGTTTATTAAGGCCAGACTTCCATTGTAGTTGCCTTAGTGCTTTTTAACGCTTAGTAAATTGCACGTCAAATGTGTTTGACATAAGGAGTTCACTTTACAATGTAATTACACATAGTAAATGCAATGGGGGTAGATTCAATTCAGCGCAAATTGAACAATGCTGGGAAGAAGCTCCCGATGTTATTTAATTCAGCGCAATGTTATGCCGGAGTTGAGGTTTTTGCTCACACCCCACTGAAATAACAGTACACAGAATTGAATAGCTCTGGGAGCTCCTTCCTAGCACTGTTCAATTTGTGCTGAACTGAATCGAACCCAATGATTGCATATTATGCAAGATTCTTAAAATAAAGCACAACCGTAATATATGTGTATATACAGTATATTATATACTGCACCCTAATTTGAACTACAAGTCCCAGCAATAAGTGCATACCGGAGCACTATGTATACATATGGTGAACTCATATAAAACAGAAATAAAACAATTTATTACACTACTGGAAACCGAAAACACTTTAAAAACTGCTGTTGAGTGGAAAAGTCAAATCAAACTTGAAGGCCACAATTTCTGAGCTGGAATCGTATTTCAAGAAAATATAATCAGATTATCCTTTTTAAGTCTGCTCTGTGTACCGCGCGCCTGTTATTAATACAGAGGGGCATTGTAGTGGAAGATTAGAAACTGAGAGAACTCCATCCTTAGGGTTCTGTGTCATGTGCACTTAGAGCCATAAAATCACCAAACAGAGCAATCCAATTAGAAACCATTTAACAACTAACTGGGCTCCATGACATTAACCAAAATTACTACTGTAATAGGTTTGTATTTTCATGGAAGTTACATAGAGAACACACCTTATTTGTACTTGCAAGACACAGGCATATTACACTCAATTCACATTCAATAGCAACTTGGGAACTGATATGAATTGTTAAGTCAAGAAATTAGACAGTATGGTTATTGGAAATTAAACATCTATCTTGTGTCTACTGTAAATGTCACTTTTTGGACTTGCTCCAATCCTATCAATACATTAACAATGTCAGCCTAATACAGGCAAGCACCAAATGGCTGATACTAAAGTCTGTGACTCTGAAATGGCCGCCATACCTGGCAATGGTCCAATCAGGCTTAATGGCTAGATCCTACGAGGAACAAGGAGACACCATGACCTCATAATAGTCTAACCGCCATCTGGAGAATACCAATTAGATATTCATCATGACCAGCTGCTTTTGAGCCCACACCTGGAATTATTTGTAGGCAAATCAGCTTTCTGGATTACCATTTTATGGGCACTTTATACTGCTATTACCATGGGTGCACCAAATCCTGAAAATGGATTCTACACGTTACCAAATTGGGCCTAGATTTGCATATTACTAACTAAAGAGAACTCTTTACAATTCAGAATCTGTAATAGAATTTCAATCTTTTTAGGTTATTTGAAGCCTTTATTTGCCTACCGTGCTCACAAAATAGTCAAGTCATCTTCCCATATCTGGAGGCTACACAATTCAACTTACTATTTAGAGTTCTAGGAACTTGCACTGCTGGAACTGGCCAGAGGTTGCTCTAACATGAACATCGATAGTTAAGCCCAGTACTCACGGGCCGATCAAGGAGAGATGCGTGCTGAGCGAACCGCTCAGCACACATCTCTCCTGCCGCTCAGCACAGCGCGATCTGTGCTGAGCGTGCGGGGGGAGACGGGGGAGCCGCTCACTTCACCCAGCGGGTGAAGTGAGCGACCCGCTAGATTGGCCTGCATGCAGGCCAATCTAGCAGCGGCGATAGCGATGTGCGGGGCCGCGCATCGCTATCGCCGAGGGGGCTACACACAGAGCGATCCTGCCGATATTCTAAGCAATCTAGTCAGATTGCTTAGAAAATCGCTCCGTGAGTACCCCCCTTTAGCAACCATCACTGGCTTACCACCGATGGCAGGGATCCAATGGAGCCACAGCAATGTTAATTTCATTGCACGGCCACATTCACATGTTCCACAGTAGTGATGAACATCAATAATTCAAGCCATCAATGGATTTCAGTTTTTTTCCTACCATCTATAGTAAACTATTCAATGGATCCCTAATGTTGAGCCCATGTGCTCAAAGACTCAAAATACAAGTACACTGAGCATGAGCTGGGCACGAATCTGGAAAAAAACAAATGAGAATAGTCCAAATTGCCTCAAGAATGCCTAGAATATTAAAATAAAGATTTTTTTTATGCTCAGACAATGCTAACCTTCTGGTTTTAATATGCATAGTACTTCTCAATAATATATATTGCGCTAAATATACATGAATATTTATATTATGGGCCTGATTCAGCGTTCAGCTCAGGTCCACTGCAGCACGCAGATACAAAATTATTGGGAATCTGCAGCTCCGCAAGGTCTGTTCTGCACATGTGCAGAACGGGCCTTTCAATGTCGCCCGCAGTTCCCCTCTGCCACTGCGTGTTGAGAAAGTGGGGAGGCTGTGTTCAAAGAAATGGGGAGGAGGGTGTCCAGGGTCTGCAACTTTCCGGCCTCGCAGCACACACTTCCGTCAGTCAGCTGAGTGGCAATGGCCCTCAATCAGAGTTGATCGCTCGCTAGCTACTTTTTGCAGCCGTGCAAACACAGTCGCCGCCCACGGGGGAGTGTATTTTCGCTTTGCAGGTGTGAGATCGCATGTGCAGCAGAGCGGTACAAAAATATTTTGTGCAAAACAAGACCAGCCCTGAAGTTACTTATCCTGTGCGATGATCCTAGGGATGGAGGTCCCGGAATGGACGCCAGATACCCGCCCTGCAAACGCCTGGTCACGCCTGCGTTTTTCCTACCACTCCCAGAAAACGGTCAGTTGACACCCATATACGCCCTCTTCCTGTCAATCTCCTTGCGATCTTCTGTGCGAATGGATTCGTCGCTAGAAGCATTGCACAGCAACGATGCTGTTTGTACCCGTACGACGCGCGTGCGCATTGCGGTGCATATGCATGCGCAGTTTTTTTAAATGACCGCTGCGCAGCGAACGGCAGCGAGCGATCAACTCGGAATGACCCCCAATTTTGTCTCGCACCTACATGCAGGAGGTGTCTCTTCTACCGAGAGGTCTCCTATATGACCCCTCCTTCTAATAGGACAGAAATGCAAAGCTGCTTTCAAGCGGCTTTACATTTTCGTCCATATCTGAATCATGCCCCATGTCCACTGTAGTCGTTAATTATGTTCTCTACCAAATGCAAGCAGACCATGATGGACGGTTAGGCAGACTTGAGTTACAGAAATGCAGAGTGTGGGTTGTTGATTGATACACGGGGGTGGGGACAACGATGTCACAGTGGCTTAAATAACTGCAGTCTCAGCTTTTCAGGCTTTTATTAGACTGGCCCTGAGGACACTAACAATGTGGGAGGAGCTTAATTTGTGTATTGTTCTGTATTGTATTGGTTTTTAGCACCGCTACAGTGAAATGTCAGCCAAATACAGGAGTAATAATTTATTTACCTCTCTTGCTCACATTTAAGTATTCCAATTTGGGAGTTCAGTGGTCCTTCAAGAAGCAACCTAAATGATCTTATAATCTATTCGGAGTTTATAGTTTCAACTGCAGGAAGCATCAGCTCTGTCCTGCACATACGGCAGGTCAGAACCATAACGGAATTATGAAAAAGCCAGAGTCCTCAAACAAAATCTTTGATTTGGTGCATCCATAGTTTATAAATCCTAAAAAGCACAGCCAGTCGTTTGAGAGGGGCGAGACCTGTACTGGAAGGCTCTGGTAGATTTCATCCTGCTATTTGGTTGCATGGAAGAGCATCCTGATTTAAAATCAGACGTCTGCATGTGAATGATTTTCATCCCTTTATATTAGCTTGCAGAACTGAACATCTTTGTTTCAGTAAAGGTGACAGAAGAGCTATAATAGGAATGCTGCACTGTGTAACATTACCTATGTTAATGCTGGGCAGACACGTGCACTAATTTCCATGTCACAGGGAGAACATTTACATAATAAATTGTCCAGCAGCAGTGACTGAGCATAGCAAGCTGCAGTCTGACATCAGTGGGGAGGAGCCCACAAGGGCTGAATGAACCACAGAGAAGGACAGCTCAAGGTGAACGTCACCGTTAGTAACACAACCTTCCATATTTACTTACAGGGCCCAAAATAGCATGAACACTGCAACATATGGGAGCGCTTTCAAGGCACAAATGTAGGTCTTAAGAGGCTTTCGGACTATCTCTGTCCATTTACATGTGTGGTTTCCTCTGATTTGTGTGTGGGCCACCAGCAAATGCACAAATAATTAACCCCTCCACATATAGGTGTATGTTGCTACTCGATGATGATTCCAGTTTTGTTTGTGATAGACTGCTTTAGGTTTCTCGTTTAATAGTAATAAATACTGCATATGTAAAATATCATGCAAAACGTGCTTATATTTGGCGAGTGGCGATGTCACTGTTGTAGAATATAACATTATAATTGGTGACTACCAATGTCCCGGTGTTACAGTTCTGTGAGGAAACGCGTTACGGTCAGTGAAAGCATCACATCTAGAAGCGAGGACCACACAAAGCACTTTGGTTTATTTCAAACTGAAACTTGTTCTTTATTGGGGATTTTCTAACCCCTGACAAATAACAAAAAAAGGCAACTCGAAGGTGTGGTGGCTACGTCTGTGGCTTCCTGCTTTTCTTCGGCCACAGACCTCCTCTGACTTCTGTAGGAGCAGATTTATCAAGCTTCGGAGAGTGATAAATTGCATGGTGATAAGGTCCAAAACAAACAGCTCCTGACTGTCATTTTTCAAACACAGTCTGTAACAAGGCAGTTAGGAGCTGATTGGTTGGTACTTTATCACCGTGCTATTTATAACTCTCCAAGGCTTGATAAATCTGGGTAGTCTCTTAACATTTTACAGTGGAGGGTCCATTATTCTACTACAGGGGTAGATTCTTCTACTCCAGCATGCCACAGTATTGATGTTAGATCATGCTAAAACGGTGACCGTTCCATAGGTTGCCTTCCACTGTTAAGGGGGCTACTCACGGGAGAGATGTGTGCTGAGCGATCTTAACACAGACCGCTCAGCACACATCTCTCTCCCCGCTCAGCACAGCGCGATGTACTGAGCGAGGGGGAAAGCAGACGGGGAGCCGCTCACTTCACACAACGGTGAAGTGAGCGACCCGCTAGATTGAGCCTGCATGCAGGCTCAATCTAGCACCGGCGATAGCCCGCGCATCGCTATCGCTGGAGGGCATACACACGGCAGATCCGTGCTTAAAATCTAAGCAATCTAGCAAGATTGCTTAGATTTTAAGCACGGATCTCTCCGTGTGTACCCCCCTTTATACTATTTGCTAAGAGTACATTCTATTGTATGGCAAGTAGTCTTTTGGGCAAGTCGTCGAAACCTGTAGAGCTAGCCACGCACAATGATGCGTCCTGTGCAGATTTTATTTTATTTCAACCACCGATATTCCCACTTTTATAGCAATATGATGTCCCTTTGTAAGCTGATCATGTGTAAATAGGTTTTAACAGTGTTTACCCAAAACTGTTTCCACACTGCTAATTGCACACCTGCTCCCTTCCTGACTTTTGCCAGAAAAGCCAGCTGTCCTGACTGGCAGCCACAAGGTTAATGGGGCAGAAACTCCCAGCTTCCCCTTTCTTGCTGGAATAAAACTTTTCCATCCACTTCAGAGATTATTTCCACACACTAGAATCACATTAGTTACTGAAGCTCCAGAGGCTCCTGGTGCCTAACAAAACCCGGCCTACAGAAACGAGCAACTAGTGATGGCGGCACATATGACATGCTGTAATCTCAAATAAGAGACGCAGCACAGAGCTCTGCTCATCCTGCCGTGAATAAAAAACAACTAAAAAAACCTGTCCCCCTGGAAACAAAAGGTTTACAGCCAGTTTAAATAAACGGAGCACAAGCAAAGCACATACACTGCACAGCTAGCATTATAATAACAGAGCCAAATGGACAACAATTTTCTGCAGTAATCAATCCTCTCTTCCCCACGTACTTGTTCTATAGCACGGTTATTCAATAAGATGATGCAATGTGATGCATTCCGGAGCTTCGACCCGATGGATAACACCATCTTTGAGTGGCATTACCCAATAGAAACCTATGGGCTTCTTTTAATGATTTCCCCTGAGAGATCCAATCGTAGCTGTCCTATGTGATACTAACTGCATATGCGATAAGTATGTCCGCATTAAATGGTGTGATGTACCGCATCACAAGCGCAATGCTTAGCACATAGCGCCACATGTATGTTACAAACGTCACATCAGACATGCATTATGCATTATTTCTTTTTTAAAGTTCTGTGAATCTCATAAAGTGTTGTGAGTTTACAGGTTAAAAACACTAACAAATATCACTAAACACAATTTACTTATACTTTACCAGAATATTTTAAAGGTGATAAAATGATGCCAGACGCAGCCTTGGACAACCGCTGTCATGGCCCGTCTGAGTAGGTCTAAGCTGTTATGGACATCTTAAAATTCACTAACTGGTAAATTTACTAACAAAAGTAGAAATTACGTTACTAGCAACAACTGTCTGGATATTATCTTCTATCTGCCAAGGGCAACACCTTCAATTTTCCTCTATAGAAAATCTATCCGTTTGGGATCAGTAGGATAAACCGGCCGCCAGCGAGGCAAGCGCAAAGAGTCCCCTTACGGGATCACCTCAGGTTCTATTCCCACTGTGTGCGCCGTGGACACCCATGAGTGGGCATAGCCCCTGCTAGCCGGTACTCCAGCTGGCGGCATTATCAGCGGTCAGGATTCTGGCGTCGGTATCGTGACCGCCGGTATCGTGACTGCTGGCAACTTAACTACATACCATCCGTAAGATGTTGACGGGCTGAGAAATGGTCCTTGAACATGATAAGATGATCAATTGGAGGCCAAGATTGCCCACAAACAGTACTGTGTTCAAGAAAGAGACCGGTAACAGGCAGGAGTGGAAAATCCACACAGTAAGGATTTGGGTCAATCCTACTCCCCACAAAGACATTGCAGGTCTGCGCTAGGCCTCACTTACTGTACTGGAGACTTGCAGATTTCTCTTTGCAGCTCCAAATCTGCATGTCAGGCACTAAAAGGGGTTGCAAGGGATGCAAGATCAGGTACCATTGCCAATGTTTCCATGCCACAGCAGAGAATAAGGGTCACTTTAGAGTGAAAGTGGTAAGCTAAAATACAAAGCTGATGCATCTACGACTTTACCCACTGTGCATGCTCACAAGGCTGAACGCAGTGTACTCACTCATCTATGCGGGTATATTCAGTGCTGCACAATGCACGTACATGGGTGGCAATGCGACACTTGTACGTAGCATAAGCTTGCCATGGGCGCATAGACAGAAATGTGGCCTGCTCAGTGGCGAGCACACACAAACATCCTGCTATTACAGATGGATCTCTTGCACCTAGGATAGGGCTGCTGCATGTGGGTGCCGATAGTGACGCTAGCATGCAGGTGTGGCCGCTTTCCAATGAATGTGATTCAGGACCACAGACTTTAGTTTGCACTTGATGATGATGTTGACGACTATTCTTATACTATCCTTGCAGCTCTATGGACCTTGCTCACTTAGCTAAAAGCATACCTCAAGTAGCTTTATAATGCTTATAGCATCGCATAAACCAGCATGGGAAAGGAACCCAATGTATCATAACCACTATTCAAGTGCAAGTAAATGTTTGGGGTTGTCCTCCACAGCTCCCTTATCCAATCACCCCATCTCCCATGACTGTCTGTGGCCGCTCTTGTTGCCTGAAGAATTACAAGACTTGTTTTTTCATAGAATTCCTATTCTAATCTGTTGTTTAGACCGTGCTGTGAACGTTTCAGCTGTGCAGCAATCACAGGTTTCTATTTTGGTACCAGACACCCATTTCTCCCATCCTGTTTAATATTCACAAGGTGGTATTTCATTTTAGGACTGCTGCTAGGTGAGTCTTCCCTTTTCCATTTAAGCTGTCCATCAAATTACTAAGCACACAGGTAGTGAACCTTAAAATAGCCGATAAGCTACACACTGCATAGTTGACAGTAGTCTATTACAATACAATATACAAATACCCGGACTAATTTATCAATGCCCAGCCTAAACCCCTGGACCTAGAAACATGAAATTTGGGGAGTATATGCCTTCCATGACTTAAGCACCCACTAAGCAAGGATTTTCGAAATTTGATTCCTAAGGGGGTGAAAAGGGGTAAAATGTATTTTTACGGATTCCTTAATATCTCTTAGGACTGATGAGCTATCGACTTGGTTTTGGCCCACAAAGGTTTCCCAAACAAATACCAAAAAACCTTTATCAGGATTTTGTCCTAATCAATCCCAAAGGGAGCAAATATAGACTCGGGGATGCCATTCTGCCCCCCAAGAACGACAAGGCTACAATGATTAATCATGTGAAGGGGCAGAAATGGAGAACAGGTCTGCGGACTTGACGGTGCAAATGGATGACGCCGTGGAGTTCCTCAACCCTCCTGGCCCCCAACACACAAGCTTTTCCTCAAAGTGAGGGTTCCAGCGATGTTGCTGCGGAAACTAAACCCACCCAATGGCAAATCGCACCAGGTTGCGAGTGAAGTCCCTCCACAGGAACGTCAGAGGTCAGTGTTTACCAGCTGTGAACGGGGTAAGTCTGTGTTCAAAACCCACATACCACTCATACCATTAGAGTTGCCCTTTGAGTTCAAAAGGCTGCAGTTCCCCCTAAATGTCTGCTTTACAATGACCACCAACAAGTGCCAGGGGGAGTCGCTGAAGGTAGCAGGGATTGACTTGAGAGAGGACTGTTTCTCACATGGGCAGTTCTACATGGTCTGCTCCAAAGTGAGCTCACCCAGTAGTAGCCTGGTGATCCTAGCACCTTGGGGAGAACCACCAATGCGGTTTACAGAGATCCTTAAGTAAAGAAAATTCAATCATATTTAAAAAACATTTTTGAAATACCTTAATTTATTTCATCTTGATACTACCACGCTCATTCCCCCAGAGGCACAACATGAACTAAGCATATAAAGTGGGCCCAGGGTTGTCCTCAGTCACAGGAGTTGAAACATATACACCGTCTGACAACCTGGGTGTATTGTGTAGGGTAGGTCTGGTCCAGGTTTTGCAGCGTGCTTAGAACAACAGTCAAGTAATCAGCAGCACCTAACAGCTTGGCTTAACCCCATGCTGGGAATAGAGATCAGGGTTACTGAACAAGTCGGCCAGGCGATAGACTGTGGGTGGTGGTTGGCGTCAAGTTACTGGTGTCAGGAAGGTCCAATGATCCCATATATGTCGGCTGTGGGCCGGAGTTGTACACCTGCTGCTGTGGCTGCTTCATATTGTACTGCAACCTGCTGTGATATAAAACCTGACACTTGCTGTGCAGTGGCCTGCCAAGCTGCAGGTAATAAAAAACACAATGTTTTACTGTAATGCTGGACGTGGTTCTTCCCATATTGTCACAAAATATATTCTATACATACACAGGAAGTTCAGAAAGTCCCTCCACAGTGACTGTATGCTAAGCAAGTCTCCCTACACAGAATGTGTGTTAAGTACATTCTCACTTTACTTACATGGAATAAAAGAGAATTTCTTACATACTTGTCTACATTAACTGATGAGTCTTGTACCTCTCTGGTCTCCCACAGCCATAGACAGTACTCACTGCCAGACACCGTCCTCACTGCAGAAGGACTTTTTACACAATCCCTGTATAAAGGGTGCTGCTCGCCACTTCTAAGCAAAGATGAAGTGCATGGAAAATAAGATTTTACTCACCGGTAAATCTATTTCTCGTAGTCCGTAGTGGATGCTGGGGACTCCGTAAGGACCATGGGGAATAGCGGCTCCGCAGGAGACTGGGCACAGCTAAGAAAGAATTAGGACTACCTGGTGTGCACTGGCTCCTCCCACTATGACCCTCCTCCAGACTTCAGTAAGGATACTGTGCCCGGAAGAGCTGACACAATAAGGAAAGGATTTTGAATCCTGGGTAAGACTCATACCAGCCACACCAATCACACCGTATAACTCGTGATATTATACCCAGTTAACAGTATGAACATAACAGAGCCTCTCAACAGATGGCTCAACCATAACCCTTTTAGTTAACAATAACTATATACAAGTATTGCAGACAGTCCGCACTTGGGACGGGCGCCCAGCATCCACTACGGACTACGAGAAATAGATTTACCGGTGAGTAAAATCTTATTTTCTCTAACGTCCTAGTGGATGCTGGGAACTCCGTAAGGACCATGGTGATTATACCAAAGCTCCCAAACGGGCGGGAGAGTGCGGATGACTCTGCAGCACCGAATGAGAGAACTCAAGGTCCTCCTCAGCCAGGGTATCAAATTTGTAGAATTTTGCAAACGTGTTTGCCCCTGACCAAGTAGCAGCTCGGCAAAGTTGTAAAGCCGAGACCCCTCGGGCAGCCGCCCAAGAAGAGCCCACTTTCCTTGTGGAATGGGCTTTTACAGATTTAGGCTGCGGCAGGCCAGCCACAGAATGCGCAAGCTGAATTGTGCTACAAATCCAGCGAGCAATAGTCTGCTTTGAAGCAGGAGCACCCATCTTGTTTGGTGCATACAGGATAAACAGCAAGTCAGTCTTCCTGACTCCAGCCGTCCTGGAAACATAAATTTTCAAGGCCCTGACTACGTCCAGTAACTTGGAGTCCTCCAAGTCCCTAGTAGCCGCAGGCACCACGATAGGTTGGTTCAAGTGAAAAGCTGATACCACCTTAGGAAGAAACTGGGGACTAGTCCTCAATTCTGCCCTATCCATATGGAAAATCCAATAGGGGCTTTTGCATGACAAAGCCGCCAATTTTGCCACCCGCCTTGCCGAAGCCAAGGCCAAAAGCATGACCACTTTCCACGTGAGATATTTTAAATCCACGGTTTTTGAGTGGCTCAAACCAATGTGACTTTAGGAAACCCAACACCACGTTGAGGTCCCACGGTGCCACTGGAGGCACAAAAGGAGGCTGAATATGCAGCACTCCCTTGACAATGTCTGAACTTCAGGCAGTGAAGCCAGTTCCATTTTGGAAGAAAATCAATAGAGACGAAATCTGGACCTTAATGGAACCCAATTGTAGGCCCATAGTCACCTCTGACTGTAGGAAGTGCAGAAATCGACCTAGCTGAAATTTCTCCGTTGGGGCCTTCCTGGCCTCACAGTACGCAACATATTTCCGCCATATGCGGTGATAATGGTTAGCGTTCACTTCTTTCCTAGCTTTAAATAGCGTAGGGATAACTTCCTCCGGAATTCCCTTTTTCTTCAGGATCCGGCGTTCAACCGCCATGCCGCCAACGCAGCCGCGGTACGTCTTGAAACAGACAGGCCCCCTGCTGCAGCAGGTCCTGTCTGAGCGGCAGAGGCCATAGGTCCTCTGAGATCATTTCTTGGAGTTCTGGTTACCAAGCTCTTCTTGGCCAACCCGGAACAATGAGTATAGTTCTTACTCCTCTCCTTCTTATTATTCTCATTACCCTGGGTAAGAGAGGCAGAGAAGGGAACACATACACCGACTGGTACACCCACGGGGTTACCAGATCGTCCACAGCTATCGCCTGAGGGTCCTTGACCTGGCGCAATATCTTTGTAACTTTTAGTTGAGGCGGGACGCCATCATGTCCACCTGTGGCCTTTCCCAACGGTGTACAATCATTTGGAAGACTTCTGGATGAAGTCCCCACTCTCCCGGGTGGAGGTTGTGTCTTCTGAGAAAGTCTGCTTCTCAGTTGACCACTCCGGGAATGAACACTGCTGACAGTGCTAACACATGATTTTCCGCCCATCGGAGAATCCTTGTGGCTTCTGCCATCGCCATCCTGCTTCTTGTGCCGCCCTGTCGTGTACATGAGCGACCGCCGTGATGTTGTCTGACTGGATCAGCACCGGCCGGTGTTGAAGCAGGGGATCTAGCCTGACTTAGGGCATTGTAAATGGCCCTTAGTTCCAGAATATTTATGTGTAGGGAAGTCTCCTGACTTTTCCATAGCCTTGGAAGTTTCTTCCCTGTGTGACTGCCCCCCAGCCTCGAAGGCTGGCATCCGTGGTCACCAGGACCCAGTCCTGTATGCCGAATCTGCGGCCCCCTAGAAGATGAGCACTCTGCAGCCACCACAACAACGACACCCTGGCCCTTGGAGACAGGGTTATCCGCCAATGCATCTGAAGATGCGACCCGGACCACATGTCCAACAGATCCCACTGGAAAATCCTTGAATGGGACCTGGCGAATGGAATTTCTTCGTAAGAAGCTACCATCCTTCCCAGGGCTCGCGTGCATTGATGCACCGACACCTGCATACGTATTAGGAGGTCTCTGTCTAGAGACGACAACTCCTTGGACTTCTCCTCCGGGAGAAACCCTTTTTATCCTGTTCTGTGTCCAGAACCATACTCAGGAACAGTAGACGCGTCGTAGGAACCAGCTGCGACTTTGGAATATTCAGAATTCAGCCGTGCTGTTGTAGCACTTCCCGAGATAGTGCTACTCCGCCGAACAACTGCTCCCTGGACCTCGCCTTTATAAGGAGATCGTCCAAGTACGGGATAATTATTTCGGCCATTACCTTGGTAAATACCTCGGTGCCGGGGACAGACCAACGGCAACGTCTGGAATTGGTAATGACAATCCTGTACCACAATTTTGAGGTACTCCTGGTGAAAAGGGTAAATAGGGACATGCAGGTAAGCATCCTTGATGTCCAGTGATACCCTCCAGGCTTGCAATAATCGCCGTGAGCGATTCCATTTCGAACTTGAACCTTCGTATATAAGTGTTCAAGGCTTTCATTTTTAGAATGGGTCTCACCGAACCGTCTGGTTTCGGTACCACAACATTTTGGAATAGTAACCCCGGCCTTGTTGAAGGAGGGGTACCTAGATTTCACCTGCTGGAAGTGCAGCTTGTGAATTGCCGCCAGTACTACCTTTCTCCGAGGGCAGCAGGCAAGGCTGAGGTGAGGTAACGGCGAGGGGGAGTCGCCTCGAACTCCAGCCTGTATCCCTGTGATACTATTTGCAGAACCTAGGGATCCACCTGTGGGCAAACCCACTGGTCCCTGAAGTTCCCAAGACGCGCCCCTACCGCACCTGTCTCCATGTGCCTTTTATAGGCAGCATCACCTGTCCACTGCCGGGTTTCTAATACCCTCCTGGCAGAATGGACATTGCATTAATTCTGGATGCCAGCCGGCAAATATCCCTCTGTGCATCCTTTATATATAAGACAACGTCTTTAATATGCTCTATGTTAGCAAACTATTTTCCCTGTCTTAGAGTATTAATATTATCTGACAGGGTATCAGACCACGCTGCAGCAGCACTATTTATGCGGAGGCGATTGCAGGTCTCAGTATATAACCTGAGTGTGTATATACAGACTTCAGGATAGTCTCCTGCTTTTTATCAGCAGGCTCCTTCAAGGTGGCCGTACCCTAAGACGGCAGTGCCACCTTTTTTGACAAACGTGTGAGCGCCTTATCCACCCTAAGGGATATCTCCCAACGTGACCTATCCTCTGGCGGGAAAGGGTACGCCATCAGTAACGTTTTAGAAATTACCAGTTTCTTATTGGGGGAACCCACGCTACTTTACACACTTCATTCATTCATCTGATGGGGGAACAAAACACTGGTTGCTTTTTCTCCCCAAAAATAAAACCCCTTTTATGTGGTACTTGGGTTCATGTCAGAAATGCGTAACACATTTTTTATTGCCGAGATCATGTAACGGATGTTCCTAGTGGATTGTGTATATGTCTCAATCTCGTCGACACTGGAGTCAGACTCCGTGTCGACATCTGTGTCTGCCATCTGAGGTAACGGGCGCTTTTTTGAGCCCCTGATGGCCTTTGAGACGCCTGGGCAGGCACGGGCTGAGAAGCCGGCTGTCCCACAGCTGTTTTACGTCATCCAGCCTTGTAAGGAGTTGATATTGTCGTTTAATACCTTCCACCTATCCATCCACTCTGGTGTCGGCCCCACAGGGGACGACATCCCATTTATCGGCCTCTGCTCCACCTCCACGTAACCTTCCTCATCCCACATGTCGACACAGCCGTACCGACACACAGCACACACACAGGGAATGCTCTGACTGAGGACAGGACCCCACAAAGTCCTTTGGGGAGACAGAGAGAGAGTATGCCAGCACACACCAGAGCGCTATATAATGCAGGGATTAACACTATAACTGAGTGATTTTTCCCCCAATAGCTGCTTGTATAAACAATATTGCACCTAAATTTAGTGCCCCCCCTCTTTTTAACCCTTTGAGCCTGAAAACTACAGGGGAGAGCCTGGGGAGCTGTCTTCCAGCTGCACTGTGAAGAGAAAATGGCGCCATTGTGCTGAGGGAGATAGCTCCGCCCCTTTTTCGCAGACTTTTCTCCCGCTTTTTTATGGATTCTGGCAGGGGTATTTATCACATATATAGCCTCTGGGGCTATATATTGTGATATATTTGCCAGCCAAGGTGTATTTATTGCTTCTCAGGGCGCCCCCCCCCCCCCCCCAGCGCCCTGCACCCTCAGTGACCGGAGTGTGAAGTGTGTATGAGGAGCAATGGCGCACAGCTGCAGTGCTGTGCGCTACCTTGGTGAAGACTGATGTCTTCTGCCGCCGATTTTCCGGATTTCTTCTTGCTTCTGGCTCTGTAAGGGGGCCGGCGGCGCGGCTCCGGGACCGAACACCAATGGCCGGTTCCATGCGGTCGATCCCTCTGGAGCTAATTGTGTCCAGTAGCCTAAGAAGCCCAAGCTACCACCAGTTAGGTAGGTTCGCTTCTTCTCCCCTTAGTCCCTCGCTGCAGTGAGTCTGTTGCCAGCAGATCTCACTGTAAAATAAAAAACCTAACATATACTTTCTTTCTAGGAGCTCAGGAGAGCCCCTAGAGTGCATCCAGCTCGGCCGGGCACAGGATTCTAACTGAAGTCTGGAGGAGGGTCATAGTGGGAGGAGCCAGTGCACACCAGGTAGTCCTAATTCTTTCTTAGCTGTGCCCAGTCTCCTGCGGAGCCGCTATTCCCCATGGTCCTTACGGAGTCCCCAGCATCCACTAGGACGTTAGAGAAATGGGAATTAACCTCTAGCATAGAACAAAGAGAACCAAAACGCTCCAGACATCAAACTGAAATTTAATCCAGTTTTAATCTGACATCTCAGTCTCTTCAGACATTTTTTTCCCCAACGACACAAACATATACAAACTATTACTTTATTATTTACTCTTTAAGACAGGGTATAGAACCCCGAAAAGTTGCAACATTAAAACTACATATTTCTAAGTCCTGAAGTGTTGTGCCGTGTCTTCTCCCCGTGTTGGGACCTCACACGGAGCTCAAAAAAGGGGAAAGTAAAAAAAAAAAAGGAGAAAGAAAGTAAGAAAGAAAGAAAGAAAGAAAGAAAGAAAGAAAGAAAGAAAGAAAGAAAGAAAGAAAGAAAGAAAGAAAGAAAGAAAGAAAGAAAGAAAGAAAGAAAGAAAGAGAGAGAGAGAGAGAGAAGAGTAGATGTAAAAGGGTGAGACAGAAGAGACTGCAAAGCCAAGCACAATTTTTAGCACTGTGCACATTTTCGTTTCATAGTATTCATAAATACTAAATTGCAAACTAGCAATAAATTTGCAGTAAGGCCTCTATGCACCAATACATATTGTATTAGCGACTTGCGTGGAAACACGGGTAGCCTTAGGACAAAAGAAAGAAAAGAAAACTCGGTTACATACATTTTCATACTGTATGAATACAACACAGGCTCACTTAAGACTTACAAACAGAGACACGATACAATAAGGTCTTTATATTATCTTATCCTGTTTGCAGTGTCAATCACCAGTGACAAAACAGGGCACAACACTATACACGTACACAACAATCTCACAGCACCTGCTTATCTCACAGCAGGGGAACTGAAACTGCCTGGCTGCAGTTTAGATTTGGGGATATTCCCATTTTAGCTCCAGGAGGCAGTGAAACGGGTTATTCATTCGGCCACTTAAGCTGAAATAGCGCAGAGGTCAAAATCACCATGTCATTAAATCATTATGGTGCATGTCAATACATAACCATCCCCTTTCCCACGCACAGGGACAAGATAGACAACCATGATAAGCCCTAAGCCTTTAAATAATAAAAAAAAATATCCAAATACATTTGTGTTCATTAGTGCAAATGTAATAATTTTTTTTCTCTTTCAATTTTTTTTAGTTATGAATCTGACTGTACAAATTTGCATAAAATCCCTGGTGTATCATATTTGGAAATCTGGAAGGGGGCTCGCTGAATAACAGGATTTCATTTCTTACCATGACACCCAGTTTTCTGCACTGTTATGGTATTGATGAATAAGCATTCCACAGCACTGTACGTAAACTGATAATCAATTTAAAGAGACCTTATTAAATAGCCTGCACTCAAGAGCTTACGATCTAATAGTGATATGAGAGAGTATCTTATGGGATTTAAAAAAAATATAAAAAAAAATTCCATTTCACATTTGCAGAAAGCAGAGTATTTGTAATATTTATTCAAACAGAAAGTGCGGGGTAAATGGAAGGAGGAAAATTATTACATTCTCATCTTGACTATTATATTTGGAGGACCGAGATGCAAACACAGAACTGAAGCTAAAAATATAATAGCTATAAGGAAAAGCAAGGTTGTACTTTCATGTCTCGGATGAGATAAAAATGCAGCCGTTTCTTAAGGAACGTTCTCTCTGAATACCCGACCTTGTAAGGGAAATGGAACAAAGAACAGAGGACATGTTTATCAGCCAAATGCTGCCTGCGTCCCCAGCCACATCACACTACTAATAACCCTGGGTCCTGGATATTACTATTACCTTCATCCCATGGGGGTCATTCCGAGTTGTTCGCTCGGTAAAAATCTTCGCATCGCAGCGATTTTCCGCTTAATGCGCATGCGCAATGTCCGCACTGCGACTGCGCCAAGTAAATTTGCTATGCAGTTAGGAATTTTACTCACGGCTTTTTCATCGTTCTGGCGATCGTAATGTGATTGACAGGAAATGGGTGTTACTGGGCGGAAACAGGCCGTTTTATGGGCGTGTGGGAAAAAACGCTACCGTTTCCGGAAAAAACGCAGGAGTGGCCGGAGAAACGGGGGAGTGTCTGGGCGAACGCTGGGTGTGTTTGTGACGTCAAACCAGGAACGACAAGCACTGAAATGTTCGCAGATGCCGAGTAAGTCTGGAGCTACTCAGAAACTGCTACGAGGTGTGTAATCGCAATATTGCGAATACATTGTTCGCAATTTTAAGATGCTAAGATTCACTCCCAGTAGGCGGCGGCTTAGCATGAGCAAATCTACTAAAATCCGCTTGCGAGCGAACAACTCGGAATGACCCCCATATGTATTAAACTCATGTGTGGACTGAATTTAGGGGATTTGCTGGCCAGATGCTATAACCTCAAGAATGTCCATCACTAAATTTAAGATTTTCAAAATAATATATATATTTTTTTTTAAATACATCACGAGGATTGTAAAAATTCTAATTTTAAAAATTGTGCAAAATATTGCTCATCAGTAATAATATGCCTGGTAGAACAGAGGTGCGCAAAGGGCTGCCATTTTGTTATGGTGACTAGCAAGTACGCCCATTTTAGCAGGATAAGGGAATAACTGTACATAATGCACAATGTGATTTAATTAGTGTTCATTCTAGCACCCTGTACCTGTCACAACCCATGCAGTTCAACTTTGACTGGGGTGATGCTCTCTGCTCTGGTGCTTCTAGCATACTATGGTCAATCTCTGATCTGTATCTTGGCTCTGAGTGTGCTAGAAGCACCAGAGCAGAGCGACACCCCAGGCAGGTAAGAGGAACTGCATGAGTTTTGACAGGTGCAGGGTACTAGAATGAACGTTATTAAAGGCCAATTGCATCAAAAATTGTACGCTTAGTAAGACATGATATTGCTGTTCTTTCCCAAGCTGAAACATCTATTTTTCTGCACATGTGCATCAATATGGATAACTGGTGAACAACCAGAATTTCCTCTGCTAATGCTGTAATCTCCCACAATATACACAGACAGAAGCTAGGATAGCCTTCAACCACTTCATGGACAAAAATTAGAGAACAATGTATTGGACTACAGATGTAAATGAATTATCTAATTACCAGGTGGAATTATGAGAATTTATCGGTGGTTCGTAGCTCTGGGGTCACGAGTTTGATTCATAATAGGGCACTATCTTTGTGGTGCTTGTATGTTTTGCCTGTGCTAGTTTGGGATTCCTATAGGTGCTCCAGTTTCCTGCCATAGTCAAAAAAAACTTACTGATACGTTGACTGCTACCGCGTGATGAAACTGTCAGTTGTGCGCATGCATTCGGAAAAATAAGATTTTACTCACCGGTAAATCTATTTCTCGTAGTCCGTAGTGGATGCTGGGGACTCCGTAAGGACCATGGGGAATAGCGGCTCCGCAGGAGACTGGGCACAGCTAAGAAAGATTTAGGACTACCTGGTGTGCACTGGCTCCTCCCACTATGACCCTCCTCCAGACCTCAGTTAGGATACTGTGCCCGGAAGAGCTGACACAATAAGGAAGGTTTTTGAATCCCGGGTAAGACTCATACCAGCCACACCAATCACACCGTATAACTCGTGATAATATACCCAGTTAACAGTATGAACACAACAGAGCCTCTCAAAAGATGGCTCAACAATAACCCTTGTAGTTAACAA
Organism: Pseudophryne corroboree; assembly: GCF_028390025.1. Taxonomy (NCBI): domain Eukaryota; kingdom Metazoa; phylum Chordata; class Amphibia; order Anura; family Myobatrachidae; genus Pseudophryne; species Pseudophryne corroboree. The sequence goes on from NC_086444.1 coordinate 1,119,491,402, forward strand.
TAACTATATACAAGTATTGCAGACAGTCCGCACTTGGGACGGGCGCCCAGCATCCACTACGGACTACGAGAAATAGATTTACCGGTGAGTAAAATCTTATTTTCTCTGACGTCCTAGTGGATGCTGGGGACTCCGTAAGGACCATGGGGATTATACCAAAGCTCCCAAACGGGCGGGAGAGTGCGGATGACTCTGCAGCACCGAATGAGAGAACTCAAGGTCCTCCTCAGCCAGGGTATCAAATTTGTAGAATTTTGCAAACGTGTTTGCCCCTGACCAAGTAGCAGCTCGGCAAAGTTGTAAAGCCGAGACCCCTCGGGCAGCCGCCCAAGAAGAGCCCACTTTCCTCGTGGAATGGGCTTTTACAGATTTAGGCTGCGGCAGGCCAGCCACAGAATGCGCAAGCTGAATTGTGCTACAAATCCAGCGAGCAATAGTCTGCAATAGTCTGCAGGAGCACCCATCTTGTTAAGTGCATACAGGATAAATAGCGAGTCAGTCTTCCTGACTCCAGCCGTCCTGGAAACATAAATTTTCAAGGCCCTGACTACGTCCAGTAACTTGGAGTCCTCCAAGTCCCTAGTAGCCGCAGGCACCACGATAGGTTGGTTCAAGTGAAAAGCTGATACCACCTTAGGAAGAAACTGGGGACGAGTCCTCAATTCTGCCCTATCCATATGGAAAATCAAATAGGGGCTTTTACATGACAAAGCAGCCAATTCTGACACCCGCCTTGCCGAAGCCAAGGCCAAAAGCATGACCACTTTCCACGTGAGATATTTTAAATCCACGGTTTTGAGTGGCTCAAACCAATGTGACTTTAGGAAACCCAACACCACGTTGAGGTCCCACGGTGCCACTGGAGGCACAAAAGGAGGCTGAATATGCAGCACTCCCTTGACAAATGTCTGAACTTCAGGCAGTGAAGCCAGTTCTTTTTGGAAGAAAATCGACAGAGCCGAAATCTGGACCTTAATAGAACCCAGTTTTAGGCCCATAGTCACCCCTGACTGTAGGAAGTGCAGAAATCGACCTAGCTGGAATTCCTCCGTTGGGGCCTTCCTGGCCTCACACCACGCAACATATTTTCGCCATATGCGGTGATAATGTTGTACGGTTACATCTTTTCTAGCTTTAATAAGCGTAGGAATGACTTCCTCCGGAATACCCTTTTCTTTTAGGATCCGGTGTTCAACCGCCATGCCGTCAAACACAGCCGCGGTAAGTCTTGGAACAGCAGCAGGTCCTGTCTGAGCGGCAGAGGCCATGGGTCCTCTGAGATTAATTCTTGAAGTTCCGGGTACCAAGACCTTCTTGGCCAATCTGGAACAATGAGAATAGTTCTTACTCCTCTTTTCTTTATTATCCTCAGTACCTTGGGTATGAGAGGAAGAGGAGGGAACACATAAACCGACCGGTACACCCACGGTGTCACTAGAGCGTCCACAGCTATCGCCTGAGGGCCTCTTGACCTGGCGCAATATTTTTCTAGCTTTTTGTTCAAGCGGGACGCCATCATGTCCACCTGTGGCTTTTCCCAACGGTTTACAATAAGTTGGAAGACTTCTGGATGAAGTCCCCACTCTCCCGGGTGGAGGTCGTGCCTGCTGAGGAAGTCTGCTTCCCAGTTGTCCACTCCCGGAATGAACACTGCTGACAGTGCTAACACGTGATTTTCCGCCCATCGGAGAATCCTTGTGGCTTCTGCCATCGCCGTCCTGCTTCTTGTGCCGCCCTGTCGATTTACATGGGCGACTGCCGTGATGTTGTCTGACTGGATCAGAACCGGCTGGTTTTGAAGCAGGGGCTTTGCTTGACTTAGGGCATTGTAAATGGCCCTCAGTTCCAGAACATTTATGTGTAGGGAAGTCTCCTGACTTGACCAAAGCCCTTGGAAGTTTCTTCCCCGTGTGACTGCACCCCAGCCCCGAAGGCTGGCATCCGTGGTCACCAGGACCCAGTCCTGTATGCCGAATCTGCGGCCCTCTCTGAGATGAGCACTCTGCAGCCACCACAGCAGAGACACCCTGGTCCTTGGAGACAGGGTTATCAACCGATGCATTTGAAGATGCGATCCGGACCATTGGTCCAACAGGTCCCACTGAAAGGTTCTGGCATGGAACCTGCCGAATGGAATCGCTTCGTAGGAAGCTACCATCTTTCCCAGGACTCGCGTGCAATGATGCACAGACACCTGTTTTGGTTTCAGGAGGCCTCTCACTAGAGACGACAGCTCCTTGGCTTTCTCCTATGGGAGAAACACTTTTTTCTGGACTGTGTCCAGAATCATCCCCAGGAACAGTAGACGTGTCGCCGGAACCAGCTGAGACTTTGGAATATTCAGAATCCAACCGTGCTGGCGTAGCACCTCCTGAGATAATGCTACGCCGACCAACAACTGCTCTCTGGACCTCGCCCTTATCAGGAGATCATCCAAGTATGGGATAATTAAAACTCCCTTTTTCCGAAGGAGTATCATCATTTCGGCCATTACCTTGGTAAATACCCTCGGTGCCGTGGACAGGCCGAACGGCAGCGTCTGGAATTGGTAATGACAATCCTGTACCACAAATCTGAGGTACTCCTGGTGAGGATGGTAAATGGGGACATGCAGGTAAGCATCCTTGATGTCCAGAGATACCATGTAATCTCCCTCTTCCAGGCTTGCAATAACCGCCCTGAGCGATTCCATCTTGAACTTGAATTTTCTTAAATATGTGTTCAAGGATTTCAAATTTAAAATGGGTCTCACCGAACCGTCCGGTTTCGGTACCACAAACATTGTGGAATAGTAACCCCGTCCTTGTTGAAGTAGGGGCACCTTGACTATCACCTGCTGGGAATACAGCTTGTGAATTGCCTCTAACACAGCCTCCCTTTCTGAAGGAGTCGGTGGTAAGGCAGATTTGAGGAAACGGCGGGGGGGGGGGGGGGGGGGGGGATGTCTCGAATTCCAGCCTGTACCCCTGAGATACCACTTGAAGGATCCAGGGATCTACCTGTGAGCGAGCCCACTGATTGCTGAAGTTTTTGAGACGGCCCCCCACCGTACCTGGCTCCGCCTGCTGAGCCCCAGCGTCATGCGGCGGACTTAGCAGAAGAAGTGGGGGAGGACTTTTGTTCCTGGGAAGTGGCTGTATGCTGCAGCTTTTTTCCCCTACCTCTGCCTCTGGGCAGAAAGGACGCGCCTCTACCCCGTCTGCTCTTTTGGGGGCGAAAGGACTGCACCTGATAATACGGTGCTCTCTTTGGTTGTGAGGGGACATGTGGCAAAAATGCTGACTTCCCAGCTGTTGCTGTGGACACTAAGTCTGAAAGACCATCCCCGAACAACTCCTCACCCTTATAAGGCAAAACTTCCATGTGCCTTTTAGAATCTGCATCACCTGTCCACTGCCGGGTCCATAACCCTCTCCTGGCACAAATGGACAGTGCACTTATTTTTGATGCCAGCCGGCAAATATCCCTCTGTGCATCTCTTATGTAAAAGACAGCGTCTTTAATATGCTCTACGTTTAGCAATATAGTGTCCCTGTCTAGGGTGTCAATGTTTTCTGACAGGGAGTCTGACCATGCAGCTGCAGAACTGCACATCCATGCTGAGGCAATAGCTGGTCTCAGTATAATACCAGTGTGTGTATATATAGCTTTCTGGAGAGCCTCCTGCTTTCTGTCAGCAGGTTCCTTTAGGGCGGCCGTATCCTGGGACGGCAGTGCCACCTTTTTTGATAAGCGCGTAAGTGATTTATCCACCCTAGGGGGTGTTTCCCAACGTGACCTATCCTCTGGCGGGAAAGGGTACGCCATTAATAATTTTTTTGAAATTACCAATTTTTTATCGGGGGAAGCCCACGCTAGTTCACACACTTCATTCAATTCTTCAGAAGGGGGAAAAACTACTGGTAGTTTTTTCTCCCCAAACATAATACCCTTTTTTGTGGTACCTGGGGTCACCTCAGAAATGTGTAAAACATTTTTCATTGCCTCAATCATATAACGAGTGGCCCTATTGGACATTACATTAGTCTCTTCGTCGTCGACACTGGTATCAGTATCCGTGTCGACATCTGTGTCTGCCATCTGAGGTAGCGGGCGTTTTAGAGCCCCTGATGACTTTTGAGACGTCTGGGCAGGCACGGGCTGAGAAGCCGGCTGCCCCGCATTTGGCATGTCGTCAAATTTTTTATGTAAGGAGTCGACACTTTCGCGTAATTCCTTCCACAAGTCCATCCACTCCGGTGTCTGGTCCGCAGGGGGTGACAACACATTTATAGGCACCTGCTCCTCCTCCACATAAGTCTCCTCATCAAACATGTCGACACAGCCGTACAGACACACCGCACACACACAGGGAATGCTCCGACAGAAGACAGGACCCCACAAAGCCCTTTGGGGAGACAGAGAGAGAGAGTATGCCAGCACACACCAGAGCGCTATATAAATCAGGGATTAACTAAATTATATCCCCTTATAGCTGCTATATGTATATTGCGCCTAAATTTAGTGCCCCCCCCCCCCCCCCCTCTTTTTTTTACCCTTTTCTGTAGTGTAGACTGCAGGGGAGAGCCAGGGAGCTTCCTTCCAGCGGAGCGGTGAGGGAGAAATGGCGCCAGTGTGCTGAGGGAGATAGCTCCGCCCCTTTTTCGGCTGACTTTTTCTCCCGCTTTTTTATGGATTCTGGCAGGGGTATTTATCACATATATAGCCTCTGGGGCTATATATTGTGATATGTTTGCCAGCCAAGGTGTATTTATTGCTTCTCAGGGCGCCCCCCCCCAGCGCCCTGCACCCTCAGTGACCGGAGTGTGAAGTGTGTATGAGGAGCAATGGCGCACAGCTGCAGTGCTGTGCGCTACCTTGGTGAAGACTGATGTCTTCTGCCGCCGATTTTCCGGATTCTTCTGCTTCTGGCTCTGTAAGGGGGCCGGCGGCGCGGCTCCGGGACCGAACACCAATGGCCGGTTCCATGCGGTTGATCCCTCTGGAGCTAATGGTGTCCAGTAGCCTAAGAAGCCCAAGCTACCACCAGTTAGGTAGGTTCGCTTCTTCTCCCCTTAGTCCCTCGCTGCAGTGAGTCTGTTGCCAGCAGATCTCACTGTAAAATAAAAAACCTAAAATATACTTTCTCTCTAGGAGCTCAGGAGAGCCCCTAGTGTGCATCCAGCTCAGCCGGGCACAGGATTCTAACTGAAGTCTGGAGGAGGGTCATAGTGGGAGGAGCCAGTGCACACCAGGTAGTCCTAAATCTTTCTTAGCTGTGCCCAGTCTCCTGCGGAGCCGCTATTCCCCATGGTCCTTACGGAGTCCCCAGCATCCACTAGGACGTCAGAGAAATTAGGTGCAAACATATCAAACCTTCTCAAGAGTCGAGAAGTTGACAAGAGCAGCCAATCAGTTTCTAACTAGAATGTATCAAGTACATTCCATAAAACGATAGGTATAAGCTAATTGGTTGCTATGGGCAACTTTCCACTTGTCCTTCCTTTAGAATGTTTGATCTCCCCCTAAGGCTGTAGGGACTGATCAAATTATTTCATATTCGCTGTAAAGCGCTGCATAAAATTATCAGCCCTTTATAAAAAAAAAAAAAAATTAGGCTATTAGCTGGGGAACAGAGTGCGGATGTAAATTGGCATCTTGTAGAGGTCAGTATTTCCCACTTAAGTTCTAAATCGCTGTGTGTAAAAACGTCTCAGATAATTTCACCTTAAGCAACCAATTCCAGTAGCTCGAGATTTCTACTACGCACTAAATGCACCATCAACTCTCATGTATGAAAAGACTAGCCTGAGACTAGACAAAAAAAGTGGTGGTGTTCTCTATAGCAACCCACATAAAAGTCCTTTCATGTTGTAAATTGCTCTACAAAAAGAACATTAGAGGCTACAAATAAAGAAACCGCAAATTAGTATTTTTACTTCTAACTTAAGAAAAGAACCTGCGTGGCGAATAAGAATAGTTTCTGCATATCAGAAAAACAGATCTTTATTTTCATTTTGTTTTTGTTTTTTTTATCATTAAAAAAATAAATGACAAGTTCCCGAAGAGCATTATCTACTAGTAACCAAAACAAGCAGGTTTCACCCAGTTTAAGGGCTCTGCAATTATCCGAAAAACCATCCCTCTAGCCCACATGAAAACAAAGCTGACAATCCCTCTCGTCCTTCACAGCAGAACAGCCTTGTAAGGTATTGGAGTGCACCATTTGTATGGCTGCCTGCCAGGAAAGAGACAGGACGGGGCTCCTCATGTTGTCACACAACACACCTGCTACACGGTATACAAGCTAGATGTGTTTGCGAGCCTGGTCGTGCAGGCTACCTCAGCCGGACTCATTGTTTACACCACAGACAGATCAAAAGGAGTGTAAACGGTGGCTAAATGACAGCTCCCAGAATGCCCTGCAATTAACAAAAATGTCACAACATCACCACCTTTATATTAAAGAGAATAAAAAAGGCCAAGACCGTCATTCTACACCTCCTTCCACACATTGGAAGTGTGGGGGGCAAAAATGGCATCTATATAATACTGTAAAGTCTGACATCTCCAACATGCGTGTGCAGTGAGAGTCAGCCCAAAACCTCCAACAGCTCACACAGCGACATAGAAGAGCTGGAACAGGCCGGCCACCAGGAAACCGTGTAACTAAGGTTGGAGAGAGGGACTAGATGGGACTGAGTGGAGTACGGGTGGAGACGAGCAGCAGCAGAGCAGGGGGTGGAGCACTGAAAGGAGTGGACAACACCGAAATGAGCGTTGGCAGACCTGACATATGGCATATGTCTCTTTACTACATTATGTAGACCGAAGTGACTTGACACTGGCAGCAAATAGACCAACAAGAACTTTGTAGGTCCACCCCGTGCAGTGATTACTGCAGACGCCCTTCTTTGCAAACCGTCCAGGTGCTTGACAACAGAAGGTATTATGTTTTGCCATTTCGCCTAACATACAGTGACCAACTGCGACACTGAAGAAGGTCGAGTTGGTCTAGAACGCACCCATCGCTCCATTTAGTCCTTTGGACTCTGAGCTGGCCATTCCATCCAGGTTACCTAATTTTCTGTATACCAGTCCAGCATCGCCCTAGAAACATGACATTGTGCAACCTATGATGATCTTTTCAAACTCTGTTAGCTCCATCCGTCAAGCCATTTCATTAGCAAATGATCTAATCAGTGCTCCTCTACCCGTTTTATACCTACCATGAATTTTTTTGGTTCTCACCAGTTAAATCTCTCTCTGACTACATCTGTGGGACACTTTGTAACATTTCCTGATAATTGGAAATCCGACACCTAGTTGAAAGGAGGGTCGTGTACAAAATTCTGCCCTATCCTTATGGATGTCTAAAAAGAGAGATTTGCAAGATAATGCCCCCAATTCGGACACACTCCTTGCTGATGTAATGGCTAGAAGAAAAGTCAACTTCCAAGATATCCATTTGAGATGTACCTCCTTTACTGGCTCAAAAGGAGGTACCTGAATAGCTGTCAATAGAAGATTTAAGTCACGTGGCTCTATAGCAGAGGTTCTCAAACGCGGTCCTCAAGGCATCCAAATGGTCCAGATTTTAAATATATTCATGCCTGACCACAGGTAACTTAATTAGCACCTCAAGCAGATTGATTTAACCATCTGTGCTGAGCCATGGAAGTACCTAAACCCTGGACCTTTGGGGTGCCCTGAGGACCACGTTTAAGAACCGCTGCTCTATAGGATGCCTATATGGTGGCTGTATATGTAAAACTCCCTGCAAAAAAAAAAAGTCTATTTAAAAAGGCCAACGGATCCCTGGTTCTGCAACAAAATCACCCAATTTTGTTGTTGAACAGAGATGCCATAAAAACTCTGTTTGTCCCCACTTCCCTACCAAACTCTGGAAAACATCTGGGTGTAGAGACTATTCTCTTGTAAGAATAGTCTGGTGACTTAAAAAAAAGTCTGTCTCCCAATTCTCTATCTCCTGTAACAAAAATTGCCTATCTAGCTAGGACCCTGCTCTCTGCCCAAGACAGAACCTAAAGAGTTACCTTCCTAACCAAGGGACATTTATTTCCCTCCCAAAAGTAGCATATACAGTACGTTACTGTTGTAGGATTCTGACTGAATTGTTATTGGTTGCCCTGGAAGATCTTCCACCAACTGTAATGTGTTCAGAACAACTCTTCGCTCAAACACATTTATAGGAAGCCTTGTTTCCTTTCTGGACCATAGTCCCTGAAAATGGTGGTTCCCCGTGACCACCCCCCATCCCTGAAGACTGTAGTAATCACTATCCAGTCCAGGGAAAGGAAGCTCTTCAGTGCTGACCTACTCCTTTCATCACTTAATGAAAGCTGAGGAACCGTTGGAGGGGAGGAGCTTATATAGTGCTAAACAACACAAACCTCAAAACCTTCCGCTCAATGGGAAAAGTCAAGTTTACATTTTGGAAACGTAACTAAGCAGTAGTACATAGTATATGTTTATTATTACATATTACATGCAAACCCACAAGACTGATCACCTGCTAGATAAAGAAAACCACTTGTCCCTAAAAAAGGAGCCCCCATCTCAAACCATTGAGGAGGCATACCTCACAGGGGATACCCAGATCTCACCTCTGTCAATCCACAAAATTACTTCCTATTCATTGCACTGGTCTTTATTTAAATTTATTAAATACCAATTTATATTTATATACATGAAAATGAGCGTGGCACACAGTACGCGCTATGATCCGGCTGTGTGCGTCAGCGCCGCAGCCAAATGCAGACTGCAGTGTCTCCTCAAGTAATCCCCATGCCACCTGCAGTGTATCCCTCACTCCTGGCCCGTCAGCACCGTCCCCCTCTACCCCAACTGCTACCTGTCCCCAGCAGTGGCCAAGCTGCCACATGACCCCACACCTAACACTGTCACAGCAACTACCTGCCCTCACCCCCTCCCTTACCACCGCACCTGCTGACTATGTGAGATCAAGGTAATATATTTATAAGCATTATCCAAACTGAAAAAATGTGTGCGACTTTCCATAGTGTATGCGTAGAGCATGTGGGGTGGCCAGATGCTATATGGGGAGGCATATGGGTAGCTCAAAAGCAGAATTTCTGAGGGGACCCAGAAACGGTGGAGTAGGATCCCCATATTATAAAAGGAGGGGTCCCCACTTCCGGGTACGGCGCCGATTCGTGCAGCAGCAGCAGTGTGAGCTCCGTGTGCCGCCCCAGCCCTCGCTAGCCCGCACGTTGTGCATAGCGCAACACCCCGCTCCCGGACCGCTCACCTGCCTGTGGGAACACCGCTGGCCCCTGATGGAGCGATTCCTGGCCCCCCCCAGAAGCGGCAAAGCCCCTTAAACAGCGTCCTGCAAAAACGAAGGGGGACTCCAAGATGGCCGCCGGGCAGCAGTCACAGTCTCAGCAGCAGCAAGTGCACACAGACCGTGAGTTACATTCATCCTCTGACTCCTCTGCTGCCACAGCTCTCCCTGTGCATACTGTTCCCTCTACACAGAAGTCTCATAATAAGACTACACAGCAGGCTGAGGGCCCCATTACATATTCTGATATGGTAAAGGCAATTCAAGACTCCATTAACCCTATCATGGAATCCCATGCTGCCAAAGTCACGCAGGCAGTGCATGACATCAAATCACAGTTTAAACAGCTTTCCAAACGGGTGCAGGCTAATGAACAACGCCTTGGGGAGACATTTCATGACGTTGCTGATTTAAAGGAACAGTGCGCCTTTCTTCAGAAATCCCATTACCAGCTTCTTAATAAGGTCGACGATCTCGAGAATAGATCACGTCGAAATAATCTGAGGGTTGTTGGGCTGCCCGAGGCCCTTAAAGGGCCAGCACTCTTTTCCTTCATACAAGACACGCTGCCTGATCTGCTTGATATTCAAGATTCCTGCGCGGGTATGATAGTAGAGAGGGCCCACCGCATTGGTCCTGCAAGGCCTACACAAGATACCCGACCCCGGGCTGTTATTTTCCGCTGTCTTAATTATATCCACAAAGACACTATTTGGTCTGCGTCCCGTCGCAAGTGGAATTTACAATGGAACGACGTGCAGATTTTTATTTTCCAGGACTATTCTGCAGAGGTGGCTAGAGCAAGACATGAATTCACCCCACTTTGTTCCCGCCTGGCCAAAACAAACAGAAAATTCGCTCTCATATACCCGGCTCGGCTGCGCCTGTTCAAAGGATCCTCATTTACGGACTTCTCCACCGTGGCTGATGCGGAAGCCTATCTGTTGGAAGAGGAGAATGGCCATTCTTCACTGCACCTATCCTCAACGGACTTGGCTCCTGACTGCCGACCACGGCTATGAAACCTCTTAGCGTGGTTATCTCCTCCTTCACTGGCGATTACTTTACTGCTCTGTTATATTTGTTTTTGTTATAGCTGATAATCGCTGGGAGTTTTTGAATTTATTGCTGGGAGGTGGCGCCTTCCTTACTGACATGGGTGCCATGTCGGGTACTATATTGCCAATAATCTCATTCTTAAGGTGATTTTCCTTTTTTCCTTTAAGGCGCCTTCTCCCTAATGTTCTCCACATATTTTCTGAGTTAGTATTTTGTTTGTTCTATGTATAAGCTATGCTTATTGTTTTTCAGTTCCAGGGCTGGGGCAAGCCTGGAGTTCTTACCTGGTTCTCCATTCGGCGAACTATAGGTCAATCTATGTTTTCTTTGTACCTGAAGTATATTTTTGATGCTAATCTTTTGATCCATTCTTTTCTGGATCCTCTGCTCTACTTTCCCCCACTTTCTCTACCCATTGTTCTCTCCTCTCTGTGTCTTGTCCTGTCTGTTTTATATGTCCATTATAGCAATATATTCTGTAGATATGACATTATCGGTTTTATATGTTGCCATGAGTCATACCTTTCTTTAGCTGTTAGATGGCCAGTTTAAAGTTCTGCACATATAATGTTGGTGGCTTCCACTCCCCCATAAAGAGGAAGAAAATCTTACTTTATTTGTCTAAACTGCATGCGGATGTGGCATTCCTCCAAGAATCTCATCTTCTCCCCCCTGAGATTGACAAGCTTAACTGCCTGGGCTGGAAGGTGTTGGCATCTGCCCCATTTACCGCTAAGGCCCGTGGGGTACTCATTTTGGTTAGACGCTCTGTTCAAGTAGACCTTCACTCCTGCCAGTCAGATACTGAAGGCAGGTTTCTCATTGTGGACGCCACTCTAGATGATTCTCGTTTTCTCTTGTGTAATGTCTATGCCCCCAATATTGACCCCCAACCCTTTTTTCTGTCTATTGCCACTAAACTGCATCTGCACTCTCATAAACAGTTGATCCTCGCAGGTGATTTTAATTCTACTGTATCCAATGCTCTTGATAGGAATACTAAACCCAGATCTAGCCGTTATACCCCCAAATATGGTTTGCCATATTTAATGTCACAGCTGCATCTTGTGGATGTCTGGCGAGCTTGTCATCCAGTCGGCCGTGAATATACATGTTTATCGGCTGCTCATGGCACATTGTCGAGAATTGATTATTTGCTCATCTCGGCTTCTATGTTTACCAAGGTGCAGGCTTCTGAAATTGAACCTGTGTCCTTATCTGATCACGCGGTCTGCTGGATGACTCTCGCCACCTTCCCCAATAGAGGACCTGTCAGACAATGGCGCTTCCCATCCTACCTGACCAACTCCATTCAATTTAGAAATATGCTGGAGGCCTCATGGGCGGATTTTAAACATTGTAATGCTGCTGCAGAGATGGAGTCACCGCTCCTGTTCTGGCAAGCATCTAAGTCCGTACTAAGAGGCTCTATTATCTCCTTCACTTCCAAACATAGGAAAGACACGCAAGCTCTTTACCTTGATGCGCAATCTAAACTTACTGACGCCTACCAGGCATTTACACGCTCCCCCACCCCGATTACCAAAAAACTCTACTATGAACAAAAATCCCTTTTTGACAAACTCTTAACTCAAACTGAATCTAAATTAACATTTATGTCTCAAAGTAGATTCCATAAATTTGGCAATCGATCCAGTCGATTGCTTTCGAATCTCCTGAAAGGTCAACACCCCCGACGCTTATCCGTGCTTTGACTGGGGCTGATGGCACTGTGGTACATGATTGCGGCCAGGTGTCAGAGGTTCTGCAGTCTTTTTATTCCTCATTATACTCCGAACCCTCCATTGATCACCAACAACAACACTCTTTCTGGTCTTCCCTTACTCTTCCCTCCCTGTCTTCTGCCTCCTCCCAACTTCTACTAAACCCCATTACTGAGGAGGAGGTGTCCGCGCAATTCACTGTTTGAAACCGAGCAAAACCCCTGGGCCTGACGGTCTGACCAACGAATACTATAAAATACTGGCCCCTCAACTGGTCAAACCCCTTTGTACGCTTTTCAACTTACTGTTGACCGGGACCCCCCCTCCACTTTACTTCAATGCTGCGATTCTAAAAATTCTCCATAAGCCGGGGAGAAAGCCCCTGCTTCCCAGTTCATATAGACCTATATCCTTATTGAATACGGATTACAAGATATATACCAAGATCTTGGCAGACTGGGTAAAACTCATCTTGCCCTCTCTGATCCAGGAGGACCAGACGGGGTTTATCTGGGGTCGTCATTCTACGGTGAATGTGCGTAAGATAGCTGTCATGCAGTGGCTGGAGACTTCGGGAAGCCAGGAGCCCTATGCCCTTCTATCCCTTGATGCCGAGAAGGCGTTTGACCTGGTCACATGGGATCACCTTTTTGACACCATGCACAGGTTTGGGTTCCCGGATGCTTTCACCCATGCAGTACGCCTTCTATATCATGACTCTTCCTCCCAAATTCTCTCTAACAATTATCTTTCTTCTCCCATTTCTCTTCATAGAGGGACCAGACAAGGCTGCCCCATTTCACCCTTTTTATTCGCTATAGCTATAGAGCCCCTGGCCACTGCACTGCACATGTCTCTAGAATATACCGGTATCGTCGTTGGATCGACTGAAGTGAAACTCAGTCTTTTTGCCGATGACATGCTTTTATTTATCTCTAATCCCCAATCTTCCACCCTGCTGTAAAACATATTATAGACCATTTTGGATCCTTGTCGGGATTTCGCGTGAATAATGACAAATCGCGCCTCCTCCCTTTGGGATCTGGCCACTCCTCAAACCTCCTATCTCCCACACTGACACAATTTACAATTTGCCGCTCCCCACTTAAATACTTAGGCATTATGATTCCCCCTAATCTAGACGCCCTTTACTCTGCTAACTTCCACCAGATTTACTCCTCGGCGGAGAAAATATTGAACGGTTGGATAGACTTACCTCTATCATTATCTGGTAGGGTGGTGGTTGTTGTTAAGAGCTTTGTTTTTCCCAAATTATCCTATGTCCTTCAAATGCTTCCCCTTCAACTCTCTAAGTCAGATATCCAACGATTTGATTCCCTGTTCACAAGATTTATTTGGGCGAAAAAGAAATCTAGGGTATCTCGCTATATTTTGCGACTGCCAAGGACGGAAGGTGGTTTTGGGATGCCGGATATTTCTGCTTTTTCGAACGCAGCTTTGTTTTGGTACATGGTAGATTGGTTTTCTGGTGGCTCTGTATATACTCTCCCTAACATAGAGGAACACCTTTTTCATCCTTTTTCCCCAGCTGCTCTCCTTCATACACCTACCTCACTGATTCCTTCCCATTTAAAATCCAACATACTCTTTCGTGACACTTATAAAGCCTGGAAATCTATCAATAAACGACTACACAGGAATTTCTCTAACTCCCCTTACACCACCTTTTGGGGCAATCCGCAATTTCCTCCTGGTTTGGACGGCCGTGCTTACTTGACGTGGAGAGAGAAAGGCATCTCGTCCATTCGAGATATCTTTGACCCTGGGGGTGTGATCTACTCTTTCTCTGCATTGTCGGATATGTATGGTCTACCCAACTCCCAATTTTTTAAGTACCCACAATCCCGTCATTTTGCACAGTCGCTACCACCTGGGATGACCCTTGACACAACCATTGACCCTCTTACCCCTCTCTTGCGTTTCAATCTGATTATAGGTTATAGGCTGCGTAATTTATATTCTATTCTTATAGACTCAGGGAAAACACCTTTGCAACATACTCTCCACTCGCGCTGGCTGCGGGACATACCTGATTTCCCGGCCATGTCGGTACTTATGTCCACACTACCCCCCACATTTAAACATTTAAAATCTGCAGCATTGCAGGAAACGCACCTCAAATTCTTAAATAGAGCCTACATCTCCCCGAAACAGCATTCCTATTTCACCCTGGCCTCTACGGGTCGATGTTTTAAATGTGGGATGGCTGAGGCCACATACTATCATAACTTCTGGGACTGCAGGAAAAATAAGAATTTACTCACCGGTAATTCTATTTCTCGTAGTCCGTAGTGGATGCTGGGACTCCGTAAGGACCATGGGGAATAGCGGCTCCGCAGGAGACTGGGCACAACTAAAAGAAAGCTTTTGGTCTAACTGGTGTGCACTGGCTCCTCCCACTATGACCCTCCTCCAGACTTCAGTTAGGATACTGTGCCCGGATACTGTGCCCGGAAGAGCTGACACAATAAGGAAGGATTTTGAATCGCGGGTAAGACTCATACCAGCCACACCGTATAACTCGTGATACAATACCCAGTTAACAGTATGACAACAACTGAGCCTCTCAACAGATGGCTCAACAATAACCCTTTAGTTAAACAATAACTATATACAAGTATTGCAGACAATCCGCACTTGGGATGGGCGCCCAGCATCCACTACGGACTACGAGAAATAGAATTACCGGTGAGTAAATTCTTATTTTCTCTGACGTCCTAAGTGGATGCTGGGACTCCGTAAGGACCATGGGGATTATACCAAAGCTCCCAAACGGGCGGGAGAGTGCGGATGACTCTGCAGCACCGAATGGGCAAACTCTAGGTCCTCCTCAGCCAGGGTGTCAAACTTGTAGAATTTAGCAAATGTGTTTGACCCTGACCAAGTAGCTGCTCGGCAAAGTTGTAGAGCCGAGACCCCTCGGGCAGCCGCCCAAGAAGAGCCCACTTTCCTCGTGGAATGGGCTTTCACTGATTTAGGATGCGGCAAGTCCAGCCGCAGAATGTGCAAGCTGAATCGTACTACAGATCCAGCGAGCAATAGTCTGCTTTGAAGCAGGTGCACCCAACTTGTTGCGCATACAGGATAAATAGCGAGTCAGTCTTTCTGACTCCAGCTGTCCTGGAAACATAGATTTTCAGGGCCCTGACTACATCCAACAACTTGGAAGCCTCCAAGTCTTTAGTAGCCGCAGGCACCACGATAGGTTGGTTCAGATGAAAAGCTGATACCACCTTAGGGAGAAATTGGGGACGAGTCCTCAATTCTGCCCTATCCATATGGAAAATCAGATAAGGGCTTTTACATGACAAAGCCGCCAATTCTGATACACGCCTGGCCGAAGCCAAGGCCAACAACATGACCACTTTCCACGTGAGATATTTAAATTCCACGGTTTTAAGTGGCTCAAACCAATGTGACTTTAGGAAATCCAACACCACGTTGAGATCCCAAGGTGCCACTGGAGGCACAAAAGGGGGCTGAATATGCAGCACTCCCTTAACAAAAGTCTAAACTTCAGGTAGTGAAGCTAATTCTTTCTGGAAGAAAATCGATAGAGCTGAAATCTGGACCTTAATGGAACCCAATTTTAGGCCCATATTCACCCCTGACTGTAGGAAGTGCAGAAAACGGCCCAGCTGAAATTCCTCCGTTGGGGCCTTCCTGGCCTCACACCACGCAACATATTTTCGCCAAATGCGGTGATAATGGTTTGCGGTAACTTCTTTCCTAGCTTTAATCAGCGTAGGAATGACTTCCTCCGGAATGCCCTTTTCCTTCAGGATCCGGTGTTCAACCGCCATGCCGTCAAACGCAGCCGCGGTAAGTCTTGGAACAGACAGGGCCCCTGCTGCAGCAGGTCCTGTCTGAACGGCAGAGGCCATGGGTCCTCTGAGATCATTTCTTGAAGTTCCGGGTACCAAGCTCTTCTTGGCCATTCCGGAACAATGAGTATAGCTCTTACTCCTCTTCTCCTTATTATCCTCAGTACCTTTGGTATGAGAGGAAGAGGAGGGAACACATAAACCGACCGGTACACCCACGGTGTCACTAGAGCGTCCACAGCTATCGCCTGAGGGTCTCTCGACCTGGCGCAATATCTTTCTAGCTTTTTGTTTAGGCGGGACGCCATCATGTCCACCTGTGGCTTTTCCCAACGGTTTACAATCAGTTGGAAGACTTCCGGATGAAGTCCCCACTCTCCCGGGTGGAGGTCGTGTCTGCTGAGGAAGTCTGCTTCCCAGTTGTCCACTCCCGGAATGAACACTGCTGACAGTGCTAACACGTGATTTTCCGCCCATCGGAGAATCCTTGTGGCTTCTGCCATCGCCGTCCTGCTTCTTGTGCCGCCCTGTCGGTTTACATGGGCGACTGCCGTGATGTTGTCTGACTGGATCAGTACCGGCTGTTTTTGAAGCAGGGGTTTTGCCTGACTTAGGGCATTGTAAATGGCCCTCAGTTCCAGAATATTTATGTGTAGGGAAGTCTCCTGACTTGACCATAGTCCTTGGAAGTTTCTTCCCTGTGTGACTGCCCCCCAGCCCCGAAGGCTGGCATCCGTGGTCACCAGGACCCAGTCCTGTATGCCGAATCTGCGGCCCTCTTGAAGATGAGCACTTTGCAGCCACCACAGCAGAGACACCCTGGTCCTCGGAGACAGGGTTATCAGCCGATGCATCTGAAGATGCGATCCGGACCACTTGTCCAACAGGTCCCACTGAAAGGTTCTTGCATGGAACCTGCCGAATGGAATTGCTTCGTAGGAAGCTACCATCTTTCCCAGGATCCGCGTGCAGTGATGCACCGACACCTGTTTTGGTTTTAGGAGGCCTCTAACTAGAGATGACAGCTCCTTGGCCTTCTCCTCCGGGAGAAACACTTTTTTCTGTTCTGTGTCCAGAACCATCCCCAGGAACAGTAGACGTGTCGTAGGGACCAGCTGTGACTTTGGAATATTGAGAATCCAGCCGTGCTGTTGTAGCACCTCCCGAGATAGTGCTACCCTGACCAACAACTGCTCCCTGGACCTCGCCTTTATCAGGAGATCGTCCAAGTACGGGATAATTAAAACTCCCTTCTTTCGAAGGAGTATCATCATTTCGGCCATTACCTTGGTAAATACCCTCGGAGCCGTGGATAGACCAAACGGCAGCGTCTGGAATTGGTAATGACAATCCTGTACCACAAATCTGAGGTACTCCTGGTGAGGATGGTAAATGGGGACATGCAGGTAAGCATCCTTGATGTCCAGTGATACCATGTAATCCCCCTCGTCCAGGCTTGCAATAACCGCCCTGAGCGATTCCATCTTGAACTTGAATTTTTTTATATATGTGTTCAAGGATTTCAAATTTAAAATGGGTCTCACCGAACCGTCCGGTTTCGGTACCACAAACATTGTGGAATAGTAACCCCGTCCTTGTTGAAGTAGGGGCACTTTGACTATCACCTGCTGGGAATACAGCTTGTGAATAGCCTCTAACACTGCCTCCCTGCCGGAGGGAGTTGTTGGTAAGGCAGATTTGAGGAAACGGCGGGGGGGAGACGTCTCGAATTCCAGCTTGTACCCCTGAGATACTATTGAAGAATCCAGGGATCCACCCGTGAGCGAGCCCACTGATTGCTGAAGTTTTTGAGACGTGCCCCCACCGTACCTGGCTCCGCCTGTGGAGCCCCAGCGTCATGCGGTGGACTTAGAGGAAGCGGGGGAGGACTTTTGCTCCTGGGAACTGGCTGTATGCTGCAGCTTTTTCCCTCTACCTCTGCCTCTGGGCAGAAAGGACGCGCCTTTAACCCGCTTGCCCTTATTGGGCCGAAAGGACTGTACCTGATAATACGGTGCTTTCTTTGGCTGTGAGGGAACATGGGGTAAAAATGTAGACTTCCCAGCTGTTGCTGTGGAAACGAGGTCCGAGAGACCATCCCCGAACAACTCCTCACCCTTATAAGGCAAAACTTCCATGTGCCTTTTAGAATCTGCATCACCTGTCCACTGCCGAGTCCATAACCCTCTCCTGGCAGAAATGGACATTGCACTTATTTTAGATGCCAGCCGGCAAATATCCCTCTGTGCATCTCTCATGTATAAGACTGCGTCTTTAAAAAGCTCTACGGTTAGCAATATAGTGTCCCTGTCTAGGGTATCAATATTTTCCGACAGGGAATCTGACCACGCAGCTGCAGCACTGCACATCCATGCTGAAGCAATAGCTGGTCTCAGTATAATACCTGTGTGTGTATATACAGACTTCAGGATAGCCTCCTGCTTTCTATCAGCAGGTTCCTTTAGGGCGGCCGTATCCGGAGACGGTAGTGCCACCTTCTTTGACAAGCGTGTGAGCGCTTTATCCACCCTAGGGGATGTTTCCCAACGTGACCTATCCTCTGGCGGGAAAGGGTACGCCATTAGTAACCTTTTAGAAATTACCAGTTTCTTATCGGGGGAAGCCCACGCTTCTTCACACACTTCATTTAATTCCTCAGATGGAGGAAAAACTACTGGTAGTTTTTTCTCTCCAAACATAATACCCTTTTTTGTGGTACCTGGGGTAACATCAGAAATATGCAACACATTTTTCATTGCCTCAATCATATAACGTGTGGCCCTATTGGAAGTTACATTAGTCTCATCGTCGTCGACACTGGAGTCAGTATCCGTGCCGACATCTGTGTCTGCCATCTGAGGTAGCGGGCGTTTTAGAGCCCCTGATGGCTTTTGAGACGCCTGGGCAGGTACAGGCTGAGAAGCCGGCTGTCCCATATTTGGTATGTCGTCAAACCTTTTATGCAAGGAGTCGACACTGTCGCGTAATTCCTTCCACAAAACCATCCACTCAGGTGTCGACCCCGCAGGGGGTGACATCACATTTATCGGCATCTGCTCCGCCTCCACATAAGCCTCCTCATCAAACATGTCGACAGCCGTACCGACACACCGCACACACACAGGGAATGCTCTGACAGAGGACAAGGCCCCACAAAGCCCTTTGGGGAGACAGAGAGAGAGTATGCCAGCACACACCAGAGCGCTATATAACACAGGGATTTACACTATATTGAGTGTTTTCCCTTATAGCTGCTTATATTATATATTTGCTGCGCCTAAATTTAGTGCCCCCCCTCTCTTTTTTACCCTTTTGTTGAAACTGCAGGGGAGAGCCAGGGAGCGATCCTTCCAGCGGAGCTGTGAGGGAAAATGGCGCCAGTGTGCTGAGGGAGATAGCCCCGCCCCTTTTTCGGCTGACTTTTCTCCCGCTTTTTTCATGGATTCTGACATGGGTATTTATCACATATATAGCCTCTGGGACTATATATTGTGATGTTTTGCCAGCCAAGGTGTTAATATTGCTGCTCAGGGCGCCCCCCCCCCCAGCGCCCTGCACCCATCAGTGACCGGAGTGTGAGGTGTGCATGAGGAGCAATGGCGCACAGCTGCAGTGCTGTGCGCTACCTTGTTGAAGACCGAAGTCTTCTGCCGCCGATTTCCAGTACCATCTTCATGCTTCTGGCTCTGTAAGGGGGACGGCGGCGCGGCTCCGGGACCGAACGATCGAGGTCGGGTCCTGTGTTCGATCCCTCTGGAGCTAATGGTGTCCAGTAGCCTAAGAAGCCCAAACTATCTCCAGTCAGGTAGGTTCGCTTCTTCTCCCCTTAGTCCCTCGTAGCAGTGAGTCCGTTGCCAGCAGATCTCACTGAAAATAAGAATTTACTTACCGATAATTCTATTTCTCGGAGTCCGTAGTGGATGCTGGGGTTCCTGAAAGGACCATGGGGAATAGCGGCTCCGCAGGAGACAGGGCACAAAAGTTAAGCTTTAGGATCAGGTGGTGTGCACTGGCTCCTCCCCCTATGACCCTCCTCCAAGCCTCAGTTAGGATACTGTGCCCGGACGAGCGTACATAATAAGGAAGGATTTTGAATCCCGGGTAAGACTCATACCAGCCACACCAATCACACTGTACAACCTGTGATCTGAACCCAGTTAACAGTATGAGAACAGAGGAGCCTCTGAAAGATGGCTCACTACAACAATAACCCGATTTAGTTAACAATAACTATGTACAAGTATTGCAGATAATCCGCACTTGGGATGGGCGCCCAGCATCCACTACGGACTCCGAGAAATAGAATTATCGGTAAGTAAATTCTTATTTTCTCTATCGTCCTAGTGGATGCTGGGGTTCCTGAAAGGACCATGGGGATTATACCAAAGCTCCCAAACGGGCGGGAGAGTGCGGATGACTCTGCAGCACCGAATGAGAGAACTCCAGGTCCTCCTTAGCCAGGGTATCAAATTTGTAGGATTTTACAAACGTGTTCTCCCCCGACCACGTAGCCGCTCGGCAAAGTTGTAAAGCCGAGACCCCTCGGGCAACCGCCCAAGATGAGCCCACCTTCCTTGTGGAATGGGCATTTACCTATTTTTGGCTGTGGCAAGCCTGCCACAGAATGTGCAAGCTGAATTGTACTACAAATCCAACGAGCAATAGTCTGCTTAGAAGCAGGGGCACCCAGCTTGTTGGGTGCATACAGGATAAAACAGCAAGTCAGATTTCCTGACTCCAGCCGACCTGGAAAACTATATTTTCAGGGCCCTGACAACATCCAGCAACTTGGAGTCCTCCAAGTCCCTAGTAGCCGCAGGTACCA
The DNA here is from genome assembly GCF_028390025.1 of Pseudophryne corroboree. Classification (NCBI taxonomy): domain Eukaryota; kingdom Metazoa; phylum Chordata; class Amphibia; order Anura; family Myobatrachidae; genus Pseudophryne; species Pseudophryne corroboree. The sequence continues at coordinate 1,119,512,162 of NC_086444.1, forward strand.
CAATAAGCTGGTTCAGGTAAAACGCTGACACCACCTTAGGGATAAACTGGGGACGAGTCCGCAGCTTTGCTCTGTCCGAATGGACAATCAGATATGGCTTTGTGAGACAAAGCCGCCAATTTTGACACTCGCCTGGCCGAGGCCAGGACCAACCGCATGTTCACTTTCCATGTGAGATATATCAAATCCACAGATTTGAGTGGTTTAAACCAATGTGATTTTTGGAATCCCCAAAACTACGTTGAGATCCCCCAGTGCCACTGGAGACATCAAAAGGGGTTGTATATGCAGTACTCCCTTGACAAACTTCTGGACTTCAGGAACTGAAGCCAATTCTTTCTGGAAGAAAATCGACAGGCCGAAATTTGAACCTTAATGGACCCCAATTTGAGGTCCATAGACACTCCTGTTTGCAGGAAATATAGGAATTAACCTAGTTGAAATTCTTCCGTGGAGCCTTCCTGGCCTCACACCATGGAACATATTTTCACCTAAACTGTGATAATGTTGTGCGGTCACCTCCTTCCTGGCTCTGACCAGGGTAGGGATGACCTCTTCCGGAATGCCTTTTTCCCTTAGGATCCGGCGTTCACCCGCCCCTGCGTCAACGCAGCTGCGGTAAGTCTTGGAACAGACATGATTCTTGCTGAATCAAGACCCTTCTTATCTCTTGAAGTTCCGGTTACCAAGTACTTCTTGGCCAAACCGGAGCCACGAGTATAATTCTTACTCCTCTCCTTCCTATAATTCTCAATACCCTGGGTATGAGAGGCAGAGGAGGGAACACATACCCGACTGGTACACCCACGGTGTTACCAGAGCGACCCAGCTATTGCCTGAGGGTCTCTTGACCTGGCGCTTCAGGTGGGACGCCATCTTATGACCACCTTTGGTCTTTGATTTTTTGCTCAGCGAAAAGTTCTTGCTGTCATTGCCCTCCTGCTTCTTGTGCCGCCCCGTCTGTTTACGTGGGCGACTGCCATGATGATGTCCGACCAGATCAGCACCGACTGACTTTGAAGCAGAGGTCTTCCTAGGCTCAGAGCATTGGAAATTGCTCTTAGCTCCAGTATATTCATGTGGAGAAAAGTCTCCAGACTTGACCACATTCCTTGGAAATTTCTTCCCTGTGTGACTGCTTCCCAGCCTCTCAGGCTGGCGTCCGTGGTCACCAGAACACAGTCCTGAATGCTGAATGTGCTGTCCTCTAGAAGATGAGCACTCTGCAGCCCCCACAGAAGAGACACCCTTGTCCTTGGAGACAGGATTATCTGCTGATGCATCTGAAGATGCGATCCGGACCATTCGTCCAGCAAATCCCCCTGAAAATTTTTTGCGTGAGATCTGCCGAATGGAATTGCTTCGTAAGAAGCCACCATTTTTCCCAGGACTCCTGTGCATTGATGCACTGATACTTGGCCTGGTTTTAGGAGGTTTCTGACTAGTTCGGATAGCTCCCTGGCTTTCTCCTCCAGGAGAAACACCTTTTTCTGGACTATGCCCAGAATCATTCCTAGGAACAGCAGACGTATCGTCGGAAAAACGCTGCGATTTTTGGAATATTTAGAATCCACTCGTGCTGTCATAGAACTACTTTAGATAGTGCTATTCCGACCTCCAACTGTTCTCTGGACCTTTCCCTTTTCAGGATATCGTCCAAGTAAGGGATAATTAAGATGCCCTTTTCTTTGAAGAGAATCATCTTTTCGGCCATTACCTTGGTAAAGGCCCGGGGTGCCGTGGATAATTCAACGGCAGCGTCAGAAACGGATATTGACAGTTCTGTACCACGAACCATAGGTACCCTTGTTGAGAAGGGCAAATTTGGACATGGAGGTAATCCTTGATGTCCAGGGACACCATATAGTCCCCTTTTTTCCGGTTCGCTATCACTGTCTGAGTGACTCCATCTTGATTTGAACCTTTGTATGTAAGTGTTCAAAAATTTCAGATTTAGAATATGTCTCACCAAGCCGTCTGGCTTCAGTACCACAATATAGTGTGGAAGACTAATACCCTTTTCCTTGATTGTAGGAGGGGTACTTTGATTATCACCTGCTGGAAATACAGCTTGTGAATTTTTATTTTATTTTTTTCAATACTGCCTCCCTGTCGGAGGGAGCCTTTGGTAAAGCAGACTTCAGGAACCTGCGAGGAAAAGATGTCTCGAATCTCCAAACTGTACCCCTGGGATAATACTTTGTACGATCTAGGGGTCAACTTGCGAGTGATCCCACTGCACGCTGAGACTCTTGAGACGACCCCCCACCTCACCTGAGTCAGCTTGCACGGCCCCAGCGTCCTGCTGAGGACTTGGCAGACTCGGTGGAGGGCTTCTGTTCCTGGAAAGGGGCTGCCTTCTGCAGTCTACTTCCCTTTCCTCTATGTCTGGGCAGATATGACTGGCCTTTTGCCCGCATGCCCTTATGGGAACGGAAGGATTGAGGCTGAAAAGACAGTGTCTTTTTCTGCTGAGATGTGACTTGGGGTAAAAAGGTTGGATTTCCCAGCTGTTGCCGTGGCCCCCAGGTCCGATGGACCGACCCCAAGTACCTACTCTCCTTTATACGACCATACTTTCATGTGCCGTATGGGATCTGCATCACCTGACCACTGTCGTGTCCATAACATCTTCTGGCAGATATGGACAACGCACTTATCTTGATGCCAGAGTGCAAATATCCCTCTGTGCATCTCGTATATATATATATATATATATATATATATATATATATATATATATATATATATATATATATATATATATATAGACTGCATCCTATTAAATGCTCTATATCACTAAAATATTTTCAGTCAGGGAATCCGACCAAGCCAACCCAGCACTGCATTTCCAGGCTGAGGCGATCGCTGGTCGCAGTATAACCACCGTATGTGTGTATATACTTCTTTTTAGGATATTACTCCAGCTTCATATCAGCTGGCTCCTTGAGGGCGGCCGTATCTGGAGACGGTAACGCCACATGATAAGCGTGTGAGCGCCTTATCCACCCTAAGGGGTGTTTCCCAACGCGCCCTAACTTCTGGCGGGAAAAGGTATAACGCCAATATTTGCTATCGGGGTAAACCCACGCCTCATCACACACTTCATTTTATTTTATCTGATTCAGGAAAAACTACGGTAGTTTTTTCACTGCCACATAATACCCATCTTTGTGGTACTTGTAGTATCAGAAATATGTAACACCTCCTTCATTGCCCTTAACGTGTGGCCCTAATGAGGAATACGTTTGTTTATTCACCGTCGACACTGGATTCAGTGTCCGTGTCTGTGTCGACCGACTAAGGTAAACGGGCGTTTTAAAACCCCTGACGGTGTTTTTGAGACGTCTGGACCGGTACTAATTGTTTGTCGGCCGTCTCATGTCGCCAACCGACCTTGCAGCGTGTTGACATTATCACGTAATTCCCTAAATAAGCCATCCATTCCGGTGTCGACTCCCTAGAGAGTGACATCACCATTACAGGCAATTGCTCCGCCTCCTCACCAACATCGTCCTCATACATGTCGACACACACGTACCGACACACAGCACACACACAGGGAATGCTCTGATAGAGGACAGGACCCACTAGCCCTTTGGAGAGACAGAGGGAGAGTTTGCCAGCACACACCAAAAACGCTATAATTATATAGGGACAACCTTATATAAGTGTTTTCCCTTATAGCATCTTTATATATATGTCTAACGCCAAATTAGTGCCCCCCCTCTCTGTTTTAACCCTGTTTCTGTAGTGCAGTACAGGGGAGAGCCTGGGAGCCTTCCCTCCAGCCTTTCTGTGAGGGAAAATGGCGCTGTGTGCTGAGGAGATAGGCCCCGCCCCCTTTTCGGCGGGCTCGTCTCCCGCTCTTCAACGGATTCTGGCAGGGGTTGAATATCTCCATATAGCCCCCGGAGGCTATATGTGAGGTATTTTTTGCCAAATAACAGGTTTCCATTGCTGCCCAGGGCGCCCCCCCCCAGCGCCCTGCACCCTCAGTGACTGCCGTGTGAAGTGTGCTGAGAGCAATGGCGCACAGCTGCAGTGCTGTGCGCTACCTTAAGAAGACTGAAGAGTCTTCTGCCGCCGATTTCTGGACCTCTTCTCTTTTCGGCATCTGCAAGGGGGCCGGCGGCGCGGCTCCGGTGACCCATCCAGGCTGTACCTGTGATCGTCCCTCTGGAGCTAATGTCCAGTAGCCTAAGAAGCCAATCCATCCTGCACGCAGGTGAGTTCACTTCTTCTCCCCTAAGTCCCTCGATGCAGTGATCCTGTTGCCAGCAGGACTCACTGTAAAATAAAAAACCTAAAACTAAACTTTTCTAAGCAGCTCTTTAGGAGAGCCACCTAGATTGCACCCTTCTCGGCCGGGCACAAAAACCTAACTGAGGCTTGGAGGAGGGTCATAGGGGGAGGAGCCAGTGCACACCACCTGATCCTAAAGCTTAACTTTTGTGCCCTGTCTCCTGCGGAGCCGCTATTCCCCATGGTCCTTTCAGGAACCCCAGCATCCACTAGGACGATAGAGAAAATAAAAAACCTAACATATACTTTCTTTTCTAGGAGCTCAGGAGAGCCCCTAGTGTGCATCCAGCTCAGCCGGGCACAAGATTCTAACTGAAGTCTGGAGGAGGGTCATAGTGGGAGGAGCCAGTGCACACCAGTTAGACCAAAAGCTTTCTTTTAGTTGTGCCCAGTCTCCTGCGGAGCCGCTATTCCCCATGGTCCTTACGGAGTCCCAGCATCCACTTAGGACGTCAGAGAAATAAGAACTTTCTGGGACAAACTGATAAACCATGTTAATGATATCTTTTCAATTTGCATTAGCAAGCTCCCTACCGCATGCCTATTTTACTGCTTTTCAGATTGGGACCTGGGATTGCATAAACAGAGGATTATACCTGCTCTGACAGTTATCCTTACTATTGCCAAAAAACTAATCCTTACTCATTGGTTACATAGACATTCTCCATCTATTGCTGAATTGAGATCCTCTCTGCTGAACAACATATTTTACGAGCAGCAGGCTCTAGTGCCTGACAGAGTCGGGGGCCCCTAGATTCTATAGGAAATGGGAAACTGTTATACAAAGCTTTGATGACGCCACTCAGCTCAGAATCCAAAAAATCTTCGAACCCACTACTTGGTATATGTATAGACAGATTGTTTGATGCTATTAAATTTGCTTTGCTGGAATTATGTTAGCGCTGTAGGTGCTGCCTACTTAACGCCGTCGACAGGACATATATGCAACCTGCCAACCTTATAGAATAATTCCTCCTATAGAGAATGATGATGTATGTTGTCCTGGTTATGTCTTGTTCACCCCCCCCCCCCCCTCTTCCCTATTACCCTCTTTCCCCCTTTCTTTCTTTCTCCTCCCATTTCTCTTTCCTCTACGATTTATACGATTCCAAATTTTCACCCAACCATTCTTCTTTATAAACTAGAAAATTGATTTGAAGAAGGGTTTTTATTTCTACATTTTTTGTTTCTTTTTCTTTGTCTGTAGTGGACTCTCAGATACTAGGTGGACATGTGGTCAGATATAGAGGTTTATAACGAATCTTTACTATTATTAGATACTTTCATGTTCCTTTAATACCAGATCTGGCATATCACTATGCTAAATGCTATTCCTGGTTGGTAGAGGTGAAATATAACCTATGGTTATCATTTGTTACCTTTCCTTCACATGCCGGGCTATTATTGTATGACCCCGAACTACCTCATGTTTCTATTTTTTCTGTACTTTTCCACTCTGAACCCAGACAATGATTTATGTACACCTATCTTTACCCTTCTTCAATAAAAATTGTTTTGGAAAAAATAAAAATAAAAGGAGGGGTCCCCTTAAACCCACAAAATGTAAAGCGTTTTTTGATGAATCACATTGCAACTAAAACTCATTAGCAGCCAGACTCAAAAAAGACGCTTGGCATCAGGACATGGCAATACTGTATGAGGACACATCTGGATGTCAGCCTTCCAGCTGCCGGATCCTGTACCTCTATGTTGTGTGCAATCACCGATAAGCCCTGATCTGAAACCTCCAGTCATATATGCTATCAGGGTTTCTTACGGATCATAGATTTATCTTTATGGTGTAAACAAACAATGGGTGGAAACAGTGAAGCCCATTAAATAAACTTATGTAGGTGGAAGTCATGTACATATACATATACAGATACATACATACCTACTTCAATAAGCTTTAATGCAGAGAAAAAGGACAATGAAACTACGTTTGCACAGCATACAGGCAGGAGGTGGTGGTTAGGTAGTACAGAGCGGATGGCAGGGCAAAACCAAAACTGTACACATTCTTAGCATAAAAAAAAAAAAAAAAAGAGGAGTTATGTAAGGTATATGTTTGCATACTAGAAAAACCATGCAGGTAGGATGTGACTATCTGTATGTAATAAGATATATAAACTCAGTGTAAAATATGCACGAAGGTAAGAGCGCCATTACATACCATTCTTACCTGTAAGGGTAAGAGAGAATTGCTGTTGTTGTCTGTTCTGAAAACGTTGTCATCAATCCAGGATTTGGGAGTGAGTGATGGCGTGGAGCGTGTGAACTTGGGCGGGGCGATGACATTCCCAGAAAAGGGCTTCTTTAGGGGGGAAATTTGGTTCATGGTACCAGGTATCCCCATGTTTGCAGTGCGGCGATCTCGGCCATGCATCCCGGCCCAGGACATGCTGCCTGTGCTCCAGCCGCTTCCTTGGTGGCTGGTCCATGGAGACTGCTTGACCAGAGGCTGCAAGACAAATGAAGATGACATTTACTGATAAGCGCAGGAAAGTCTCAGGGAGGTTACATGTGTTACATAGTAACAATTACGTTTACAAGATACACTGCAGCATAACTAATCTTCTATAAATGTCAGGGCTTCGGTTTTAGTAGTCTTTCTAGAATCCAATTCCTTACTAATCTGAATGCGCTTGATAGGTGAAAACCTGCAGAATTTGCCTTTATAACTGCACTGTAACCTGGGGGGAAACTTTACAATTCTCCACCAATTGAAAGTGCACCTGTTCCCTATGCACAATGTAGAAGTCTATTCTGTGGGCTCATTCACTATTCATGAGCACATAATTTACAGGAACCAGCACTGCTCACATATGTATGCATATTTGCAAGATGTTTAGTGGGAGGGGGGGGAAAAGGAAGAAGAAAAAAAAAAAAAAAAAAAAAAACACAGGAGAGACAGGACTCCATTGACATGACTTATGATTAGAGGAGGAAGTGAAACAAGGACATTTAAATATGGGCTACCAGTGACAGAGATGCAGTTGTAACTGTACGTCCTGTGTGGTCATCTACAGACGTACACCAAGAATGGCGAGCCAACATACAGGTTCCAGGAATTACCAAAAACCATTGGTTTAATGATACACAAGGATTCCTAGGATGTAGGAAATGTTGAATTTTATCCCAAGATGAAAAAAACCCACCCTATGCTAGTCACTGCCATAGGCTACCACCAAACCATGCAGGCTTAATGGCAAGAACCCCCCTCTTCTTAACCCAATGTAAACAATATCCCATGTACAGGTTGAGTATCCCATATCCAAATATTCCGAAATACGGAATATTCCGAAATACGGACTTTTTTGAGTGAGAGTGAGATAGTGAAACCTTTGTTTTTTGACGGCTCAATGTACACAAACTTTGTTTAATACACAGAATTATTAAACATATTGTATTAAATGACCTTCAGGCTGTGTGTATAAGGTGTATATGAAACATAAATGAATTGTGTGAATGTAGACACACTTTGTTTAATGTACAAAGTTATAAAAAATATTGGTTGAAATGACCTTCAGGCTGTGTGTATAAGGTGTATATGTAACATAAATGCATTCTGTGCTTAGATTTAGGTCCCATCGCCATAATATCTCATTATGGTATGCAGTTATTCCAAAATACGGAAAAATCCCATATCCAAAATACCTCTGGTCCCAAGCATTTTGGATAAGGGAGACTCAACCTGTAATTGCATTAATGCCATAGGGGTAAAGGGGAACTTAATATGAAAAAATAAACAACGAGAAATGGGGTCAGAACAGGGGTACACCAACAGTCATAAATATTCAAACGTAATAGTTATTTTTACACCCTATACTTTGTAAAGCATCTATGTACTAAAACGCCGGCTGACATTTTCTCCCTGTAATTGCTACTGACCATAATCAATGGGGCTGTATAATACGCCATCTAACCAATACCAAAGTGTACATGCACTAACTAGAAGACAAACAAAGGCGTCAATGTCTAAAAGGATCTTAGTTATAATAACATTTTATTATACTGGTCCACGATCCAAATACTTGTGTCAGCCAAACTAATTAATAGAAGACAATAGAGATGAAGGAGATGACGTAGCGTTGTTTGCAAAACGGGCACAAATTTAAAAAAAAATTAAAAGCGCAGGCAATTATAGAGTATAGGCAGCTTATGTACCCGATTTACATCAAATCATCCTCAGCGCTTACTTACACCTACCCTGCTGCAGGTCCACAAGATGCCCCTCTCCTAATAGACGTACATGTGCATTAATGCCGGGCGGCACAAGAAACAGTGGCGTGAACGCGCTTTTACTATACCAGGCCTACGTATGCAGACTCCTTCCCTTCCCAGCCATAAGGGGCTGCAAGTGCCAAACACGCATGGCTCGAGGATGTTGTTATGGGTTACTGCACATCTATGTAGGCCTATCACCACCTCAACAGCTTTACCTTTCCTCACAATATTTCATGGCTACACTACAGCATATAACACAAATATAGCTGGGGTGCAACCATCTGTTGTGCAAACTAGGAAGTACCTGTAATGTTTATCATTAGTCAGCAGCTTAGAATTCCTCATTGCAGGGACGTAGCACCAAACAACCGGCTACGGACTAAAACGCCCTTTGACTAAAGCAGAAGAGGGCGAAAACAGAAAACGACAACAATGTTACTGAACCAGCTAAACCAAATGGGACGGGCTAACGACAATGTATAGTCATAATGAAGACAGGCAGAACTATTTCAGTCACAGAGGCAACAAGCTATAAACACTCATTAGCAATAATAGGGCTGTCAATAAAATGTTTTGTTTTAGATGGCTGGGTGGAACACACAAGTCCAGAATAGCAGGAATTACATACACTGTGTGTCACATTGTACAGAACAGGATTCTGATCCTTACTCGGTATCTAGGTGTCCTGTCAGTGTACAGAGTTGTGTTTGCCTTGCAGCCAACAATGTACTTTACATTTTCTCTCAACGGCGACTGTACATACACAATAGCTCTCATCACATAAAACACACGCGATGTGTACCCTGATGAGCTGAAATATTGTAACCTGGGTACACACTGAACGATGTTAATGAAGGATGGAATGATCATGTTCCGTCCTTCATTACAATACTGCAGGACACTAGCGATAATCGTAAAACCTGACATCGCTAGCGACTGCGGGCACACACATCGATCGGGCATACACACTGCCCGATATGCGCCGTTATTAGCGATATGTCAGTAACTTGATCTTAACCAAATGGTGGAGAAGCAATTGCCACCTCAATGCTACATAGGGAAATACTGTGTGGGCAATTCAATTGTTTCGCCCTGCGGCTACAACTAGGGGGGTGCAAAACTGAGCAATTCAATTGTTGCTCCATTTAGATGCCGGGTAGCCGTGGGAGCAACATATCTTCTTGTAGCCTCCTGAGGTGCGAGAAGAAATGTGTGCAAAGTCCTTGGTTTAGGCACCCAAACAGGAGTTTGGGCCCCCTAACCAGAACCTTAAATGGGTTTAACCACTATTCGCGACTAAGCCCGTCTATATGAGTGCGATCAGCACAACAACAAAAAAATGTATTGCGACTCTCCAATCTCCCGTCACTTTAGACGGGAGATTGGGTGCGCAAAACCAATTGAATCGCCCTCTATGGCTCCCACTTATTAGGAGCAAAACAAGAAGAGGCAGTGATGGGCAAATTTAAAGTGGAGAATGGGGAGCTTCAAAGTCAACTCTAAATCGCAGTGTAAATCTAAAGCTTCTCAGTATCTCGGTGCTAGATGCAAAGCCGCCAGTATCCATCACACCACTGAATGTCCAAATGCTATGTAAATGGCGCTTGCGCCTAACTCTAAATGAGGCCCTATTTGTAGAACACACGTCCTTCCTATTTGCTGCTACCCTCTAGAAGACCTTGGAAACAGAAGGTGGCCTACTCTCCCAGGAATATGGGAAAGTCACAGAAATGTATGAATCTCCTGGACATTATAGGAAAGTAAAAAACAATAAATGGAAGGAAGATCAAAGGCGCTACTTTACAAAGAACTAATATGTCAAAAAGAAAAATATAATATACATCACATGCAATCTTCGTAGTCCTTCATTAATTTCTTTCTATTGTTCCAATGATTACCGGATGTTTACATGCAAAAAAACAAAATTGAACAACAAAATGTGTAGTAATGTTTGTAATAAGGTCAATTTCTGTGAGTTCTCCAGCGAAACAGAACCCTATGTTGTGAAGATTTCTTGATAGTAGGTAAGGATAGTTTCTCACCACCACTTCATGAACATAGGTAAACGTACCAAGACTCACTTGGAATTATATATCACCATACACGTAAAGGTTTCTTTTACACTTCTGATCATAGCATATGAAGCAAGCTCTGTTCAATAAAACGTACCACACTCACTTTTCAGCAGATGGAATTCCACACGTAGCGGTTTCTTTAAACAGACGAATCACTCTTCTCTCCAAAAAAATGATTTATTTGTACATATTAAAATTGTAATGAACAATCGAATAAAATCTCCTTATTCAATTACCAAAAATTATTTCCAGGATAAAACAAATGTGTGTCAAGATGGAATTAAGACAATCACAAGTAAATTCCGGACTTATACTTGTGAACACAAATGCTAAATTACCTTGGAATGGTATGAATGGAGAAGAATTTAAAAAAACACTGTCTGGTATCACCAACGCCGTTTCGACACAAAGGTCTTTATCAAGGTGTGTGTCGAAACGGCGTTGGTGTTGAAACGGCGTTGGTGATACCAGACAGTGTTTTTTTCAATTCTTCTCCATTCATACCATTCCAAGGTAATTTAGCATTTGTGTTCACAAGTATAAGTCCGGAATTTACTTGTGATTGTCTTAATTCCATCTTGACACACATTTGTTTTATCCTGGAAATAATTTTTGGGAATTGAATAAGGAGATTTTATTCGATTGTTCATTACAATTTTAATATGTACAAATAAATCATTTTTTGGAGAGAAGAGTGATTCGTCTGTTTAAAGAAACCGCTACGTGTGGAATTCCATCTGCTGAAAAGTGAGTGTGGTACGTTTTATTGAACAGAGCTTGCTTCATATGCTATGATCAGAAGTGTAAAAGAAACCTTTACGTGTATGGTGATATATAATTCTAAGTGAGTCTTGGTACGTTTACCTATGTTCATGAAGTGGTGGTGAGAAACTATCCTTACCTACTATCAAGAAATCTTCACAACATAGGGTTCTGTTTCGCTGGAGAACTCACAGAAATTGACCTTATTACAAACATTACTACACATTTTGTTGTTCAATTTTGTTTTTTTGTATGTAAACATCCGGTAATCATTGGAACAATAGAAATAAATTAATGAAGGACTACGAAGATTGCATGTGATGTATATTATATTTTTCTTTTTGACATATTAGTTCTTTGTAAAGTAGCGCCTTTGATCTTCCTTCCATTTATTGTTTTTCACTTGTTTCTTGTGTGATCTGGATTTGGGCGGATCATAGGAAGGTTAGGATTGGGCTGCTAACTTCATTGCGCCAGAACTCATACATATCTATTTTTATTGCATTATAGGAAAGTAAGCCCATAGGATGTAGGAGGTCTGAGCAACACAATGCCTTACTTCCATTTTAGATCTTTTCCTATTAAAGCCTGAGTAGGCTGGCTAAGGCATACATCATTGCTCCAAGACTCTATAAGACTCATAAGAAAGACACGAACCTATAGGAAATGAGGCCTTTAAATGGCTAGCACACTATGGGGGTTAATCCAATTAGGAGTGAGTTTGTTTTGTGAAACTCACAACACACGAATGTGCACCCCCGAGAAATGAGAGTTCAATAATAAATGTCAATTTGCTGTAGTTGCAGCAGGGTTTTCGCGACCAAAAAAAGTGACAACTGAGTTAGCAGGACCATATAGATGGGGGGATCTGGTCTTTAGGTCGACACTCATTAGGTCACCCACTATTGGTTGACATGGTCTATAGGTCGATGTGTACAAGGTCCACATGAAAAAAAGGTCGACATTAGTTTTTCAACAAAAAAAAAATCTAATTTTTTGAACTTTTTCATACTTTACGATCCACGTGGACTACGATTGGGAATAGCAACCTGCCGATAGCATGGCAAACGAAGCGAGCCATGTGAGGGGACAGTGCACTAATTGGGGTTCACGGTCACTTTACGAAGAAAACGACACCCAAAAAAAATTAAGAAAAAAAAAACAACAACTCAGGTCGACTTTTTTCCATGCAGACCTAATGACCATGACGACCCTATGATTCACACCCATAGGTGGCTGTTAGTGGCCACAAGGTAGTACTGTACTGGAGGTTTTCAAAAAGTGTCAAATGGCTGATTTCTGTACTTTTATTAATGGTTGAAAAATGAAAGCAAGCGTTTGTCATGAAATTAAAGTATAGACAGCACGTTGGGGTACAGAAAAGTATATGTATAGTATTTTTTTTTCTTTTTTTGTAGATCGTTAGAATACACACTTACCTCATCTGCCAAGTTCAAATACCCCTCTCCTATCAGTACAGCACTTCCATGTGGCCACATCATTTAACCCATTATTGAGCTTCTGAGAGAAATTCATCTGGAAACAGACAAGTCTTTATTGGCCAAATTATGCTAATTAATTCTCTCCAAACACGTGATTGTTCATTAAGATGGACGTAACCACAGGTACTGCACTGTGCCCAGATATTTTTATTTTAAAATAATGATTTTCCCTTCCTTTTCCCTTACTCAGGGGGATGTGTACAAAATTAAAAACTAAAACACGTGAATTAGATCTAGAAAAATCAACGCAAGTTTGGAATTGGATTGCAAATGTAATTCACAGAGCGAGTTCACCATGAGAGCGGTTCGCAGGACCCAACTCGCACCTATTTGGATTGATCCCTAGGAATGTATGCTTCTATTATACCCCTTTCACACTGCCAATGCCGGATCCCAACCGGGAATTGGAAGCGGGTCCTTCCCGGGTGGGATCCGACATTGGCAGCTGCTGCAGGCTTTCCCGACCCGGCAATATGCCGGGTGGGTTGCCATAGCAGCGGGGGCGGAGCCGGTGCCGGGGGCGGAGGTGGCTCTGGGAGATGAGATCATCTCCGCGCCACCTCTCCCTATCTAGTAAACGGGTCCCGGGTTGCATCGACCCGGGAGCCCGTTTACGCAGCCACTGACCCGGTATTCAACCCGGGTATAACACTGCTTTATACCCGGGTTGAATTGCCGGGTCAGGCGACCCGGGATTTCGGATATGCCCCTTTCACACCGCACGCCGACCTGCGTCGACCCAGCAATATGCCGGGTCGATACCGGGTTATTTGTGCGGTGTGAAAGGGGTATTAGTAGGGCAGGCGTAAGACTACAGTAAGAACAGGGCTGCTGTGTGTAAAAGAAAATTACAATCAGACTGGACAGGTGATTTACTAAAAGACTACAGATTGGTGAAAATGGCCTTCAATGTACATTAGCACATTCATTAATAGACAGAAGCCACATATGCCTCCTGACAATTCTACATCACATATAGATATATTACATAATATGGGTCGGCGTGCGGTGATTTGTCAGTCTAATCACATTTATCTTATTACATGAAACATACTGCAGTTCATAGGGCAAAAGGTCACAGCTGGCTGAGCGCAGATTCCATTGTTACACACAACGTATTTACATCCATATAACCTTGCTCCTCAATGGTCACCTTCACACTCTCTATGAATACTAATAGGAAATCCAATTCTGCTGCAGGGGGCCTTTACATACTGGGAAAGTATCTGCGGGAACAAATACCAATGTTAGGGTCAGCAGAATGTGACCCTATGAAACGGACCTGTCCAAAATAACATGGATGATTGCATCTGTAAGACCTTGCAAATGAAAAGCTTTGCCTCTGCCATGTTATACAGCGTAAGAGAATATACACAGCCAATGCGCAAAGTATTTAATAGACTTCAGACGGGATGGGACTTAATACAGAAGTCATTAGGTTTAAAAAGCACTATATTCTTTTCATGGCTTCTGTATAAGCAAGATGATATGCTCCTTATCTGCAATGTAGCTGCTTTGAGATATGGCCCCACCTCTTTTTGAGAGAACAAATAAAATGGCTACATAGGGTTTACATTATATATAAAAATAATAAGATATACAATATTACACATTATATTGGGAGCTTGATGCATTCGGACACATTGCAGCTCCATAAAATCCTAGGTGGCTTGCTCTGCCGTGGGACTTTTAAATCAATATGAGGATCTGTATGTACTGCGGTAAAACCACGGAGAGTGCAGTTTTTAAAGGATTTACTACAGAATCTTCTTTGGTACATCCATAGAGAAGGCAGGGTTGTATCAAAATGTATAATGCTGTAAAACCTCAGAATAATGCACACTTTGAGGTTTACTGCAATATCAATTGTAAAGCGCAACAGAATATGCTAAGCTATACAGGAAACGGTTAATAAATAAATATATATGGATTCCCATATGTATTATAACGGTACCTAGCAGATAACTGGTGATATCTGCTGAGAACCTGTAGCACAGCAAGCCCCATTGGATTTCTGGGATTGCAATGTGGGTATAGGCAGCAAGCTCCAGAAAGTGTACATTTCTAGAGCTTATACCATCTTTGTTCCCCACAACATGTGCATTGAGACTCCTGGGCCATAAACCCAAAACTCAATTATTTGCCTGTACAGCTCTATATAGGAAGATAAGTATTGTTGGAACAAGAGTTACAAAATCTTGTTACGGATGTGAATAGGACAGGGTGCGATACTTGATACAGCCCGCACATAGAGGGAATTCAATTGCTGGTGAATTGTTCACCTGGCAGAATATGTGCAGCAGTGGGATGTCGCACATAACTGTTCGCTACCCCAGAGGAGCGAATCGGCCAGGCGAAGGACAGGTTGCCGTTGCTGGCATTTAAACACTGTGGCAACGGCAATTTGTACCCTATGCCACCAACTTAATTCCCCCTATACAGACAGCCGGGGAGATGTATCAAACCTTCAATAGAGATAAAGTAGAGAAGTTGTCTATCACAACCAGCTTCGACCTATCATTCATCCTGCAGCCACAATAGCCAGCAATGCCATGGCACAGGTTCACTGCCCACTGAGAAAAAAGGAGAGACGGGGAACAGAAAAGACTTAGGAGACAAGAAAACCAATAATGAGGTAAGAAAAGTGTAGAGACAGTAGTTAGAAGAATAGGGGGAGACGGGAGGGATAGAGGTAGAGAAATGGGAAGGTGGGGAAGAAAGGAACAGCAAGCTTCCCAGCAAATTACATGTCCAAGACATGTATGTACATATGCACAAACATACACACCTACATAAACATGTTCTTTTATACATGGGAAGATCTTTCTAAGAAGCCAGAGGGTATGGCAAGAAATCATGAAAGCCTAGAATTAAGACATACATAAGACACATTTGGGGTGATTCTCTTGTTTAATGGACTCCCATAATTTCATTTACCCATTTCCCCATCACCTTAGACGGGGTGGTATATAAATTGTTTGGTCTCCATTGTTTAATGGCGCCCAGAAGTGCTGAGTTTAGCCATGCAAAACAGAATAAAGTGCTGCCCGCTACGCCAAAAGTCCCGCTTGGGCACCCACTTTTCGCACATTTCTGCTCACACAGCGACACAACTGAATTGCTGCCAGCGGGCACCCATTAAACAGCCCCCAAAGTAGGCATCAGAGATTAAATTGATACTAAACACATAAACCCACTGAGCTCAAATGCACAACGATTATACGTATTGTGAACAGCATGCAGTATGGCTGCTGGAACCACAATCCACAGCTGTACTTTCTAGAGTTGGTATCTCCCTAGTTTATTATGGTGTGATCACTTTTGGTCGTTAAAGTGGACCTGCATATAGACAGCCATTTTGGGAGATTATACAATATTCATTACAGTGTATGCCATCAATGTACTAGGAAAGATCTAGAATGATTGCTGAGGCATACAATGATCTGAGGTTTCTGGTAGGTGAACATTTTACTCCCATAATCCATAAATGAGAGCGAGCATGGACATCCATGCCTAATGAGCTTACATTACACAGCTCTAGCTCCATAAAGTTATGCCAAATTTACATTTTATCCAAAATCCATACATAATTTACACCAAGATTCCTTCAGGTACAGAGAACATTTAGAAAGCACATTGGGAGACCTCTGTAACAGAGAAAAGGTCACTCTGGAAAAATACAGAATGGGCAAAAAGTGACACGCTTATAAAACTTAAACCTGACCCTTGTACAGCACAATGTGAATGTATGGTAATTTTTACCACTACATAAGTACTGTGACAAACTATGCGGGGAAAATATCAAGCAGTGTAAACAGTGAAAAAGCAGACAAATAGAGAATTTGCTCTTAACAGCCAATCAGATTCTACTTATCATTTTATAGAATGTACTTGGCATATGCTACCTTAAAGTGGATTGGTTGCTATGGGCAACTTCTCCACTTCTTACTACATCTCTCCTTTTGTATGCTGCAGAGGTTTATGGTAATAACATCGCCATGGAAACAGGGTTTGGTTTGATGCACTGCCTGTGGCCAGCCGGATCCCTGCTCACCTTGAACGTCTGTCCTGCCAATATCAAAGGCAGTGCACAAACCTAAACCTGTTCCCGTGACAGGACGTTATCACTGTACAACTCAACAAGTTGGCGATGAGCTTCAGCCGCTGAGTCGCCCTTTAGACGCAGAAATCTGATCACACTACACACCTCAATGTCTGACCATGTTTCCACCAGCTCCGCCATCTTACAGCTGAGGTTAGAACAGTATGACTGACATGATACGCAGTCTAATGGCATGAGGGGAAGCAGTGGTCTACCTGCTCTGGCCTGGCAGGAAATAAGAATGAAATAGAAAACATTACACACGTGAGAGGTCTTGTTACTTATTGAACTACCCTTGTATTAATAAGATATAGAAGACAGCAAAGATATTATACTTCCAGGTTTCAGAGCAGATCTATGTAATGCACATGCTGTAGCCATCGGGCTGCATGTATGCACGAGGCCATTATCTTAAAGAGATCGAAATGACCACTTTGCAGAAACACTTGCAATGGTAGCCATTAGGCAACAATGGTAAACACCATGAAATGACGGCATTAGCAGAGTTAACCAGATCGCAGTCCCCACAGAAACCTGTAAGGACTGCTCTGCTGACAGAAACTAGAGGAACCGCAGCAGATACCACCAATACCTGCTGCTAATCCCTGTATATGCAAACGAGGGCTAATATACAAATGCTGAAATCCTCAGAAAAATGCAGGTTTACCCAAGACTTCCCGCAATTCTCCTTTAACACATCTTCCCCCAAAGGAGTATGACCTCCCAAAAGAGCACTTGGAACAAACTAAATGTTGTTTCACCCCTGCTCAAGGGAAACTGGACGCCGGGGAGCTCCATTTAACCTGCAGACAAAACAAGGCACAGCTTTCAAGCACTTCAATCCCTGCACTGGCATACATACTTTTCTGCTCAAGCTTAAGTGAAACATTATACTCCGATGTTACAGACCCGAGAAAGTCTCTATTAAATCCACAGCAACATCATACAGACATATAAGGTATCTCTCATTCTGCAGTGAAGAAGGACTGAATTCATGTCAGCACGTCACACCCCAGAGACTAAAAAATGGTTCCTTATCCTAAAATAAAATGCTGCGGCTGTACTGCTAAACGTCACCCATTGATAACAGACCATTATCAAGCTTGTGTGGGCTGCCAAAGAATAAAGACTTAACGAAAACTAAAACCCTCTCTGGCTCGGCATAAGAAATATTTGAAACCTAGCCCAAGCGAATTCTGTGTACAAATGTCTGACATGGACGGGGAGGGGCAATTAGTTTGCAACAGTAACTAAAATTAATGTGGAGGATTAAAGGATCATCAGGGATTTTTTTTTTTTTTTTTAGCTGGCTGTGGAGCTGTAGCACGGCCAAATGGATATATTAAAAACTTGAAGCTAGAAGGTCTATTGACAGCAGCCACTCACAGGGTAATCTCTAACATATACGACACAGACTCTCAGGAAAAAAAAATGTGCCCCTCAATTGTGCGGCTCCTGTAGCAAAGCATAGGTGTGAGATGATCCAGTATTGGTAACACACCGAGGCATTCAAAGTAGGTATGTGAATATTGGTATCCTCCACAAAATGGCTGCTGCTACTTTACTAATGCAGGTATACATTAAAGGTCCGTAGTCAGACGATAAAGAAACACGTAAAAGGACTTAATAAATTATACTTTTTTCATATTAACAGTTTCTTATATAGCGCAGCAAATTCCGTTGCGCTTTACAATTGGAAACAATGATGGAACAAAACTGGGTAATAACAAACCGTCACAGAGGTAGGAAGGCCCTGCTTGCAAGCTTACAATCTACTACAGCAAGGGAAGCTTTGTATATTAAGTATAATAAATAAGGCCATTAAAAGTTAACACAAGTAACACAAGTAACTTTATTAGTTGTGGGTTAATCTGAAAGCAATTATGGTTTATGGTTTACTAATTTGATTTACTTCCAAAGCAAATATACTCCTGACATATCTTCATAGTTATACACAGTGCTACACAATTAAAAAGGTTCACCAAAGGGACAGACACCTTCCAATCTGGAGGACAGCCTATTCCCCCCCCTACCAAAAACATAAAGTACATGATACATAATTGGGATGACAGTATAGATTTTGCAAAGGAAGTTACAAGTGAATAAAACCTCAAAATTAATTTATAATTTTAAACTGGTATAGACTGGTATAGACTGGCAGGCTATAATAAGATTTTGCGATTACCATTTCTCCTTGGTTTGTTATTTCAGGCTGCTATTGACGACATAACCACACAGGGTGCCATGAACTACCATGACAAGAACAGTCTCACGGTACATAATATTAGAAGCGATGCTTTGGAACACCCCTCTGAGCTCTAACTGCACTGTGACATCCTCTCACTGCTATCCACCATCACATGACATGCAGCCATACTTGTTTTCTCTCCAGAGAGAGATCAGATTCATGTATGGGATGGTTGGCTCTTGTACTATAAATGATGTATGTTGTCAATGTATATACACAGTATAAAACACCAACAACGGCTGTGTGTATGTACAGTTAATCTGTTCAAACTGGACACATTCTCTTGACATGCATACCTAATGGTAACTATGATGAATCGATAAATTCCACAATGCACTTTGCTACATATAAAGATGGCAGATAATTGTAGGTTTCTATTGATTGAAAGAAACCTAGAGGTACTGTAGCAGGGTTTACTCATGCAGGGTGGAAAAGCAATGCTGAAACTCTGCTGCACTGAAAGTTAATTGCTGTACCGACAAAAACCAAAGACAGAAGATTGTTCTTTGCACTGTAGTGATCTTTATATGGATGACTCAAGAGCTAGAGGATAAAAACATAACTCTCAGCACATCATATGACAGACACTGTCAGCAGCATGCATAATGCAGGAAGATCTTCACACAGACAAACATCCAAAGACGGCACTGTGATCCTTAGTGCATTCATAGCCAGCGTTCACAAACACCCCTTTAGCATGATGGGGAAAATGACATGTGTTGTATGATGTATTTGTAGGACCATGGTACAGGCTGCGTTGTCATATGCATAATTGATCAACTGGGAAAGAAACTACATGCAGAATCTCTCTTTAGGGCCAACTCACCATATACAGCAAGGCATATTTTTTAAAACCCTTCTAAGACCACAGCGGTCATGTACCTTTATGTATTTCTATTCTTGACCTATGATAAGCGTTAAACTCAAAAGGGATTACAATCCATGAATGACTCTAGTCTCGCCTCCCGTTTTTGGTATAGATCCAAAATTATTCAGACGTGCAACATATACCTGAATTATAGATAAGACATTAAAAAGGAGAACCACTAAAAGCAAAGTGACTAACATCTAGATTTAAGATAACAGAACAGACAGCAGAATGACACAAATGCTCTTTTATTCTGACAAAAAGAAACCGATCGATACTTATTTTTTTGTTGACCATTTAACAAGTATTGACTGTAAGCAATCCAACAAAGTTCAGAGGACACAATCTGAAAGTTTAAAATGCAATATAATTTGTTTTTGGATTTACATTTTTTTAAAGATAAGAAAAGACCTTCCTATAGAGAGAGGAAAAAAAAAAAAAAAGACGACCAGATATATAGGGTTCTCCCCTATTTATAAAAAAACTACCACCGGCTGGTTAGTACAGAGTGTTGCCAGCGGTACCCAGTCATTCAATGGCTACTGTAAGCAGAGACATCACCCAGTATATATCTCATCACCCAGTTTTCACAAGAAGGCCCTTTCATTTTGTTTGTAGACGGAGGGTAACAATAAGAAGACAAAGACCATAATGTGTAAGGACAGTGGGCTGATAATAATGTAACCAACGGAGTCCATTTTGGGCCTGTGCATCACAAATACATAGTTCCCAAACCATAAGTGATTGCATGATGATGAAATGTGCTTTAGACACAAAAAGGTACACTTGTTTCTTAGACGCTATTTATTTATTAGGGGGCACACAAGAAAGCGAACGTTAAAAAAAAAAAAAAAAAAGGTCAGATTCCAAGTTTGTGGGCATACAGCAGGCATCCATGAGTGGTCCTCAAAGTCCCCTACTGCTCCCCCAACCTCTTTCTTCCCCATCACCCTCCCTGCTAAACAAATGCCTGATAAGAAAGTAAAGCACGTTTACCTGCAGTATGGAAGGGTAGTGGTGCATATAGAGCCAAGGGGAGATGGTAATATTTAGCGCACACATAAGGGAAGGTCTTATTTTGAAATGCAACAAGAACTCATACTATTTATCGTAAGGACGGTCACTGAATATTCATAATTTTATACAATATCTTGATAAGCCCATTTTATACATCATAGGGTGAACGAGTAAAAAAAAAAAAAAAAAAAAGGGGGCGTTACTGTGCCTTTAAAAATGTTTCAATCCTATGACAGTATGGTAATTTAATATTTCCCAACATGCTGGAAAAGACACAATATCACACACAAGCAATAATTACTATTCAGAGAGTACACCAGATCATGACGTCAATTTCCACCATGTAAAATATACCTCAGCAAAACATAGCAAAAAGAAAACAATTGGGGTATTAAGGGCTTTATGCTCCCTTGTTCCATTTCGGACTCTCGATGCCATTTAATCCCTCTGCTGACGGAGAGGACTTCAAACTCTGCAATGCAACGTACGGAAAAAGCCCCTCATATCAATAGCATGCTCAAGCTGAACAGATCTATTCATAAAGAACTAAAAAATATATATATATTTTAATTTCCAGTAACATGTTCAGTGCATATATAATAAAATTAAAGAAGACATCAGACAAAGGGCTAGGTTCAACTTAATTTGGTATGGTATGTACTAAAACTGTGTCATTATAAAGGTCACAAAACAAGGTTCCGAGATGGGAGAGGAGGCAAACACGCAAATTTGTTTTGTTATGCTTTTTACTTCATTAGGTTAGTGTCATTTGTCACAACACATGGAAGAGGGTTCACACTCATGGCCACCAAGAGGCTGCACAGAAATCATATAGTTATACGATATGACAGTCCATTATTGGACATGAACAAAGATCTGGTGGTGAAGCTAGCTGCTTTAGCAGAGATACTATGTGCAGCATGAAGACAGCAGCTTACAGAACCTACCCATTAGTAATTACAAAGACCTAAACATTTTGAGCATTCAGTAACAGGAAGAAAAAAAAAACACCACACACTACTTATTATACCGAAAGTCAATTATTCCACTGCAGCAAGCCTCCAGTACACATGTTAATTAACTTATTCAGAGTCACATGCTCATTATGCATGCTGTTGTGCTATATCTAGCAACATGTTTACATGAAATAATTATGACGCAAAAACCATAATTCAAACACATACTCTATTTTGCATTTATTAAGCCAACACCGCATTCTGTAGAAGCCGAACAAGCAATTTAGTAGAGGCTGCACTTCTATAGGCAAAATACAGGCTACATTTTGCTCCTGTAATCCTGCGACAAAGGTTGCATACGCCGAGCATACACAAAATGGCAGTGCCAAAGGCCGAAAATCAGCAATGCCCGAGGTGGGCAGATAAAAATGTGTTTCATGCATTATAATGAAAGCTTCCTGCACCATTAAAAACCCACAAACTGGAGAATGTATTTTTAATGAAACAAATGGAACACAAGAGCGTACAAATGCACTGCAGGAAATCCAATTTCGTACAGAACCATTGTTACGCCATCTTGTGCTTAAATAGCTTTGCTTCTTACAAAGAAAGCCTGTCAAAGATGGAATTTATTACCATAAATGTATGACAGGGCGGAATTCTCCTACACTGAATAACAGTCATTTTCATCCATTGCAGCCCACTGCATTGTAATTAAGGCCTAGCATCGCTCCACATCAAAGCAGCTGCTGGAGAGATCCACCTTACAGTACATGACAGTTCTAAACCCCATTTTGCTTAAGCGTGGCCAAAATGAATAGGCTGAATAGAGAAATACAAGAGCATGGGATCATGTGCCCTCAAATGCCCCTGTCTGAAACATAACACTTTTTTTTTTTTTTTTTTTTTAAGATAAGAACCATACATTTCACAGAACAGCCATCCCAACACCATAATTTCCAATGGTGTGATAAGATCCTTGGAAATTGCTGTTGCTGGAACAAACTGGAGTCCATTGTCCAGATAAGACACTGTGGTAATTGATAGGCTCACAGGGGATGTGACAGTAGAAAGTGACAATGAGTTTCTGCTATATATATTACATACACATATCTATAATTTACATACACAGATATATACAGGTCAAAATGCATATACACATTGCAGTAGGTGCATTTATCAATATCTTATTTTCAGATGAGAAACAAGCAGCACATTTGGCAATGTCAGCCTATGTAGGTGTCACCAGCAGGATGCAGAGCCTGGCAGACCCATTACTATGCAGTGGACCAGACACACAATGGGCTGTTATACTTGGCAGTAGGCACCACAGGGTTAATGGCATGTGCCAGCTGGGCATAGGGCAGTGTGAGCTCTGCATTACCTGATGGTGGTTGTAGTTGTTCCTCTGCTGGAGGAAGGCTGCAGCCTGGTGGTGCTGGGGGTTCAGCTGGGGGCTGACCGGGGACCTCCGGCTCTGCTGCTGCTGTTGCTGCTGGGTGATGCTGATCTGAGCCGAGAAAGGGCTGCTGAATCCGGGGACGTTCATCCCAGGGCACGGGTTGGCAGAGACCTGGGAGTAGCTGTGGAAGAAGGCCGGGTTGATGGAGGAGGGGATGCCGGGGTAGTAGCTGTCAGGCTCCTGGCTCTGCAGGGAGTTGAGGTTGGGGCCGGCAGGGTGGGGCGCAGCCGGCTGCTGCTGGGGGGGAGGCGGCGGAGGGGAAGAAGTCTGCACGGACCAGGGGGTGCCGAAGCCTGGCAGCGAGGGAGAGGAGCCGGGCGCCCCGGGGCTCTGGCTGCTGCTGCTGGGCAGCTCCGGGGATCCGGGGAAGGGGCTGCCCCCGCTCAGCAGGTGCCCACCCTGTGCCTCCATCTGCATCTTGGTCCTGACTGGCAGCTGGTGACCCAGAGAAGGAGGAGGGGAGCCCGTGGCATGAGCCTCCCTAGCTGTAGCCACCTCCACCACGGCCGAGCCAGCACTGCAGCAGGAGGAGGAGGACGAGGAGGAGGAGGACGGGGAGGCTGGCAGCAGCTTGTCCGGACCCTCCACACCCAGATCCTCCGCTCTGGGCGATCCCTGACTGCTGCCGTGACTAGCCTCCCCCGGCGGCTTCTTCAGCTCCTCCCTGAACGCCGCGCTCTCCTGGGGGCAGCTGCTGCTGCAGAAGTCCTTCCTCTTGTGCCCGGGCGGCAGCAGCAGCAGCGGGGAGACCTGGTGGTGGTGGTGGTGGTGCCCCCCTCCTCCTCCTCCGTTCTTGCCGAGCTTCCCCGGGGCGCAGCTCATGCCCAGCAGCAGCTCGTCCTGCACCACCTGCTGGTAGCCGGGCAGGAAGAGGGCGCTGCCCGCGGACGAGGTGAACTGGTTGCTGCTGGCCCTGAACGCTGCCCCCCCGCCGAACAAGCCGCTGCCTCCCCCGCTGCCGGCACCGCTCCCGGCCGTCTGCAGCAGCCCGAACCCGTAATCCCCCATTGACACCCTCAGGGATCAGAACTCTGATGCTGCTGCTGGGCGATAATATATTACTATGCAATAGAGGCTATGTTATATGGATCTATATATACAGGTATATACTATGTACAGGCTGGAGGCTGCTGCCGGCTCCCTGCTATATGGTTACAATGAGGAGGGTTCTATAGTCTCTCTTCTCTTCTCTCTGTACAAAGTGTTACAAAGTCACCACATAGAGCACCTTCCTTGGCCAGTGTGCTGTGAGGAGGGTCTGTGGCACTTGTGGTGTTACTGTCCTCTGTGTGGGGTGAGTGGAGGGACTTGTGCAGCTGCTCTGAGGGTGCCTCAGTCCTTGTTGGGTCCCTTGTTGCCCTATGTCCTCTCTCACCCCCCTCCTCTCCTCCTTATGCCGGCTCAGTGACTGCAGCAACACATTAAATACCCCGGAAGCCACGTCACTGCGACGTCACGGTGCCTGCTGATTAATATTCATGCCCCATCCACCACCTGACCATCCTCTTCACCCCTGGCAGCAGGGACATCCTGGACATGTAAAGTAGAGGTGGTGGTGGTGTCACTTAACCCTTTATGGGTGCTGCCTGGAGAGCTGTGCAGCAGAGATAGGGTTAGAGGCGCTGGGAGGGGGGGGTGGCAGTGTATTAGGTTACAGTATATTTTTATTTTAGGCAAATGCAGATGGAGGATGAAGGGTGTTGCCAGTGCCACAGCGAGGGGGCACCTGCAGTGGGGGCTGTGGTGTGGACACAAAGAGCTGGTGGGGTGTGCATGCACAGCAATGTGTGTGCCCAGCTTAGTGCCTATGACATGTAAGGATGGTGATGAGTCATCACCACAGACAATGGTGGGCTTATCTCTCCCAGGCTGCCTGGCACAGGACATTCATTTGCATTTTTTACGCTTTCCTTATGCAAAAGACCCCGACAGCCTGCAAAATGATCTGTAGGATGCACAGGCAGAGACAGGTGGCACCTTCCCCGGCTTGCAGCACAGGAGCTGCCTGTGACCTATATTCCTCCATGTTGTATTTTGCATAACCCACAAGGGAAGAAATGTACTCTAATTGCAATCACAGTCGTGTGCCATGCGTCTGACCTCACTGTATGTGTGCACGTCACATGGCTGCAGTGTTACACAATGACATGTTTTCCACAAGTGCTGTGTACATGCCACATTTCACATAATACAGCTACAGTATTACAGTGACAGAGTGCAAGCACTGGATGATACACACTGCATGATACACACTGCAAGCACTGGATGATATAATACTGGCATTACTGGGTGCCAGGACAATATCACACTGCACAATGTTACAGTGCCACATGTATTCCACACTGGAAGCATGGGTGCCAGGAATGGATAATAGTATTCTGCCTTTACTGCGTGCTAGGATAATATCACACTGCTCCAATATTACAGCGCTATATGTTTTCCACACTGCAGACACTGGGTGCCTGGATAACATAACATTGGCATTACTGGGTGCCATAGTAATATCACACTGCCCCAATATCACAGTGCTATATGTATTCCACACTGCAAACACTGGGTGACTGGATAACATAACACTGACATCACTGGGTGCCATAGTAATATCACACTGCCCCAATATCACAGTGCTATATGTATTCCACACTGCAAACACTGGGTGACTGGATAACGTAACACTGACATCACTGGGTGCCATAGTAATATCACACTGCTCCAGTATTACAGTGCTATATGTATTCCACACTGCAAACACTAGGTGCATGGACATTATAGTACTGACATTACTGGGTGCGAGGGTAGTACAAACACTGGGTGTATTGGTAATATAACACTGATATTCCTGGGTTCCAGGGTAATTTATTTATTTATTATTATTTATTACCAGTTATTTATATAGCGCACACATATTCCGCAGCGCTTTCCAGAAAATATTTGGCCATTCACATCAGTCCCTGCCCCAGTGGAGCTTACAATCTATATTCCCTACGACATGTACATGCACACACATTCACGCTAAGGTAATTTTTGTTGGGATCAAATTAACCTACCAGTATATTTTTGGATTGTGGGAGGAAACCGGAGTACCCGGAGGAAACCCACGTAAGTACGGGGAGAATATACAAACTCCACACAGTTGGGCCATGGTGAGAATCAAACCCATGACCTCAGTGCTGTGAGGCAGTAATGCTAACCATTAGACCATCCGTACTGCCCTGCAGGCACTGGTTGCCTTGATAATATAATACTGACATGATCAACTTATATTATCACCTCATTCCCAGATATTGTCTAGGTAATGTCACACTGCAGGCACTGGATATGTGCAGTTCACCAATAGTGCTACAATGTTACAATACCAAGTGAATGCCGCACTAGAAACACTGCATAATGTAACACTGTCATTACTGGGGTGCCAGGATAATTTCACAATACAGACACTGGCTACCCATTTAAATGGGATGGTATCGGGATCCCGACGATTGGGATGCTGGCGGTCAGAATCCCGACAGCGGCATCCCTACCTTCAGGATCCCGACACCTGGAAGGTAAATATGCTAACCCCCCTCTTCTACCCCCTAACCCTCCTTACCCGCATCCTGACCCTAACCCTCCCTGGTGGTGCCTAACACTAACATCCCCTACCCACAGCCTAAACCCCCCCCCCCTCTTTGTGCCTATCCCTAACTCCCGTCCTCACAGCATAAACCTAACCTCCTCCCCCACCTCATCCCGCAGCCTAAACCTAACATCTCCCCCAGTGGTCTGACCCTAAGGAGCTCCGGCATACTTACATTCGGGATTCCAGAACCGACATTTGATCCATGCCAGGATCTTGACATCGGCATTCCAGCCAGTGTCGGTATTGCGACTGGTACATTACGAACGCCGGTATGCTGACCGGAACCCAATTATAGTAACCCTGCAATTGATGGATGCCAATATCATAGAACACAGAGTGACCCATAAACCCACACGACTAGTACATAACATTATACAAGCATAGCCTGACGCTAGTATTGTCTGACTGAGGCATATAGTACTAAATATCTCATTGCAAACCTGACTGGGGTCTCTGCCTATACAACAGGACAGCACCACCTATTCCACGGGATACAACAATAGTATGTGATATTACATGGCTGCATAGGCGTACTGCTTCAGAGAACATAAGACAGCTCTGTAGCAGCAGCCTATTCCCATGGGATACAACAATAGTATGTGATATTACATGGCTGCATGGGCGTACTGCTTCAGAGAACATAAGACAGCTCTGTAGCAGCAGCCTATTCCCATGGGATACAACAATAGTATGTGATATTACATGGCTGCATGGGCGTACTGCTTCAGAGAACCTATGACAGCTCTGTAGCAGCAGCCTATTCCCATGGGATACAACAATAGTATGTGATATTACATGGCTGCATGGGCATACTGCTTCAGAGAACCTATGACAGCTCTGTAGCAGCAGCCTATTCCCATGGGATACAACAATAGTATGTGATATTACATGGCTGCATGGGCGTACTGCTTCAGAGAACATAAGACAGCTCTGTAGCAGCAGCCTATTCCCATGGGATACAGCAATAGTATGTGGCATTGGGTTGGGGCCGTGTTACCGGCTGCAAGGATCCCGGGAGTCAGCATCACGACGCAAGGATCCCGGCCGCAGAATGCCAGCGTGGTGCGAGCGCAACACAGCCCCTTGCAGACTCACTGCGCTCACCTCGCTGCAGGCTCGGTGGCGAGCGACACTCCCGGACGGGAGTAGTCCCTACTAGTCGGCATGCCGACTGTATTGTGTGTGTTCAGGATGCAGGGGGAGGATATGTGACGGTCGGTCTCCAGACTGTCGATCACATAACTACATCCCATGGCATTACATGGCTGCATTGCTGTAGAGCAGGGATGGGGAACCTTTGGCCCTCCAGCTGTTGTTGAACTACACATCCCAGCATGCCTTGCAGCAGTTTTAGCATGGCCAAGTAGCAAAACTGTATCAGAGCATGCTGGTATGTGTAGTTCAGCAACAGCTGGAGGGCCAAAGGTTCCCCATCCCTGCTGTAGAGCATACATGACAGCTCTGTAGCAGCAGCCTAGTCCCATGGGATACAGCAATAGTATGTGACATTACATGGCTGCATGGGCACACTGCTGCAGAGCAGAAGGCTCACGTGTTCAGCAGCAGCAGCTCACAGTCTCTGCAGGACTACATCGTCTGACCAAGTGACGTGGGCTCAGCACGCAGTTGCTGCAGAGGAGATAGCTCTGCGCAGGCGCTCTAATAGCAGATAGCTCTCCGCGGCCAGACCGGCCAGGCTGTGGGTTGCTGTATTGCTGGAGCTGTGTGACGTCACAATGCAGGGGTAGGCGGGGCCGGAGGATCAGCCGTGGGAAAACGCAGGCAGAGCTGTCACCAGTAACCCTTTACCTCCCTGCAGAAGGACATGCCCTGGCTTTGTGTCTCTAGCTGCAATGACACTATTGCCATAATGCACAGTATCCTATACAGACTTCCTTTTAATAAAAATGTATACATTTCCAGAAAGTAATGATTTCATGTTCACATTTAATTTGCTACTATACTATAGTAAGCTCATACTGGTATAATACTGTGCTGGGTAATATGCTTTCACCTATGCATGCCTTGCCATTTATTTTCTATCTAACATATACATAAGCTCATTTTGTAGTCTGTAAGCAAATTCAGTGATGACATTGGTTAAACTTCTGGCGTTTAGTGGGTTAAATCCAGATTAAACAATATGTTTTGGTCCTTGCACTAAAATATCACATTACAGCATGTCAGTCCAAGTGACCTTGTTCTTTTGTCATCTTGATTTTATAACGCTAATCCATCGTTATCTGGTTAAACATTGTAAATACTCCAGTCAAAACATTTATTTTTTAAACTCCATTGTGACCCTATGGGGTATATTTATCACATCCCGCTGAGATGTGAAAATATCGCCCATAATTGCAATGCGGTAATGTAAATTGGCGCTTACAATTATAATCCTTTATTTGATAGGACAAACTTACTAAGGAAGCCCTATCCTGGCGAAAGGCTAGAATCACAGTGACGGCTACTGATATCACTTTAGTTTGGACCAGGCAAAGTGCATTTCAGAGCTTGATAAATTTGACCATTTAACAGCCCCTATAGAAACCCATGGCGGCTGCTTTTGCAAATGAAAGCAAGCGCCATAGCACGTATCATAGATATCTGCTGCAGGTCCACATATACTGCGCATACTAGTAGTTATTCTATTTGATAAATAAGTCCCCATGTTCCATACAGGCAGCTTTAGATTTTGACGGCAGATAAGAACCACTTGGCCCATCTAGTCTGCCCCTTTTTTTTACCATATTTTTTTTTATCTCAAACCTTATTTGATCCTTATTTCTTTGTGAGGATATCCTTATGCCTATCCCATGCATGTTTAAATTGCTCTACAGTCTTAGCCTCTACCACCTCTGATGGAAGGCTGTTCCACTTGTCCACTACCCTTTCTGTGAAGTAATTTTTCCTCAAATTTCCCCTGAACCTCCCCCCCTCCAGTCTCAGTGCATGTCCTCGTTCTATTGCTTCTCTTCATTTGGAGAATGTTTCCCTCCTGGACCTTGTTAAAACCGTTGATATATTTGAAAGTTTCTATCATGTCCCCTCTTTGATGTAGGCCATGCACCATTTTAGTTGCCCTTCTTTGTACAGTCTCTAATGTATTAATATCCTTTTAAAGATATGGCCTCCAGAACTGAACACAGTATTCTAGATGAGGCCGTACCAATGACCTATACCAGTGATTTCCAAACTTTTTTGAATCACGGCACCCTAGAATATCAGATTTTTTTTCACGGCACCCCTAGGCCAAACATTTCTTATTGAGAAATTTAGAAAGAAATATTACATTAAGTAGATAGCGTAAACTTTTTATGTCATCCTTAGGATCAGTTGTGTGGTGAGGGACAAGATTTGCTTCTGTTTGGCCACATATTTTATGACTGGCAGCCACCAGCTCTGGTTTTGCCTATTATATTGACCATGAATAATTTGAATTGGTCCTGGACCACCAACCCAGGGCACCCCTGTAAGTGTCCCGAGGCACCCCAGGGAGCCACGGCACACAGTTTGGGAACCTCTGACCTATACAGTGGCATTATTACTTCTTTCTGCTGCTGATTCCTCTCCCAATGCAGCCAAGCATCGGACTAGCCTTCCTCATTGCTTTGTTACATTGCTCACCTGCCTTTAAGTCATATGAAATAGTGACTCCTAGATCCCTTTCCTCCTCAGTAGTTTCCAGTATAGTGCCATTAATACTATATTTAGCCTTTGGATTTTTGAGACCCAAGTGCATGATTTTGCATTTTTGGTCATTAAACTGTAATTGCCACACTCTTGACCATTCCTCTAGTCTACCTAGATCCTCAATCATTTGTTTTACCCCTCCTGGTGTGTCTACCCTGTTGCATACATTTGTATCATCTGCAAAGAGGCATACTTTCCCTTTAATGCTTTATCACAGTAATAGATTCAATGCATAACAAAAAGTTTTAAAATGTTGTACAAGTCCCGTATCCAAAATCAGAAGATATTTTGCGGATGCGACCCAAATCTAAACACAGAATGCATTTATGTTTCATATACACCAGGCTTTTTCAACCAGTGTGCCATGGCAGACTAGTGTGCCGCGACCAGTTGCAAGGTGTGCCACGGAGCCAGAGCAGCTTCCTCCACCTTCAGAGTGAACTGTTGGCCCGGGCTCCTCTTAGAGGATCAGTCGTGCTCCGACCGTGACCTATGCCTTGAAGACGCTCCGGTGTGATATCATAGGTCACGGACGCTGCGTCTCACCACCCAGCCAGCCCACCCACCTGCATACATATCTTTCAGTTCCTGCCTGCATACACAGCTTTCCTTGCCCACCCACATTTACACCTGCCCGACTGCCCGCTGCTCAGTATTCGCAGCACTCCACTATGAACAACCCCCGCCACTGATAGACAGGGAGGAGGACAGCTGATCGGTAGGGGCTAATATTTGTTATTTATTTCTCCTGTGGGGAACAATAGGATTTATGTGGGGAGAAATTTGATTGATTTATGTGTGAGGAACATGATTTATGTGGGGAGCAATGTGATTTATTTATGTGGGGAGCAACAGGATTTATGAAGGCAGCAACATGATTTATGTGGGGTGCAATCATGTGATTGTTTTTTCTGTGTTGGCCAATGTATGTGTGCTGTTTTTTTTACTGTGAGGACCAACGTGTGTTTTTTGTTTTTTTCTGTGGGGAACTGATGGTGCGCCTTGGCAATTTTAAAATATTGTTTGGTGTGCCGCGAGTAAAAAAAGGTTGAAAATCACTGATATACACCTTATACACACAGCCTGAAGGTAATTTTACACAATATTTTAAATCATTTTGTGCATGAAGCAAAATCACTATCTCAATTGCGCTCAAAAACTTTTAGGTTTCAGAATATATCAGATATTGATTGGATTGTCAGATATGGGAGATTCAACCTGTATAAGCAGTTGTTGTGATGACTACTTTGCAGAGAACTGAATAGAAATTTAAATTAAAGCAGGAATCTTAGATATCAGATTTTATTTCTTATAAATAACAAGTAAAAACACTTTTTTTCACATGCATTTGTTTTTTTTGGCACTCCTCCTGCAAAGAATTCTCTCCTTTTCAAAATCTTTCTGAAAGGCAGACAGCCGTGGGTGCCAATAACACACACAGTGAATCAGGGGTAGATTTACTAAAGCCCCTAAAAATTAAAAATGATGGTGTTACCCATAGCAACCAATCAGATTCTAGATATTTCCCTATTGCATCCCAGAAAATGATAGATATACTCTAATTGGCTGCTATGGGCAACATCACCACTATCCTCTATTAGAAGCGTTAGTAAATCTACTCCTGGGGTCTCAGCATGTTATGTGGTACAGTGGTAGCAAAGGGGTTAGAAGGGATATTCCAAAGCCTCCCTACTCAGTGCATCATCTGCTGCTATGTGACAGTTTGACATTGTAATCACATAATACTGTAGAATTATAGATCAGCAGTGGCAGCCAGGAGGAACACACTAACACACAATCCTCCTGTCTGGCAAGTCCTTGATGTCCCTAAAGGTATAATAGTTCCAATGTTGGAGACCCTCTTTCTTGAGTAATAGGAAGCTGAAATTAGATGGTTGGATATGAAATCTCTGCGGTTTGGATCCAGATGGTCGGAATCCCAACTGAAATACTGAAATTGCCAACAGCTTCCGGGTAAGTATTTTACCCCTAACCATAATCGTCCCCTGCCACAGCCCTGCCCTAAATGTCCCCTCTTGCAGCCTCACCCTAATACTCCCTTCTGCCTAACCTTCCCCACTACCGCAGCCTAACCTCCCCCTAGTGCCTAACCCTGATACTCACCATGGGGATCTGTCAGCACTCTCCCATTCACAATTGCAGAACTTTCTTCGGGTTGCACCCACTCTGTGGAATGCCCTCCCACTCATAATTAGACTCTCCTCTAGTCTCCAAACCTTCAAGCGTTCACTTCTTCAGGGAAGCGTATCAAATTCTGGAACCGCTCACGTAACCTTCATAATCTTTCGTATCCAATTACATCCTCTCTATACAGTCCACACATGGCATCACATATTTTGTCTGTATTCACTTCACATCCTCCTGACCCCTGACCAACATTGCTGTGTGACCATATCATACAGCCCTTTGCAATCTGTCAGGACGATTACACAATAGATAGCACGGGCGGGGTATGTTAGGTAGATTAGACTTAGGTCGTCAGTGTCTAGGTCGGCAACTATTGGTCGACAGTAAGTAGGTCGACATGGTTTCTAAGTCAACAGGGACTCTAGGACGACATGACTTTTTAACTTTTTTTGGTGTTGTTTTCTCCGTACAGTGACGGGAACCCCAATTAGTGCACCGTGTCCCCTCACTTCGCTCGCCATGCTTCGGGCAAGGTGCCTCGCTCTGCTACTGCTGCGCTCAGCACAGGTTATCGTTCCCAATTGTAGTCCATGTGGATCGTAAAGTATGATAAATTTAAAAAATAAAATGTGAAAAACTCATGTCGACCTCTTGTCATTTCGACCTAGAACATGTCGATCTAGAGTCCCTGTCAACCTAGAAACCATGTCAACCTACTTACTGTCGATCAATAGTGGTCGATCTAGACAGTGTCGACCTACTTACTGCCGACCAAAAGACCGAATCCCAGATAGCACCTATCCTTGTGTATCAATGCCTACTTCCCTATAGATTGTAAGCTTGGAAGCAGGACTTTCCTACATCTCTGTCTGTTATTAACCAGTTTTGCTCTAACACGGTTGTTTCCAATTGTAAAGTACAACAGAATATGCCTCGCTATAAAAGAAACTTATTAATAATAATAATAATTCTCAGCATCAGAATTCCGGTGGCGGGATTTTGACTGCCGGGATTCTGACCACATCGCAGCGATCAGGTGAAAAATCGGCATTTCTGCGCATGCATATGCCCCGTAATGCGCACGCGCGATGCACGGGTACAAAACTCTTCGTGGTTGTGCTCAGGTTCTAGCAAAGTTTTCCTTCGCACTGGCAGCCGCAAGAAGATTGACAGGGTGTCAACTGACCATTTTCAGGGGGTGGTCTTCTGTATGCCGTCTGACGGGATCCCGGCGCACAGTATACCGGCGCCGGGATCCCGACAGCCGGCATACCGACACTTATTTTCCCTCGTGGGGGTCCACGACCCCCCTGGAGGGAGAATAAAATAGTGTGGCACGCCACCGTGCCCGTAGCGTGGAGAGCGCAGCGAGCCCGCAAGGGGCTCATTTGCGCTCGCCACACTGTCGGTAAGCCGGCGGTCGGGCTCACGGCGCCGGTATGCTGGTTGCCGGGAGCCCGACCGCCGGCATATCGTAGTGAACCCTTTTCAGGGAGTGTTTGTAAAAATGCAAGCATGTCTGAAAAAACGCAGGCGTGGCTGGGCATTCGAATAGGCTGAAGTGATCGCAAGTGCTGAGTAGGTTCAGAGCTACTCAGAAACTGCACAAACTGTTTTTGTAGAGCTCGGCTGCACATGCGTTCGCACTTCTGCTAAGCTAAAATACACTCCCAGTGGGCGGCGGCATAGCGTTTGCACGGCTGCTGAAACTAGCTAGCGAGCGATCAACTCGGAATGACCACCTAAAACTTTTGTATTTGGTAGAATTATTGTTTCTCCTCATTCAACCCTTTGCAAGGCAGGTGTGCTTCCGGAGAGTATTTTGAGGGATAGATATGTGGTAGACACAACGCTTCATAAGCTATCTGTGTACATGCCTGGCATACCCATGGGCTGACTTGAAGTGGCGCAACCTTCTTGGAGGCATTACAGTAAGGAAATGGTTAAAACTTAAAACACAGGCAAGCCGTTTGCAAAACAGTGTTCTTCCTATTATTTTCCAGGATTCTCTGTTGTGGTTCCGCTTGCTATTTATGGCGTGTGCATGCTTTCTGTTTTGCAAGATGCCTACAGCTATGGGAGGGTATAGTCCACAGTAATGGGAGAAAGTGCTACTTGGAAAGACTTGCTGAGACATGGGATTTTTTCCTCATGACTGCACAGACCTGAGCAAATATCTAATCTATATGCAGCTTCTCCGGCCTTCTGGTAGAGAAGGGGTGTAATGTGACACAGATTAGACATTAGGTAATGTTGTGGTTGTGTGTCAGGAAGGCTAAGATAAGAATCGCATATCCACACAACACCTTTAAAGGGGCCGTACAGATATTTTTAAAACAGTGCGCTGCTTTTGTCTGATTGTTTTTACTGGATACAAGATGCCCTGCCTGTTTGTTATACTGTTTGCGTGTGCGGACTGATCTTGCGATTTTTACATCTGAGCAGCCTACTCTGTAACCAGGGATATGCATCTATGGGTGATTGGGAATTGTATGTAGCGCTCTTCCCATTCCAGACACCCTGCATGCCAAATACAGGTGCCACTGGATAGGGATGGGGCCGTCATATCTTGCACCCTGTGGACCTCCCCTAGTTAATGCTCTGGGTCAACAGAGTTTGCTATGTGGAGCAGTTTGGCATTACTGAGAACACGTCTGCTGGTAAAATGTGCACATTTCAGAGCGATTTTACATTTTTGCTTTTCTCCAGAAATGTCAGGTTAGGCCTTTACTTGTCACAACCCCATACCTACCAGCTGTCCCGCTTCTCTGGGACTGTCCCACCATCCTACCCATGGGCTCCAGTGTCCGGTGGTGGTGGTGGTGGCTGGAGGGGGGGGGGGGGTTTGGGTGGAGCACACACGGTACACATTGGAGGAGAGCCTCTGGGCCAGCCCAAAATCCCCGGGAGTGATGAAGTAAGGGTGTGCTGCGAGACCAAGTGCCACTCCATGAGGCCACGCCTCTTTCTAGAGTCCTGATCACAGAAGGGAGGTATGCATTGCAACCCTAATATTTATTCTAGTTATGCTCTACACCCTACATACAAATTTTAGCTAATGGTGATATTTTTTGCTATGTCATGCCAAGTAGTCAACAATTTGTCATAATTATTTGGGCATTAGAATACAGGTTGAGTATCCCATATCCAAATATTCCGAAATTCGGAATATTCCGAAATACGGACTTTTTTGAGTGAGAGTGAGATAGTGAAACCTTTGTTTTTTGATGGCTCAATGTACACAAACTTTGTTTAATACACAAAGTTATTATAAATATTGTATTAAATGACCCCCAGGCTGTGTGTATAAGGTGTATATGAAACATAAATGAATTGTATGAATGTACACACGCTTTGTTTAATGCACAAAGTTATAAAAAATATTGTCTAAAATGACCTTCAGGCTGTGTGTATAAGGTGTATATGTAACATAAATGCATTCTGTGCTTATATTTAGGTCCCATCACCATGATATCTCATTATGGTATGCAATTATTCCAAAATACGGAAAAATCCGATATCCAAAATACCTCTGGTCCCAAGCATTTTGGATAAGGGATACACAACCTGTATTATGTTTCACCAGCAATTTGATAACTGTAACTTGTATCAAATGAGTAATGTATGTGGGCTATGAGATTTGAAGTTGATTAATTAATTAATTAATTAATTAATTAAGAATCAATAACGAAATTGCTAAATTGTGCCATCTTACTAGCCAAAGACCAGTTACACTTGTTTTTGTGCAACTGCACTGGATTTACATGCAACATGCTTAGATTTTCAATATACCAGTGTCTTGTTAGGGGTACAACTTTCAGCCATTCAAATCAGGGTATTCAATTCTTGGAATGGCCAAGACACATGAAATGCGTAGCTATGTGCCAACAAGCAAAATAAGATTTTTGTATACTTAAATGAGACTTAAGTTGTATAAAATATATATTTATAAATATATTTTTCTCCCTGGAGATGATGGAAATCAGTCATTGTCCTTTCAGTGAAACGCGTTTGTGCTAACCAGGTGCACTGTATTAAGGGAAGCTCTTTATTAACTGCTGCAAATGCATTAGCATCAATTTCTGAATCAGGGCCATATTACAGTAAATATGGGGAGGGGGACTGGATTACACACCCTAATTCCAAACATAACAAGAGATACTACCATACTGAGACTTGTAGTGCTACACAGAAAAAATGAGAAAATGCAGGTGCACACAGTAAATACTAAGAACACTGCTAACACTGCAGTTAAATAAACTCTGCAATTTAACATGGAGGTACTTAGCATGATTTTGGCCAAAAATATGGGCCCACCTACCATGACCAGGTGACCTCATCAGGTTAAAGT
The DNA here is from genome assembly GCF_028390025.1 of Pseudophryne corroboree. Lineage (NCBI taxonomy): Eukaryota > Metazoa > Chordata > Amphibia > Anura > Myobatrachidae > Pseudophryne > Pseudophryne corroboree. The sequence continues at coordinate 1,119,549,494 of NC_086444.1, forward strand.
CCAGAGCGTTGGACCCCCTGGGCCAGCAAAACCCACCTGGACCAAGGCATCTGTTATGCACACCAGTGCCTGCAGGAATGTACTGGTGTCTGAACAGAGAGGGATGCAAAACAAATGAACTCACAGACAGACTGGGGAATATGACATTACGTACACAGAAGGTGATAGGGTAACAAAATCAACACAAAGTAAACAGAGAAGCCCAGAGGCTAAGAAACTGGGTGTCTCCCTAGTATTAGGAATGCTCAGATGGAAAGAAGCGAGATGTTGTGTTTTAATACGTAGAGAACCCGAAATGCCGTTGCTAAGGGCAACAGCAAAACCCTAAAGGGTTACCAACGGGTGTGGCAGTAAACTCCTTGGTCAGAGATGGAATAATAGACACAAGGAGAGTCTCCACAATCCTAGTCCTCACTTGCAGTGCACTGGTTCAGCTTACTGCCACTAAACTGACACCTGAACACCTTGCACAGTGAGAAAGGATTTTGGCAGGCAAGTCTGAGAATACAGCCGCAAACTTGCTAAGTTCACAGAGTAGCAAAAGAACCCCAGCAAGTTAAACGACTGACTCCAGTCTTACTGCTAGGTCTGGATTGGCAGAGTGTAGTACCAAATCCCAAGGCCTATTTGCAGTAAGCAACAAACAAATACAAAGCTACACAGTACTGGCTAACTTTCAGGAACTGACTAACCAACAAAGATTCATCTGCTTAACCTGAGAAGAGGGTTTATATAGCAGGTGCTGTCCACGCCCCACTCAGACCTCACAGACTGTGAGCACAAAAACCAGCACCGGATCCCCTGCCGTGCACAAAGCCTGTAACCACTGCACAGCAAAAGACCCGAACCGGAGTATCAGCTGAGCTCAGGTTACTCCGCTAGCACTTGTCTCCCGGTTGCCATGACGACGTGGCAGCACAGGGCAGGAGACCCTAACAGTACCCCCCCTCTGATGAAGGGTCAAAGAACCCCTACCACCGGGTTTATCGGGGAACTGCGAGAAGAAAGAGCGTATCAGTCTGGGGGCATGAAGATCACAACTGCGCACCCACGACCGCTCCTCCGGGCCATACCCCTTCCAGTGCACCAAAAATGACAGCCGACCCCGAACCATCTTGGAGTCAAGAATCCTTTCAACAACAAACTCCCTCTGGCCACGTATCAGAAGAGGAGAAGGTCTTCCACTGGAAGAAGGATTACTAATCGCCCGTTTTAAAAGGGAACAATGAAATGTTTTATTGATACCCAAAGAACGGGGCAGATCTAACTGAAATGCCACCGGATTGATAACCCTAGTGATCTTATAAGGGCCGATGAACCGGGGGCCTAACTTATGAGATGGCTGTCTCAACTTCAAATTCTTGGTAGACAACCAGACGAAGTCTCCTAATTTGAAGCTGCAGGGTCTTTTCTGCTTATCAAAAACCCTTTTGGTCACTAATGACACAGACACAAGGGCTTTCTTCACTTTCCTCCAAATACCCCTAAGGACCGAAACCACAGAGGAACCACCAGGCGTGGAGTCCAGGGGGTCAAAAGAATTGGCCTTAGGATGATGCCCATACACACAAAGGAAGGGAGAGATCCCTGTAGCAGAGTGAGCCGCGTTGTTCTAGGCAAACTCCGCCATGGACAGATGAGCAACCCAGTCAGTCTGACACTTGGAGACATAACACTTGAGGAACTGCTCCAAGAACTGGTTCACCCTTTCAGTCTGCCCATTAGACTGCGGATGGTAGCCTGACGACAAGCTGACAGAAATCTGGAGATCGGAACAAAATGCCCTCCAGAATTTGGCCACAAACTGGGATCCGCGGTCAGAGACCACATCAAGTGGCAACCCGTGGAGGTGCACAACATGCAGCATAAATAATTCAGACAGGCATCTGGCCGATGGCAGCCCAACCAGTGGAACGAAGTGCGCCATCTTCGAAAACCTGTCAACGACAACCCAGATGGCTGTCATCCCCGAGGATTTGGGCAAGTCCACCACAAAATCCATTGAAATGTGGGTCCATGGCTTAGATGGAATAGAGAGTGGATGTAATGGGCCAACAGGAACCCCTCTAGGAGTCTTATTTCGGGCACAGATGTCACATGCCCGAACCCACTGATCCACATCCTTAGCCACCGAGGGCCACCACACCGCCCTAGATAGCAACTCCCGAGTTCTGGCAATACCCGGGTGACCTGCCGACTTCTTGGCATGGAATTCCAGGAACACTCGCTGTCTTAACCTAGGAGGCACAAACAAAAGACCTACCGGAAGGTCTGGAGGAGCCTGCTCCTGTGCTCTAAGGACTAATGACAAGAGGTCCTGGGTAATGCCCACTTTAATACATGATGGGGACACAATGGGCAATGGCTCCTCGGTGGTCTCCTGGATTGGAGCAAAACTCAGCCTTGATATTTTTTGACCCAGGGCGATATGTTATCAAAAAATTAAAGCGAGCAAAAAACAAAGCCCATCGTGCCTGCCTGGCATTGAGACGCTTCGCTGACTCTAAATATGCCAAATTCTTATGGTCGGTGAGAATTGAGACCACAAACTTAGCCCCCTCAAGCCAGTGTCTCCACTCCTTGAGTGCATCCTTAATAGCCAACAATTCCCGGTTACCCACGTCATAATTCATCTCGGCAGGCGAAAATTTACGGGAAAAGTAAGCACAGGGATGAAGGCGATTATCAGACACTCCCATCTGAGAGAGCACTGCCCCAATACCCATCTCAGAGGCATCCACCTCCACCACAAAAGGACGCTCTGGATCTGGGTGTCGCAGCACCTTGGCCGAGACAAATGCCCTTTTGAGACGGGCAAAAGCCGCTTTGGCCTCACAAGACCAGTGAGCAACATCCGCCCCTTTCTTAGTGAGTGCCACCAAGGGCGCCACTATAGACGAAAATCCAGCGATAAATCGTCTATAAAAATTCGCAAAGCCCAGGAAACGCTGAAGCGCCTTCAAACTAGTGGGCTGCACCCAATCCAGGACTGCCTGTACCTTGGAACCCTCCATTTGGAAACCTTCTGGGGAGATAATATATCCTAGAAATGCGATTTGCTGAACTTCAAATTCGCACTTCTCCAGCTTCGCCCCAAGCCGGTGGTCTCTGAGTTTCTGGAGGACTAAGCGTACATGCTTTCGATGTTCCTCCAGGGAATGGGAGAAGATTAGGATGTCATCTAAGTATACAACTAAGAATCTATCCAAATATTCCCTGAGCACATCGTTCATGAAATCCTGGAAGACTGCCGGGGCATTACAGAGCCCAAAAGGCATCACCAAATATTCATAATGCCCTGAGTGGGTATTAAAGGCAGTCTTCCATTCATCCCCCTCTCTTATTCGGATTAGATTGTACGCACCGCGTAGGTCAATCTTAGAAAAAATGGTGGCAGTACGAAGCTGGTCAAACAAGACCGAAATGAGAGGCAGTGGGTATGAGTTTTTAATCGTGATACGGTTCAATTCCCTGAAGTCGATGCAGGGTCGCAACGAACCGTCCTTTTTACCCACGAAGAAGAACCCCGACCCAACTGGAGACTGTGAAGGTCTGATAAATCCCTTAGCCAAGTTCTCCTGAATGTACTCTGCCATAGCCTGAGTCTCAGGACGTGACAGGGAGTACAACCTGCTCTTGGGAAGCTTAGCATTCGGCAACAAATCAATGGCACAGTCATAGGGGCGCTGGGGAGGTAGTACCTCTGCAACTTTTTTGGAGAACACGTCCGCAAAATCTGCATAACATCCTGGCAATCCTGGCAAACTTAGCTGCGAAAGCCTGACTGGAAGGCTTAAGCAACTCCTGAAACAATCAGTACCCCAACTAAGAATCTCCCCAGAGACCCAGTCAAATTGAGGATTGTGGGCCTTTAACCAGGGTAACCCCAACACCAATGGGGCAAAAGTACAGACAGTCACATAAAAGGACAATTTTTCAGAGTGTGTGGCTCCAATAAACAAAGAAATCTGGCTAGTGCAAGAGGTAATTTTACCCTGGGATAATGGTTCCCCGTTTAACCCACAGATCTCAATTTCCGATGCCAAGGGTACTAAGGGAACAGAGTGTTTCAGGGCGAATTGGCGGTCCATAAAAACCCCGTCGGCCCCACTGTCCACAAAGGCCTCAGTCTTGACAGTTTGACCGAGGATATTCAAGGTCACCGGAATGATAAAAGTCTTCTTGGGAAATTCTGACTTCTGGCCTGACAGGATATTTCCCATCACCCTCAGGCCCTGAAGTTTTCCGGCTTTTCTGGGCATGATACTACCACATGACCTTTGTTCCCACAGTACAAACACAACCCCTGCTGTCTCCTCCGCGTCTTCTCACGCGAGGAGAGGCGGGTAGCCCCAATCTGCATAGGCTCCTCGGAAAATTCCTTAGAGTCTGAGGTTCCCTTGGGAAAGAAGGAAACCTCGGTCTCCCTTTCAAGCCTACGCTCTCTCAGCCATCTATCCACCCGGATGGATAACTGCATGAGCTGATCCAAGCTATCAGGCAAGGGATATTGTACCAGTTGGTCTTTTATCTGGTTAGAAAGACCTCTTCGGTACTGGTGTCTCAGGGCTGGGTCATTCCACTGGGTATCATGGGCCAACCTCCGAAACTCTGTACAGTAAACCTCAACTGGCCTTCGCCCTTGCTTAAGGATCGAAATCTGAGCCTCGGCTGAGGCCGTCTTGTCAGGGTCATCATACAACATGCCCAGTGCCGTAAAAAAAGCATCAACACTTTTAAGCGACGGACAGTCAGGCTGCAACCCATATGCCCAGACCTGTGGGTCTCCTTGTAGCAAGGAAATCACTATGCCCACCCGCTGAATCTCCGACCCAGAAGACTGAGGCCTAAGCTGGAAATATAGCTTGCAGCTCTCCTTGAAACAAAAGAACTGCGAGCGATCTCCAGAAAAACGATCCGGGAGATTTACTTTCGGCTCCTTAACCCCTGAAGGTGCTGCTGCTGCGGGAGCTCCGCCAGCGGCCTGGGAGGTGTGCATTTTAATGGACAAATCATTAAATTGTCGAGTCAAGACCTGCACCAGATCGACCACCTGTTGCAAAGTATTTTGAGGGGTATGCTCCATATTCCCACAAAATTTCAACAGGAGTATTGGGCTGCTGAATATGTTATGCACACCAGTGCCTGCAGGAATGTACTGGTGTCTGAACGGAGAGGGATGCAAAACAAATGAACTCACAGACAGACTGGGGAATATGACATTACGTACACAGAAGGTGATAGGGTAACAAAATCAACACAAAGTAAACAGAGAAGCCCAGAGGCTAAGAAACTGGGTGTCTCCCTAGTATTAGGAATGCTCAGATGGAAAGAAGCGAGATGTTGTGTTTTAATACGTAGAGAACCCGAAATGCCGTTGCTAAGGGCAACAGCAAAACCCTAAAGGGTTACCAACGGGTGTGGCAGTAAACTCCTTGGTCAGAGATGGAATAATAGACACAAGGAGAGTCTCCACAATCCTAGTCCTCACTTGCAGTGCACTGGTTCAGCTTACTGCCACTAAACTGACACCTGAACACCTTGCACAGTGAGAAAGGATTTTGGCAGGCAAGTCTGAGAATACAGCCGCAAACTTGCTAAGTTCACAGAGTAGCAAAAGAACCCCAGCAAGTTAAACGACTGACTCCAGTCTTACTGCTAGGTCTGGATTGGCAGAGTGTAGTACCAAATCCCAAGGCCTATTTGCAGTAAGCAACAAACAAATACAAAGCTACACAGTACTGGCTAACTTTCAGGAACTGACTAACCAACAAAGATTCAGCAGCATCTGCTTAACCTGAGAAGAGGGTTTATATAGCAGGTGCTGTCCACGCCCCACTCAGACCTCACAGACTGTGAGCACAAAAACCAGCACCGGATCCCCTGCCGTGCACAAAGCCTGTAACCACTGCACAGCAAAAGACCCGAACCGGAGTATCAGCTGCGCTCGGGTTACTCCGCTAGCACTTGTCTCCCGGTTGCCATGACGACGTGGCAGCACAGGGCAGGAGAACCTAACAGCATCACACTAGTACCATATTACTGTAATACTGATATTTAGTCAATCTTCCTGTGACTTTTTTTTATCTACACAATACTAATTTCTTAATCATTCTTTAGAGCAATGTAGATAATGACCATATTTTTAACATAAATACATTTTGAATTTTTTTTTCTTGTCATGTCCCATCTATTAATTATTTACTTCATTGTTAGTTAGTCAATAACTTTTGAACCTTGTACTTAATAGACCAGCTTCTTCAAAGCAATAACACATTTTTTTAAAGTGAAATATTAAACGTTACCACCCTTTCCTGAATCTTACTCTCGTTAAAACCTATTATTTCACTGCATGGAACAAAAATATAGTTGCAGCAGCATCAAGATTTATGCATTGGGATGAAATTGGGAAAAAACAAAACTACATTTTGAGAAGTTCACATAAACATTTATTTATAAATATCTGGTAAAATACAGTCCATAAATTATTTCATTAGAGCAGATGACACTGGGAGTTTGAAGGACAGATAGGAGATATGATATTGTAATTTTTAATGCGCAAATAACAAAAATTTGCACAAAATTCAGAAAATATGCAGGCGTTTCAAAGTTACAAACAGAAACAAACATTTGGATCGGAGCAGATTTGCACACACAATAGTTATACGTTTGTTAAACCTGTGTAACAACACAGGAGTTACCTTGGACATGTCACAACTTGTTCTGTATAAGTAAGGAAACTATTCCATTGCTACTAATTAAGAATGCATCTAAAGGGATTCGACGAGTCTAGCCTGTTTAGGTTGTAAATGTGCTTTGTTTCCATGCAAACACCTCTCATGAAAGAGCTTTCCCAATGTCAGGCGAGAAATACAATAGGGAATTCTGGGATAGCCACGTTGGACAACCAGCATTATCTCTCAGAATGCTGTCAGCACCTCCTAGGAAGTGAAAGCAAGAGAGGATGACTTCTGTTCTATGTGAACTAGAAGACCGCAGAGTGTGCACCTGACAGATAAGAGGGGTGACTGTTCTGACAGATACGGCGTTTCCTGAAAAGTGTTGAGGAATCAGACATCTGAGAGACGTAGATACCCATAGCAGTTCAATATTATTCATTTTATATAATCATCTTTGGCATATAGGCCTTTACTGTGAGGAAATTAATATTTTATTTATATAAAAGATGCAAAACAAATTTAAATCACCCTCGACATTTTTATGCTTTAAAGATGATGGGGCTAATTCTGTGCTGGGAGCACAGCCAAAAAGAGCAAGTAACTTGGCATGTTGGTAAAACCATGCTGCACTGCAGGTGGGGCAAATGTAAAATATGCAGGGAGATTTACAGTAGATGTGAGAGGGGGGTGTTCAAACTCACATCTAAATTGCAGTGTACAGATAAAGCTGTCCAGCATTGGTGGACTGTTTGCAGAATTAGCCAGGATCATACTTGCCTACTCTCCTGGAATGGCCGGGAGGCTCCCAAAAATCGGATGGCACTCCCGGCCACCAGGAAAAGGGGGCAAGTCTCCCGCAACTTGATGGAAACCCCCAGCTACCCCGCCCTCAGCGAGAGGATAAATGGGTGGGGCTATGATGCGATTAGCTGCAAATTGTGTCATTGTAACCCGTCCCCCACTTTGCAGTGGCAGTGATATGGATGTTCCATAGTAGGGGGCGGGGCTGAAATGATACATTTGCATCTCCACGCCCCCTGACTGCCCCCTTTTTTCCAGCCCCACCTCCTGGTGAGCTGACCTGGTTGCTCCCTCACAGAGGGAGCAGCCAGATTGTCTGCAAGTATGGCCAGTATTTACCCTACTTGCAAAAATAAATAAATAAATGTGTTTGCACCCCTTGCATTGCAACACGGTATGATCCGGCCGGGGGACACGTTACTTCATACTTATCTACTCTCCTGGATCCTGTGGGAAACTCCTGATTTTTCATGTAGTCCCCCGCATCCCCGGAAGAGTGGCCACTGCTCCCACATCCTGCCCACTTCTTAGTTCACAGGGATTCAGGGGGGCCTACACTGCACACCCTGCACCCATAAATTTGTACTTACCCCTCTGGAGTCCCACTGCAATCGGCGCTGCAGACAGAAAACACCAGGAAAATGGCGCAGTGGCCATTTTCCCAGCGATTTGCGCATGCACAATAAAGATGTACCCAGGGAACAAGGTGCAAACAAACACTTGGATCAATGGGGCAGAAGTATTAAGCCTGGAGAAGGGATAAAGCAGTGATAAGCGCAAGGTGATAACGCACCAGCCAATCATTACGGATTTTAAAAATGACAGTTAGGAGATGATTGGCTGGTGCGTTATCACCTTCTTAAACTGTATAGACAGTCACTCATCTGAACGACGCCTTATTAAAAATAGGGAGAACATAAAAACGCGTAGAGATAAAACAACTGAATTTGTTTTAGTTGATTCGTGACTATAGGGTATGCAAATGTGTACACAGATACTGGGGGTCATTCCGAGATGATCGCAGCTGTGCTAAATTTAGCACAGCTACGATCCTTCACACTGACATGCGGGGGGACGCCTAGCACAGGGCTATCCCGCCCCGCATGTCAGTGCCGCCCCCCTGCAGAAGTGCAAAGGCATCGCACAGCAGCGATGCCTTTGCACTTCAAGAGTAGCTCCCAACCAGCGCAGCTTTAGCGTGCTGGCCGGGAGCTACTCATCACTCCCCGACCTGCAGCGGCTGCACTGTGGCCTGCCCCCCGTTCGGTCCAGCCACGCCTGCTTTGGCCGGACAGCGCCCACGAAAAGGCGGCCAAATGTCGCCATTCTGCCCCCCCCCCGGCCCAGTGACCGCCTTTGCGATCGTACCGGCCCGACGGCGCATGCGCAGTTCTGACCCGATCGAATTGCTGCGATAAACTGCAGCGTGCGATCAGGTCAGAATGACCCCCACTGTGCAAAAATCTGCAAATGTTGCAGCCTCCTGGATTTGCAGTGAGATGCCAACCGACGGCTTTTGCAAGTCCCCGCATATGCATACAAAGAAGCAGTGTCGCTTGCAGATCAGTTGATTATTGAAGCTCAGAGTAGCTGTATAGCCGTGCAGCATGGCCGCAGGAAGTGAGACACCAGAAGCACTGTTACTGCGCAAGGAATAGCAGGCAGAGACATACCTCAAAAACAGTTGTAACACTTCTGCGTTATTGCCGCGACCCCCTGTAACCACCCTGACTGTCAATCACTTTGTGAATAAATCCTCTCTGCGACCGCCGAAAATCAAGACTTTCCCGCCAATGCGGGATGGTTGGAGGGTATGCCTAAGAGAGTGGGTCAGACTCCGCATGTCACCCACTTTTCAAGTGAAGAGGTCGGGGTTAGATTAGGCCCCGTCTCCCACTGTACACTACTGTGAATTGCAGCTTTGAACAACTTGGGTGGAGTGGCCACATCCCCCTGCAAGTATTATGAAATCACAGTAAATTAAATTCCTTTCTGTGCATTTTAGCCTGTATCAGATCCTATGATGCACTGCAGGGGCATAGCCAGAACTTTGTGGGCCCCATAGCAACATTTGAAGGACCCCTGTCCCAGTGCTTCTAGAGAGACACCACTCTGCATCAGTTGTTAATGTTAGGCCCCATAATAGTGCCCTAGTTTATTTTATGAATCATAACAGTGCCCTAGTTCACGTTATGTCACATTGTAGGGCTGCTAGAACACATTATGCAACAGAGTACCCCAATTTACATTATGACAGTGTCCCCAGTTTATATGATGTCATATTACAGTGCACCCAGTTCATATTATGTAATACTAAAGTGCCTCCATTTCATATTGTGCCACATTACAGTGCCCCAGTTCATATTATGTAATACTAAAGTGCCTCCATTTCATATTGTGCCACATTACAGTGCCCCAGTTCATATTATGTAATACTAAAGTGCCTCCATTTCATATTGTGCCACATTACAGTGCCCCAGTTCATATTAAAGTATGTAACATTATAATGCCCTTCTGTTCATTTATATACAACATTACAGTGCCCCAGTTCATTTTACAATATGTAACATTATGATGCCCTTCTGTTCATTTATATACCACATTACAATGAGCAGGTACACGGGCATAACAAGATATATTTGTAAAGGCCTTTATGTGCCTCACAATGGTGAAAAATGTATATAACACATGTATCTTTGACAGGGAAGGGGGGCCCCTCTCAGCTCTGGGCCCTATAGCAGCCTCACTCCCTGCATGTATGGTAGCTACGCCCTTGATGCACTGACATAAAGATGTTGGCATTTTAGCTGTCTTTAATTGGGTTGTGGAAGTGATACTTTATTTGTCAACAGTGCTGTAGCAGAATGTCACAGTAACACTGAACTGTGTATTTTACCATCATTTTTCATATGGGAAATTTCTTAGTAGTATAACATCCAAGTAGTATTCTTGCAATTGAAACTTGGTTGTTGAAAGGAGCATTAAAGTTGGGTTTGGCTGGCTTCCAGTTGGATTCTGAGTAATGCAGAAATGACGATGGCAAGGTGTGAAAGCTGGTGCAGAGGTCAGGTGACATTGTGCCGTGTCAAGACTGAAGCAAGCATCTGAGGTCCATTGATTTTATTAGGAACATCATGTAATAGAAGCAAAACAATGCTACATTTCCCACATCTGTTATAAAGCACAGAGCGTGCTACAGTTCCTGTGCCCTTCTTTATATCACATTCTCTCAAAACACAGACCACTTGTAACAAATAGTTGAACAGTCTGAACTGACAGCTTTTCCTCACACTTACTGAATTTGTGTGACTTGGAGCATAGAGCTTTGTTGTTCTGTGAAAATTATTTATACATCGTGTAGCCTGAGAGATTATGTTGGCAAAGGTGTTATCAAATATTGCCACAGATCACCAAATCTGACACTATAATGAGGGGTATGTATGTATCAAACCTTGGAGAGAGATAAAGTGCCAGCCAATCATAAAATGGCATCGGTTCACCAGTTACTAGACGAGTTACTACATTGTCTATACTGCTGTATACTATTATCACCCTGCTCTCAGCATATCCCACCTGACAGTCCCGTGCTGAACCTGCATACCATCTATTAAGGATTCCTGCTACTGAGATAATGTATATGGCACTGTTATTACTCTGCTGTGCTGTCTCTGTTTTTCCCACAGACCAGTGCTTCGGGTGACTCCCCTGCTGAGGATACTTGCTAAGGGCTGTTCATGCATCTCTGATATTGATTCCAGGGTTGCAGGGGTCTCCAATTCTTAGGTTCCCCCTAGCTGCGGGGCTGGGTATCCATGAGCTGTGTGCCTCTAGCTACCTTGAGTCTCTAACTCCATTTCTGTCCGCTGCTGGCATGGTAGGTTTAGATCCCAGGATTTAATCCTTAGCTACTCGTTCTGCAAATCCTATTCCTTACTCAGTAGTAGTACTAGGAGACAGAGTCCAGATTCGATACTATGCCATTCTGAGTTTTTCAAGCAGCCTACACAACACCTTCCAAGTTAGGGTATAATCTGCTAAGATTCCAGTTTGGTATCCTAGTATTGATTCTTTGCTTGGTTGTTGTTCAGTATTGCTAGGATTGCCTCTGACTTTCAAGTACCTATTACACTCCATCTTTTCTCTCCATGAGCAGACCTATTATAAGACCTTCCAGCTTCACTCATAAGTCCACTTCAGCTGAGCCCAAGAACCCCAAGATGGATCACAAACATCCTCATTCCATGATAAAGGGGCATTACATTGTCTGCCATAATATTTAAGGAGCATTATGGTGTTTGCAGAGACATGCGGTGAGGTGAGGCAAAGCCTCTCCTGTCATACTAACGTATACACCAGAGTTTTGACTATAAAGTATATGAAAAATACAAAAATATATTAGAAATATCTTCTTTGTATTATTCTAATCATTTTTATAGTCAAAACTCTGGAGTAAAAAGTCTATGGCAGGTGAGGCAGTGCCTATCTTTTCTACACATCTGTGATCAAAATGAACCAGTATGTACTGCTGCACCTCTGTATAATGTCCTTTGGCTCATATATTGTGGAGAAAAAAGAAGAACACTCTGCGCTATTAAAAATCTTTCAAGACTCCAAGTAAAGTGAATTCACATGTATACATAAAAAACACACTTTTATTCCAGATTAAATTAATCACATAGATAGAATTATATATTCTCACCACATAAAATTTTATAAAAAAAACTATCATACGAATATACAGATTAATAAATCTAATTACCTCCTATTTTCAGTAGCCGGCTTTCTGTATGCACATAAAATCATATGAAAATATGGATCAGCTCTCATGTATAGACAATGTCCACAATATGTGAAACAGGGGATATAGTTGTTATTTGGTATACTAAAAGTATCCTCAGATTGTCCCCTCACTGTTTGTAGAGAGACCAAATACTCAAATATAGTGATCACCGCTTGTTGTTACAAAGTCTCAAACAACTCCTTGTATCATTAGACTAACCGCTCGTTGTTACAAAGTCTCAAGCGATTCCTTTGTGTAGATAATATTAACACTTCCTGATTGCCTAATCATGCTAACTATGTGGTAAAAAGTCTCACCCTCCATCTTAGTTCATAGACGGATCCAGCTGGAGAAGTACTGCGCTGCCGGTCAGGTGCGGCTGGGAGGCTTCGGACGTCTCCGGCCCCCCGCGTGTATGATGCCGCTGCAGTCCCAAATCAAGCCGCTGATGGAGTATCGCTGGCGTCCGGCGTCGTGCAGTCGCTATTAGGTGATAACCACAGTAAATAGTGCTGTCATCAGATGTCCCTCTGTGTTAATCTGGCTCTGGTACTAGCCAGTGCCTCCCCAGCCATTTACCTCTCTGCACGTCCCTGGCGTGTGTGGCATAATGTGTAAGGGGCATTATAATGTGTGGCATAATATGCATCACATTACATTACGGTGTGATGCATAATGTGTAAGGGGCATTACTGTGTGGTGCATATTGGGTAAGGGACATTACAGTGTTGTATAATTAGTAATGGGCATTATGGTGTGTGGAATAATTTGTAATGGGCATTATGGTGAGTGGTATAATGTGTAATGAGCATTATGGTGTGTGTTATAATGTGTAATGGGTATTAGGATGTGATGCATAATGTGTAATGGGCATTACGGTGTGTGACATAATGTGCAAGGGGCATTACGGTGTGTGGTATAATCAGGGCCGGTGCAAGGTTTCTCAGCACCCTAGGCAAATCTTCAGCACCCCCCTTCCCCAACTCACTTGATAAATGTGTGTGCTAAACCAAAATAAATTTTCTACACATAGAATCTGACGGCAGATAAGAACCGAATAGGGCCATCCAGTCTGGGTTAGGATATTAGGGATAGGGTAGGATATTAGGGTTAGGGTATTATGCCCTTACTGTGCCAGATACACATATGCCCCCACAGTGCCAGATATACATGCCCCCACAGTGCCAGATATGCCCCCATAGTGCCAGATACACATATGCCCCCACAGTGCCAGATATACATGCCCACACAGTGCCAGATATGCCCTCACAGTGCCAGATATGTCCCCATAGTGCCAGATATGCCCCAGCAGTGCAACTTACCGTTGTTGCTGCTGCCTGGGGCTGGCACTATCTTCTGCTGGGGAGAGGAGAGCGCAGCACGCGATCCTCCTGTCCCTCTCCTACCCTCAGTCCGGTCTGCTGAACTGGCGCCGGTCCGGCTCACGGTCCGGCAGCAGCGGCTCCTGATTGGCTGCCAGTCCGCGAGCTCTGGTTGGCTCACGAACCGGCTCAGTGCACGCCGCCGCCGGACTCGGGACTCGCAGGCAGGAGAGGAGAGGCGCATGCTGCGCTCTCCTCTCTCCAAGACCCGGTGTCTGCAAAGTGGTAGCCCAGCAGTACGGCATACCTGCTGGGATTTTCTTACAGGTATACCGTACCGCCATACTTGCAGCACTGGGTAAATTATGGCATCCAGCTATGCCCAAGAGCCGGCGGAGGAAACAAATCTTGGTCATCAGGGCAGGGAAGCGAACGATGCATGAGGGGGATGCAGGGGAAGGCCCCAGACATAGTGAGTCAGAGAGAGAGAGAGTGCCATGAAGAGAGAGTGCCAGGAAGAGAGGGCGGGATGTACTGTCACTGATCGCGGGTCATCGCTGGTCTACGCAATGATGCTAATCGCATATGTACTAACATATGCGATTAGTATCACAGAGCGATGCCAGGGGTGTCCTGCGATCAGTGATGTTCCACAGGACAAGGTTTGTGGCGGCTTCCGTCACCTCCCAGCCCCGAGAGGTGACGTGCAGGGAGTCCCCGTGATCCTCCTTCTCCCCACTGCAGCCCGAAGGAGACAAGGCTGTGCTGCGGGGGAGGAGGAGGGGGTCCAGGGGTCGAGAGATCGTCGTGAGCTGCACAGGTCGGTGGCGGAATGCGGCGGCGGTAAGAAGCCCATAGGCTTCTATGGGGTATTGCTATCAAAAGATGGCGATACCCCCGGCAGCGTAAACCAAGCGGTGGGGCCTTAGTACATATGAAAATGCGGTAAAACCCCCAAAAACGGGGGTTTTACCGCATTTTCCCTTTAGTACATCCCACCCAGAGTGAGGGAGAGAGTGCCAGGAAGAGAGTGAGGGAGAGAGAGTGCCCGGAAGAGAATGAGGGACAGTGCCAGGAAGGGAGTGAGGGAAAGACAGTGCCAGGAAGAGAGTGAGGGAGAGACAGTGTCAGGAAAAGAGTGAGGGAGAGACAGTGCCAGGAAAAGAGTGAGGGAGAGAGAATGTCAGGGAGAGAGTGTCAGGAAGAGAGAGAATGCCAGGAAGAGAGAGTGAGGGAGAGAAAGAGCCAGGAAGCGAGAGCGAGGGAGAGAGAGTCAGGAAGAGAGTGAGGGAGAGAGAGTGTCAGGGAGAGAGAGAGAGAGAATGTGTGTGTGTCAAAGAGAGTGAGGGAGAGAGTGTCAGGAAGAGCGTGAGGGAGAGTGTCAGGAAAAGAGTGAGGGAGAGAGAGTTCCAGGCAGAGAGTGAGGGAGAGAGAGTGTCAGGAAGAGAGTGAGGGAGAATGTCAGGGAGAGAGAGAGTGTCAGAGAGAGAGAGTGAGGGAGAGAGAGTGTCAGGGAGAGATAGAGTGTGAGAGAAAGAGAGAGAGACTGAGAGAATTACACTACCCGATTACTACAGCAGCACATGTCTCTGCTCTCAACATCTGATGGGGGCGGGCACTTCACGGCATTAGGCTCCGCCCCCTAAATCACAGCAAATCACGGCACTGCACTGTCCTTTGGGTGGGAGCTGGTTAGGACAGGCCGGGCCAGGCTTGGTCCTCCCCACCCTCCCCCGCTACATCGGTACACCTACATCATCCTAGAGCAGCACAGGTCTCTGCTCTGATCATCTGATGGGGCGGGCACTTCACGGTATTAGGCTCCTCCCCCTAAATCACTGCGAATCACGGCACTGCACAGTCCTTTGGGTGGGAGCTAGTTAGAATAGGCCGGGCCAGGCTTGGTCCTCCTCACCCTCCCCCGCTACATCGGTACACCTACATCCTCCTACAGCAGCACAGGTCTCTGCTCTGATCATCTGATGGGGGCGGGCACTTCACGGTATTAGGCTCCGCCCCCTAAATCACTGCGAATCACGGCACTGCACAGTCCTTTGGGTGGGAGCTGGTTAGAACAGGCCGGGCCAGGCTTGGTCCTCCCCACCCTTCCCCGCTACATCGGTACACCTACATCCTCATTGCCTGTAGCTGCAATATTACACAGCTGTTGTACACTGCAGCCTGAGCTCCTCCAGAGTTCACATACAAAAAAAAAAAAAACTACACCGGATGAACAGGCGCCTCACATCCCACCAGTGCACATCCTGTCACATAATTATTATTATTTTTTGCTTAACACAGCACCGCCCTCCAAGTGTCGACGCCCATAGGCAGCTGCCTAAAGCTGCCTAATGGTGGCGCCGGCCCTGGGTATAATGTATAATGGGCATTATGATGTGTGGCATTATGGTGTGTGGAATAATGTGTAAGGGGTAATTTTTACTGGAAGCCATATTGTCTAGAAACGGCCCTTCAACCAGACAGTCAGATTGTGTTACAGTGGAGGAGGTGCCTACCACCCCATTCAAACCAAAGTCACTTTTTCCCCCCGCACATGTTAAAGGAAGTTTTTTAGAAACCTTTTCAGCTCAGATCTTAGAAGATATCAAAGAAATCAGTAAGCAAAAAATAAAATTCAATTTAACCTCTAAGGAGAGAACAGCACTAAAAGAATTAAAAAAGAATGATACTATTATCATAAAACCAACGGACAAGGGAGGGGGCGTGGTACTCATGGATGTGGAGAAATATGAGCAAGAAGTAATGAGGCAGTTAAATGACACTCTAGTATATAGAAAATTAAAAAAGGATCCCACAGATACCTTCCAATTACAACTTAGAACAATTATAGATATGTATTGTTCAAATGGAACTATTAGTGAAAAGGAGGCCAAATTTATTATGATAGAAAAACCACAGATTCCGGTAATATATGTTTTACCAAAAATCCACAAGGACCCTATATGTCCCCCCGGAAGACCAATAGTGTCCGGAGTGAATTCCATCACTGCGAACTTGTCTCAATTAATAGATTATCATCTTCAACCCCTAGTGCTCACTAATAAGTCCCATCTGAAGGACACAAGAGACATTCTAAATTTATTAAGTTCCACTACATGGGAAGAAGGCTATTTCATGGTGAGTGCAGATGTTAGCTCACTATATACTATCATCTCACACATTCATGGGATTGAGGCAATTTAGACTTTTTTATCCAGATCCGGAATGGATCAAACCTTGCAGGAATTCCTTATTGAAGCGATAATGTTCATTTTAGAACATAATTATTTCCTATTTAAGGGGGATTTTTATATCCAAAGTACAGGCACGGCCATGGGTACCAGGTTCGCCCCCAGTTATGCAAACATTTTTATGGGACTCTGGGAAGAGAACTTTGTTTGGCAGAATGAGAGTCTGGGGGCGAACCTGGTATCATGGTCACGATACATAGACGACATTTTGTTTATCTGGAGGGGAAATAGGGAAAGTCTGGAGACTTTCTGTTCTTACTTAAACAGTAATACTCAAAATATCAAACTTACCTTTGAAATTAGTGATTCTTGTTTACATTTTTTGGATATTACTATATACATCAAGGAAGGTAAATTAGAAACAAAAACATATCACAAACCCACTGATTCAGCTACATATATCCATATGGATAGCTGTCATCATAAAAACTGGCTCGATTCTATCCCGGGAGGGCAATTTAAACGCCTGAGACGGAATTGTACAAATGACCCAGTTTTTGAAGAACAAGCGCAGATCATGAAAGAGTCCTTCTTAGCCTGTCGATATAATCAGGAGAAAGTAGAGGATAACCTTATGAGAGCACAAAAGATGGATAGAAAGGATTTATTACAGAATGTAGGGACCAAAAATAAAGATGATAAATATCAATGGGCATTCATCACCAACTTCAATTCACAACATAAGGATATAGAGAAAGCCTTTAGAAAAAACTGGTTTATCCTACAAAGGGATCCGGTAATAGGAAAGTTACTTCCAGATAGACCGGTACACATATATAGAAAAGCAAAGAAAATAAAAAACCAGTTAGTAAGGAGTATGCACCCAAAAAAAGAAGAACGAGTTAGCTACAATAGGTCTAAGGGATTCTATAGGTGCAGCTCTTGTATTGGGTGCCGGAACATCAATGGATTAACCACTTCTAAAGTAGATAAAATCAATATCAATGGATTCGAACACAAAGTGGAAGAATTTATCACTTGTAATACGGCCAATGTGATTTATGCAGTAGAATGCACATGTGAAAATTTTTACATTGGCCGTACAACGAGACCACTAAAAGTACGAATAGCTGAACCTTGCAGAAACATCAAAAAAGGTCTCGATACCCATGCGTTATCGAGTCACTTTAAAGATAAACATAAATGTTCTCTACGTGAGGTGAAGAATTTTTATGGCTTGAAGTTGGTGAAAACAACAGAGAGATCAAAAGATGTTTTGAGCATTTTGGCTAAAATGGAAATGACCTATATTTATAAATTTAAAACTTTGCTACCTTCGGGTCTCAACAGCGACTTCGAGTTGCAATGGTTCTTGTAGAAAGGTGTGATTTATTTTATTAAAAATCATCTTCATATTTTTCATTATTATTTTTGTCCATGTTATTCAATATGAGATAGTTATTTCTTTTATTTTTACTTTTCTAAAAAGGTCATCTATTATGTGGTGCTTGTAATATAATCTATTAGTAAATAAAGGCACTTAACTGCACCTTTTTCTTTTTAAGAATTTATTTAAGATATTATCCATATATCCGATATGGAGGTTACTATGGCGACACACAAACAGGCAGTCCCCGTGAGAAGAAATGGATATAGGAACATCTCTTATCGACTGGAACCCTTGTTGAAGGACCAAGTTAAAGGAGAGGGCAGATCAAGGGACACACTTCCGGCGGAAGTAGGAAGGATGTCATCTTAAGATCTAAATTGGAGCTCCGTGCGATACATCCCCGGCGGAAGTGGGGCGGGCGCCATGTTGGAATTGGACGGAAGTGAGCAGTCGGCCATATCGGGAGGAGAAAGACTTGATAATGGAGCAGTTCACAGGAAAGAGATCTCGCACAAAATCCCCGCCGGAAGTGGGGCAGGTGCAATACTCAGAAACGGATGGAAGTGAGTCGGCGGCCATATTGGGAGGGGAATCTGATGGATTTTTAACCAGGACCATGTTTTAGTTATAAACTTCGGCAGTCAAAGGAAGGAATGTTTTAGATATACAGAGGATAAGGTAGGATTGTTAATTATACACACCTGTATTACATTACCTATTATACTGGGTATAAATTGCACGAACCACAGGTCACCCCATACACAGGGCCGTCTTTTCGTATGGGCTCAATGGGCTCTTGCCCAAGGGCCCCAGGAGTATAAGGGCCCTAGTCTGATAGCTGAGGGTCCCCTCTTTCCAGAGGTACCAGATTTTTGAAAATCGGCCCTAGGGAACTAGAGATATCCGACTTCAAAGCAGTAGTCCCCATCCAAGCCTGTTAATTGCTCTTCCCAGCCAGATATCTCGGGCTCTGTATGACTTAGAGTTTTTCTGAGGGTACATATCAAAATCTGTGACTCTCCACTTTCTGTGGACACTGGCAGCTTGTCTATACTATGCCCAGAACCAGAGATATCAGCCTTCAAGCAGCTGGTCCCTGCTCAAGCTCCCCACACCTAATATGCAGTTTTATATATTCGTTGGTGGATTGCTCTGGCTCTTGAACTCTGAATCCCAAGTCCCCTGTACCTCCTGACAGGTGAGACACTCTAATTTTTTATCTCATTCAAAGCTAAGAAATCTTTTTCCAGGAACTGGAGATATCTGCAGTCAAGCAAGCTGCTCTCTCACCAGAAAATGATGAATATTAAGCCCACTCCACTATCGACCCCTCCCTTACATATTAAACACCCCATACCACCCTGGAAGTCATGTACCGGGGCCCCTTCAGTCAGCCCAATGCTACCTTCTACAGTTTAGTGTTCTCCCTCCCACCCCATCTGTGCAGTAAAGGAGTAATTAGCAGAAATTACTGCTCCAGGTCCTATATGCTGAGCGGAAGTTAGTATGCCCCCTACCGCCCGCGGGACATCTAAGCTGCTGCTGATAGCACCCCCCTGGAGGATGGGTAGGGGCCCCAGTGCATTGCTGTGCCCAGGGGCCCACACTGCTGTTAAGACGGTCCTGCCCATACACCTTGACAAAGATCCCCAGAGGATTGAATCGCGTAGGTGGGGGAACCTGTGCCACGAAAGGGACATCATCTGGAGAGGAGAGGACTCTGGGATTGCTCAAACGAGGCCCCGGTTTGTGCATTTATCAACAATTCCCTGGACAATCTCCAACCTGGGTATGCTCCCTAAAATTTTAAAGAAATTGTGATTTTTAAAAATAAAGTGTTTTATACTATCCAAAACCGGTATTATTTCACTTTGCTTCGAGGATTCATTCTAAGAGGTGAATGTGGATTTCTAAAGAAGAGTAAAAGACCCACCTACCCTGCATTTTATACAAGATCCAGTGTGTGAGTGTCTCGTTGAAGGGGGTATCCCCTGATTTCTTTCTCTTTGGAGTAATGAGATAGAATTATTCATGCCTATATGCAAGTAATATCTTGTGAGTTTACCATTGAAGGGGGCATCCCCTGATTTATCCTTTGATTTGATGGAATTATAAGATAGAATTATTCTATATGCCTACATGCAAGCTTTTATTTGTGAGTTCACTGCAGTAGGGGGCATCCCCTGAAAATATTTTTTGGCTTCTGTGCTTTTATTGATGAAAGATAATTATTAAGCATTTTCCTCCATCTCTCGATGTGAGTGGTTGGATTTAGGGGTTAAAACCCCGATTTAAGCCATTGAACCAATATCAATAAAGTGGTTTAATTTCATTTGATACCTGCAATTATACCTAACAGTATTACACGAGGATCCCTGTGTTTTGTTCTCTTTTTTATGTCAAAACATCGTCTCTAGAAGACTGACAAGTGGAGCTATTAGAAAACACATGAAACCAGGGGAGTACATCTATTTATCACTTGTGTCTTATCTGTTTTTTTGTTTGGGCGCACTTATGAACCAGAGATAAATTTGTCTTTTTGTAGTCAGATTGTGTCTCTCTACCTATTCACTGCACATCCAGAAACTTATTGCACACCCCACGTACAGTGTTTTTCATAAGTTTGTGTTATTCACAAGCTCCAGAGACTATTTGGACTGCAGAGCCGTTCACTGTGTTATACTATATTATACAGTCAGCTAAAGAGCCTCTGTAACAGGAGTACTGTATATTTCAAAAGAAAGTCTCCCTAACTGGAATACTCCCCTTTTGAGCCTCTCTAACCAAACTATTATTTATAAGCTCCAGAGTCTTGCTACCTGGATTACGTTGTTAAATACAAGCTCCAATTTCTCAGTAACTGAGGTAATGTTATTCACATGCTCCAGAGCTTTCTTATCTGGACTATCGTGTTATTTAGTAACTCCATAGCCCAGTAACTGGTGATCTGTGTTATTCACATATTCCAGAACCTCGCTAACTGAGTGTTATTCAGGAGATACAGAGACTCACAAACAGAGTACTCTCTTCTACACCTTTGATAACTGGAGTAATGTTATTCACAAGCTCCAGAGACTTCATAATTGGACTACTCATTAGTCACAAGCTCCAGAAATCTGTGTTACTCTTAAGCTAAAGAACCATGATAGTTGACTTCTATATACTGTAATTTGTAAGCTCCAGTTCCTTCCTAACTGAAGTAGTGTGGTATTCAAAAGCTATTTTGCCTCACTTTTGGGACTATTGTGTTATTCAGACGCTCCAGCGTCTCACAAATTTGACTACTGTGTTATTTTAGAGCTCCAGAGCCTTACTATCTGGGGCACTGTGTTATTCACAAGCTTCAGACGCATAGTAACTGGAATAATGTGTTATTCATAGAGATGTGCACCGGAAATTTTTCGGGTTTTGTGTTTTGGTTTTGGGTTCGGTTCCGTGGCCGTGTTTTGGGTTCGAACGCGTTTTGGCAAAACCTCACCGAATTTTTTTTGTCGGATTCGGGTGTGTTTTGGATTCAGGTGTTTTTTTCAAAAAACCCTAAAAAACAGCTTAAATCATAGAATTTGGGTGTCATTTTGATCTCAAAGTATTATTAACCTCAATAACCATAATTTCCACTCATTTTCAGTCTATTCTGAACACCTCACACCTCACAATATTATTTTTAGTCCTAAAATTTGCACCGAGGTCGCTGGATGACTAAGCTCAGCGACCCAAGTGGCCGACACAAACACCTGGCCCATCTAGGAGTGGCACTGCAGTGTCACGCAGGATGGCCCTTCCAAAAAACACTCCCCAAACAGCACATGACGCAAAGAAAAAAAGAGGCGCAATGAGGTAGCTGTGTGACTAAGCTCAGCGACCCAAGTGGCCGACACAAACACCTGGCCCATCTAGGAGTGGCACTGCAGTGTCACGCAGGATGGCCCTTCCAAAAAACACTCCCCAAACAGCACATGACGCAAAGAAAAAAAGAGGCGCAATGAGGTAGCTGTGTGAGTAAACTAAGCGACCCTAGTGGCCGACACAAACACCTGGCCCATCTAGGAGTGGCACTGCAGTGTCAGGCCGGATGGCCCTTCCAAAAAATACTTCCCAAACAGCACATGACGCAAAGAAGAAAAAAAAGAGGCGCAATGAGGTAGCTGTGTGACTAAGATAAGTGACCCTAGTGGCCGACACAAACACCTGGCCCATCTAGGAGTGGCACTGCAGTGTCACGCAGGATGGCCCTTCCAAAAAATACTCCCCAAACAGCACATGACGCAAAGAAGAAAAAAAAGAGGCGCAATGAGGTAGCTGTGTGACTAAGATAAGCGACCCTAGTGGCCGACACAAACACCTGGCCCATCTAGGAGTGGCACTGCAGTGTCACGCAGGATGGCCCTTCCAAAAAACACTCCCCAAACAGCACATGACGCAAAGAAAAATGAAAGAAAAAAGAGGTGCAAGATGGAATTGTCCTTGGGCCCTCCCACCCACCCTTATGTTGTATAAACAGGACATGCACACTTTAACCAACCCATCATTTCAGTGACAGGGT
Source organism: Pseudophryne corroboree (assembly GCF_028390025.1). NCBI lineage: Eukaryota > Metazoa > Chordata > Amphibia > Anura > Myobatrachidae > Pseudophryne > Pseudophryne corroboree. Next base: position 1,119,572,201 of record NC_086444.1, read on the forward strand.
CTGCCACACGACTGTGACTGAAATGACGGGTTGGTTTGGACCCCCACCAAAAAAGAAGCAATTAATCTCTCCTTGCACAAACTGGCTCTACAGAGGCAAGATGTCCACCTCATCATCATCCTCCGATTCATCACCGTGTACATCCCCCTCCTCACAGATTATCAATTCGTCCCCACTGGAATCCACCATCACAGCTCCCTGTGTACTTTGTGGAGGCAATTGCTGCTGGTGAATGTCTCCATGGAGGAATTGATTATAATTCATTTTAATGAACATCATCTTCTCCACATTTTCTGGAAGTAACCTCGTACGCCGATTGCTGACAAGGTGAGCGGCGGCACTAAACACTCTTTCGGAGTACACACTTGTGGGAGGGCAACTTAGGTAGAATAAAGCCAGTTTGTGCACGGGCCTCCAAATTGCCTCTTTTTCCTGCCAGTATACGTACGGACTGTCTGACGTGCCTACTTGGATGCGGTCACTCATATAATCCTCCACCATTCTTTCAATGGTGAGAGAATCATATGCAGTGACAGTAGACGACATGTCCGTAATCGTTGGCAGGTCCTTCAGTCCGGACCAGATGTCAGCATCAGCAGTCGCTCCAGACTGCCCTGCATCACCGCCAGCGGGTGGGCTCGGAATTCTGAGCCTTTTCCTCGCACCCCCAGTTGCGGGAGAATGTGAAGGAGGAGATGTTGACAGGTCGCGTTCCGCTTGACTTGACAATTTTCTCACCAGCAGTTCTTTGAACCCCTGCAGACTTGTGTCTGCCGGAAAGAGAGATACAACGTAGGTTTTAAATCTAGGATCGAGCACGGTGGCCAAAATGTAGTGCTCTGATTTCAACAGATTGACCACCCGTGAATCCTTGTTAAGCGAATTAAGGGCTCCATCCACAAGTCCCACATGCCTAGCGGAATCGCTCAGTGTTAGCTCCTCCTTCAATGTCTCCAGCTTCTTCTGCAAAAGCCTGATGAGGGGAATGACCTGACTCAGGCTGGCAGTGTCTGAACTGACTTCACGTGTGGCAAGTTCAAAAGGTTGCAGAACCTTGCACAACGTTGAAATCATTCTCCACTGCGCTTGAGACAGGTGCATTCCACCTCCTATATCGTGGTCAGTTGTATAGGCTTAAATGGCCTTTTGCTGCTCCTCCAACCTCTGAAGCATATAGAGGGTTGAATTCCACCTCGTTACCACTTCTTGCTTCAGATGATGGCAGGGCAGGTTCAGGCGTTTTTGGTGTTGCTCCAGTCTTCTGTACGTGGTGCCTGTACGCCGAAAGTGTCCCGCAATTCTTCTGGCCACCGACAGCATCTCTTGCACGCCCCTGTCGTTTTTTAAATAATTCTGCACCACCAAATTCAAGGTATGTGCAAAACATGGGACGTGCTGGAATTTGCCCAGATTTAATGCACACACAATATTGCTGGCGTTGTCCGATGCCACAAATCCACAGGAGAGTCCAATTGGGGTAAGCCATTCTGCGATGATCTTCCTCAGTTGCCGTAAGAGGTTTTCAGCTGTGTGCGTATTCTGGAAAGCGGTGATACAAAGCGTAGCCTGCCTAGGAAAGAGTTGGCGTTTGCGAGATGCTGCTACTGGTGCCGCCGCTGCTGTTCTTGCGGCGGGAGTCAATACATCTACCCAGTGGGCTGTCACAGTCATATAGTCCTGAGTCTGCCCTGCTCCACTTGTCCACATGTCCGTGGTTAAGTGGACATTGGGTACAACTGCATTTTTTAGGACACTGGTGAGTCTTTTTCTGAGGTCTGTGTACATTTTCGGTATCGCCTGCCTAGAGAAATGGAACCTAGATGGTATTTGATACCGGGGACACAGTACCTCAAACAAGTCTATAGTTGGCTCTGCAGTAATGATGGATACCGGAACCACGTTTCTCACCGCCCAGGATGCCAAGGCCTCAGTTATCCGCTTTGCAGCAGGATGACTGCTGTGATATTTCATCTTCCTTGCAAAGGTCTGTTGGACAGTCAATTGCTTGGTGGAAGTAGTAAAAGTGGTCTTACGACTTCCCCTCTGGGATGACCATCGACTCCCAGCAGCAACAACAGCAGCGCCAGCAGCAGTAGGCGTTACACTCAAGGATGCATCGGAGGAATCCCAGGCAGGAGAGGACTCGTCAGAATTGCCAGTGACATGGCCTGCAGGACTATTGGCATTCCTGGGGAAGGAGGAAATTGACACTGAGGGAGTTGGTGGGGTGGTTTGCGTGAGCTTGGTTACAAGAGGAAGGGATTTACTGGTAAGTGGACTGCTTCCGCTGTCGCCCAAAGTTTTTGAACTTGTCACTGACTTATGATGAATGCGCTGCAGGTGACGTATAAGGAAGGATGTTCCGAGGTGGTTAATGTCCTTACCCCTACTTATTACAGCTTGACAAAGGCAACACACGGCTTGACACCTGTTGTCCGCATTTCTGTTGAAATACTTCCACACCGAAGAGCTGATTTTTTTGGTATTTTCACCAGGCATGTCAATGGCCATATTCCTCCCACGGACAACAGGTGTCTCCCCGGGTGCCTGACTTAAACAAACCACCTCACCATCAGAATCCTCCTTGTCAATTTCCTCCCCAGCGCCAGCAACACCCATATCCTCCTCATCCTGGTGTACTTCAACACTGACATCTTCAATCTGACTATCAGGAACTGGACTGCGGGTGCTCCTTCCAGCACTTGCAGGGGGCGTGCAAATGGTGGAAGGCGCATGCTCTTCACGTCCAGTGTTGGGAAGGTCAGGCATCGCAACCGACACAATTGGACTCTCCTTGTGGATTTGTGATTTCGAAGAACGCACAGTTCTTTGCTGTGCTTTTGCCAGCTTAAGTCTTTTCATTTTTCTAGCGAGAGGCTGAGTGCTTCCATCCTCATGTGAAGCTGAACCACTAGCCTTGAACATAGGCCAGGGCCTCAGCCGTTCCTTGCCACTCCGTGTGGTAAATGGCATATTGGCAAGTTTACGCTTCTCCTCCGACGATTTTATTTTAGATTTTTGAGTCCTTTTTTTACTGATATTTTGTGTTTTGGATTTTACATGCTCTGTACTATGACATTGGGCATCGGCCTTAGCAGACGACGTTGATGGAATTTCATCGTCTCGGCCATGACTAGTGGCAGCAGCTTCAGCACGAGGTGGAAGTGGATCTTGATCTTTCCCTATTTTTGGAACCTCAACATTTTTGTTCTCCATATTTTAATAGGCACAACTAAAAGGCACCTCAGGTAAACAATGGAGATGGATGGATACTAGTATACTTATGGATGACGAGTGACTGACGACACAGAGGTAGCTACAGCCGTGGACTACCGTACTGCGTCTGCTAGTATAGAGATGACAATGATATAAAAAATATATATATATCACTACTGCAGGTATATATAATATAATGACGGACCTGCTGGACACTGTCAGCAGACTCCTAAACTACTAGTATGAAGAAGATAGAAAAAAAAAACCCACCACAGGTAGGTATACAATTATGGACGAGCACTGACGACACAGAGGTAGCTACAGCCGTGGACTACCGTACTGCGTCTGCTAGTATAGAGATGATAATGATATAAAAAATATATATATATCACTACTGCAGGTATATATAATATAATGACGGACCTGCTGGACACTGTCAGCAGACTCCTAAACTACTAGTATGAAGAAGATAGAAAAAAAAAACCCCACCACAGGTAGGTATACAATTATGGACGAGCACTGATGACACAGAGGTAGCTACAGCCGTGGACTACCGTACTGCGTCTGCTAGTATAGAGATGATAATGATATAAAAAATATAAATATATCACTACTGCAGGTATATATAATATAATGACGGACCTGCTGGACACTGTCAGCAGACTCCTAAACTACTAGTATGAAGAAGATAGAAAAAAAAAACCCACCACAGGTAGGTATACAATTATGGACGAGCACTGACGACACAAAGGTAGCTACAGCCGTGGACTACCGTACTGCGTCTGCTAGTATAGAGATGATAATGATATAAAAAATATATATATATCACTACTGCAGGTATATATAATATAATGACGGACCTGCTGGACACTGTCAGCAGACTCCTAAACTACTAGTATGAAGAAGATAGAAAAAAAAACCCCACCACAGGTAGGTATACAATTATGGACGAGCACTGACGACACAGAGGTAGCTACAGCCGTGGACTACCGTACTGCGTCTGCTAGTATAGAGATGATAATGATATAAAATATATATATATATCACTACTGCAGGTATATATAATATAATGACGGACCTGCTGGACACTGTCAGCAGACTCCTAAACTACTAGTATGAAGAAGATAGAAAAAAAAACCCCACCACAGGTAGGTATACAATTATGGACGAGCACTGACGACACAGAGGTAGCCACAGCCGTGGACTACCGTACTGCGTCTGCTAATATAGAGATGATAAAGATGATAGAGATGAACAAAAAAAATATAACACTACTGCAGGTAAATATTTATATAATATAATGAATGACGGACCTGCTGGACACTGTCAGCAGAATGCGTTTATAGAATAAAAAAAAAAAACACCACAGGAGTGTTTAACTTTTTCAGGCAGACAATATACTGGTGGTCACTGGTCAGTCACACTGGCAGCAAAAGTGTGCACTGTACTCCTGCTATAACTGCACCCCAGTCTCCCCCACAATTCAGCTGTGTGAGCAGTGAGCACTCAGCACAGTCAGATATACATACCGTATTTGCCGGCGTATAAGACGACTTTTTCCCCCTGAAAAACATGCCTCCAAGCGGGGGGTCGTCTTATACGCCGGGGGTCGTCTTATACGCCGGGCGGGAAGTCGCGCTGTGGGAAGTCGCGAAACAGGGGCGTGGCCTAGCATAAGGGGGCGTGGCCTCGCGGTCGGACCGCCGTTTTCAGCAATCCAGGGGGTTAAGAAGATGATGTTGGCTGCCCACCCCACTTCCCCCGTGAAGTGCCTCTATCTGTACGGTGAGTGTACGGCGCTGCCGGTGGGTGAAGCTGTGTGAAGTCCGGCTCCTACACAGGGACAGTATTGTTACAGTGCAGCACCCGGCTCATGTCACTGAGCAGGAGCCGACATTCAGCAGTGACAGGCGGTTAGGCAGGGAGGACAGCGGACAGCGGCAGCACTGACATGTCTCTTACAGTATAAGAGATTTCTCTGTTTTACGGATCTATTAAAAGGTTATACACGAGGAGGTGGCGCCCGCTGTTTTTCTTATAGTCTTCTACAGTGTGTTGCCAGAGTTCCTCTGGGTTGTGGGCTGCCTGCCTGTGTTCCTGAGAAATCAAATCAAATGTTCTTTTACGTTTTATTTGGTGTGTGGAAGGTGTGCGGAAGAGGGGGTAGTCTTATATGGCGAGTACATAACAAACTCTATATTTTGAGTGGAAATGTTGGGGGGTCGTCTTATACGCCCAGTCGTCTTATACGCCGGCAAATACGGTAGATGATATTATCATGCAGCACACTGAGGCTGAGCACAGATATGGTATGTGACTGTGTATCGTTTTTTTTCAGGCAGAGAACGGATTATATTAAATAATAAATAAAACTGGTGGTGGTCACTAGTAGCTATCAGCAAAACTCTGCACTCTGAGTACTCCTAATGCTCCCCAAAATTACTAAGTTAGTAGTAAATCAACTCAAGTGTCTCTATCTATTCTAACGGAGAGGACGCCAGCCACGTCCTCTCCCTATCAATCTCAATGCACGTGTGAAAATGGCGGCGACGCGCGGCTCCTTATATAGAATCCGGTCTCGCGATAGAATACGAGCCTCGCGAGAATCCGACAGCGGGATGATGACGTTCGGGCGCGCTCGGGTTAACCGAGCAAGGCGGGAAGATCCGAGTCTGCCTCAGACCCGTGTAAAAAGGCTGAAGTTCGGGGGGGTTCGGATTCCGAGGAACCGAACCCGCTCATCTCTAGTTATTCTCATCAGCTTTAAACTCACAATAACAGCAGTACTGTGCTATTCAAAACCTCCAAACTCACAATAACTGCAGTACTGTGTTATTCACAACCCTCAAACTCACAATAACTGCAGTACTGTGTTATTCACAACCCTCAAACCCACAATAACTGCAGTACTGTGTTATTCACAAGCCTCAAACGCTCAGTAACTGGAGTATTGTATTATTTACAAGCTTCAAAACCCTCAGTAACTGGAGTATTGTGTTATTCATTTATTCCAGAGCCTCATTTACTGAACTTCTGTTATTCACAATCTCCAGAGCCTTACTCATTGGTACAGAGATGTGGCAAGCCTGGGGATGACATGTACTAAGCAGTGATGAAACTGGAGAAGTGAGCCAGTGGAGAAGTTGCCCATGACAACCAATCAGCACTGACGTAACATTTATAAGTTGCATACTATAAAAGCATACAGAGCAGCTTATTGGTTGTCATGGGCAACTTCTCCATTGGCTGGTACTTTTTCTCTCTCCATTTTATCACTCTCCAAGCGATGATGCATCTAGCCCAATAAATGGTCGGAAGGATTGTTAGAGCCATTACAAAACTGGAGGCGGAATACAAAATACAATATAATTATGTCACAGATATAGCCAATAGGATAAAAAACAAAACAGTGGAGCATATGGCATAATAAACAAAACAAAGGGGCAGATTTATCAAAAATTGGAGAGAGATAAAGTGGAGAGAGATAAAATACCAATCAATCAGCTCCTGTCACTTTTCAAAAACAGATGTAACATGACAGGTAGGAGCTGATTGGTTGGTACTTTATCTCTAAGCTGCATCAAAGTCATTTATACTATAGTGTAGATTTCATAACAGTTTTTAATAATGTGTGACAAGTGAATATACTCACATAATCATAGTGAGTGCCATGTGATGAACAGGATGAGCTAATGGTCTCCAGTTTGCTAGGGAATTCCCTTGTGCATGACCAGATTAAAAGAAAGTGCCGCTATGTGTAACCAATCAAATGTAATGTCTTTAAATTACTAGTGCTGACCTGGTTCCTTCTTTTTTTACCACAATCCTCCTCCAACATGTATTAGAAGAGAAATATATATACATAGCGCTCCATAAATATGAACTCATTAGGCTCATGGAAAAAAAAAGTGAAAACCAATTTAGAAACTGTACAGTGCACTTTGTAAATTTGTGGCCCTTGAAATGTCTCTGTTATATAAAAGTGACCATGACAACCAGTTCCAAATTTCTGTGTGTCTTAAGGCCCATATAGACGGGCCGATGCGGGAGAGATGTTCGCTCAGCACACATCTCTCCCGCCGTCAGCACAGCGCGATCTGTGCTGAGCGTGCGGGGGGAGACGGGGGACGGGGGGCGCTCATTTCCCCCAGCGGGTGAAGTGAGCGACCCGCTAGATTGGCCTGCATGCAGACCAATCTAGCACCAGCGATAGCGATGTGCGGGGTTGCGCATCGCTATCGCTGTAGGGGGTACACACGGAGCGATAATGCTCAAATTCTAAGCAATCTGGTCAGATTGCTTAGAATATCGCTCCGTGAATACCCCCCTTTAGGGTCTGTTGGCAAGTATCCATCATTTAGGCAGCCATTTTGGGTGAGGCCATTAAGGCTGTGTATTCACCAGGGACTGGAGACATCTCTGAGGCATGACACACTCCAACTAGTATGTTACAAACTAGTCAGTGACACGTTCCTGAGTAATGTCACTAGCTCCTAGTGTATTTTTAGCCTGAGTAATGGTTCATAACACTCTGTTAAGGGGTGGGTCCAGTACATTCAAGTGTGTTATCTTGAATCAGAATCAGCTTTATTGGCCAGGTATATTTGCGTATACTAGTAATTTGTCTTTGGTTTGCTATACAACAGCCAATTAGGTAACAGATAAGCAGTAGGTTGGGGTGGAGGAGTGAAGTCATACAGATAGGTATACCGTAGGGACACAAGTGAGTTACATGTACGTCTAGTCAGTCAATGTTCAGGAGTTCAGCAGGTAGACCGCTTGGGGAAAGAAACTTTTGAGGCTTCTGGTGGACCTGGCGGGGGCGGCTCTGTAACGCCGGGATTCGGTCTCTAAGTCGACAGGTCAAAAGGTCGACATGAGTTTTTCACATTTTTTTTCTTTTTTTTAACCTTTTCATACTTAACGATCCACATGGACTACAATTGGAACGGTAATCTGTGCCGAGCACAGCGGTAGCAGAGCGAGGCACCTTGCCCGAAGCATGGCGAGCGAAGCAAGCCATGCGAGGTGACACGGTGCACTAATTGGGGTTCCCGGTCACGCTACGAAGAAAACTACACCAAAAAAACCTAAAAAACTCATGTCGACCTTTTGACCTGTCGACCTAGAACATGTCGACCTAAAGACCCTGTCGACCTAGACACCCTGTCGACCTAGTTACTGTCGATCAATAGTGGTCGACCTAGACATTGTCGACCTAGTTACTGTCGACCTTCAATACCACATCCGTAACGCCTGCCTGAAGGAAGCAAGTTAAACATGCTGTGGCCGCGGTGTAGCTGGTATTGAATTGGTATTGCTCATTTACTACAGACACTGTAGTGCAATAAAGATATTTATAAAATGAGCATACATTTTATTAATTAACTTTATTAATTTTTTAGATAAATGTTTGTTTTGGAAGAAACAGCAGGGTAAATTTACTGACAATTCTAAATTCCTTTGTCGTATAAACAACCCTTTATGAAGTCTAAGAACACTGTACGCTGTTTGCTTAAGAAGTACCGTAAGGGTACGCTATTTGCGTAACAATCGCTCCGCCGTAGGCGAGACGCTCAAGCGTCACGTTTGCTCACGGCCCAGTGATCACAGGACACGTTATTGGTTATGACTAGAGTAATGATTCGCTATGGCGTAGCATACGCTCGAGACCACGAGGAGGTCACCAGCGGCGCTGACGCTCACAACGCTATACCTTTATATATAAACCTTATACCAATGAAATACACAGAATACCTTAATGTGAATACAGGGTGTAAGTGCAACCTTGTGTAACCTGACTAACTACAAGGCTGCTTGAGCGTCACCGACGCTCAAGTGAACACTTAATACTATAGAAAATACACAGATACTGGTTTAGGTTCCAAAGCCTATTAACTGTATTATATCTAATATTTGTAAAAAGGGATAACAGTACAAATGATACACTACAATATAACAGAGACTTCCTAACCACAGAACTAAACAATAAATACAAAAAGACAATACTACACTGACCTAAATGCAATACAATACAATACTATCTAATACAATACAATACTAGCCTAGTCTAGGGGAGATATGAGAGAATAGAACAGAGAGAGAGAGAGAGAGAGATGAGAAATTGGCTCACAGAAAGACAATGATTACGGAGAGAAACTTACGCACAAAGGGTATGATCGCCTGCGCCTCGATATCCAGCTCCCGGCTATCAGCAGATAACCGTTGATGAGAGAGTGAGAGCTGGATGTGGTCGGCCTGCCTATTTATGCCCCACACACAATGCAATCCTACAGTCCCTACAATCCCATTGTCCATTGGACGTCGGAATTCGGCCCTGCATCATAACAAAAGGTCATAGGTTGATTCATACAGGTGGGCTGTGACGATTTCAAACAGCTCAGGTGGGTGGGGAACTAGGTTTCCCGCCGCATACCTGAGTATGAGTAAATAATAGAAATGGACATAAACTTCTTATGTCCATAACTATTCGCACAAGCGATTAATACGCTCCAAACCAACACCGGAATATTGCTAATTAAATACTCTTCCGATGGGTACCAAACACTGCTGTATGATTCCTGTCAGACCCTTCGTACAATACAAAGAGGGATTCCTCAGCTCAGGGACATTCTATATTAACCAAACTTTCAGAAATCATTAAAGGGATCATGATCTATAAACTACATTAATTGTGAAAATATGTAACGAATGAGTCGCACGCTACGACTACATAAACTCTACCATAAATACGCATACCGCGCCTGCGAGTGCACGCTATCGCGGGTATGCGCCTTCACGGGAGAGCGTACGCATGCGCAGCGCGGACCAGTGTGCGGTGCAAATATGGCAACGTGCATAGAGACATTTTTCTGACTTTGACAGTCCACCCTTTGGCAGTCAATAATAACTGCCACCTTCTAAAATATTTAAGGAGAAAAATGTAAGTCAGGGGTTAATTGATTTCCATGGTTGGGTAGGGGAGAAGAGTGGAGTAGGTGTGAAGAGGGTATGACCTAGTGAGAAAGCAGAAGCATGTGTGTATGAGTCCATGTTTGGAGGGTCATGTATCATCGTGCCGTACGTGTGGTAAATCAAGCTTCGAGGTATTGCGAAGTATACATTTGAATTCCTTCTTATCCTGTGGTACAGGTCTGTGGATGGGCTGTCAAACTCTACCGAGCTCATTTCGGCTGTGGTTGTAACAAAATGGGGATGCACATTTTAGTTGATGATACATGAATGGGGGAGGTATGTGGTTGCTGATATCTGTGCCTGTATTCCCTATCGTCTATGTGTGTCGTTACCTGAGGGTTGTAGAGATGAAGATAAAGAACACTTACGAAAAATGCAATGATATTCTATGTCAGGGAAATGTACATCTGTTGTTGAAGTTGTGTTCGGTATCTGTTGAGAGTCGTCTTCTTTGCGCTGTTTTGCTCCTTAGGCATGAGCAACAAGCTTTGTCAGTGCCATCAGATTTACAAAAATGTTGGGCTAGCGTGAGTTTAAAAATACTAGGGAAACTGGGGATCCATGGCAAAGTTCATCAAGTGTCCATATTTAAAGTTGTCAAATCTTCTTCTTTGGTGCTTGTCTGTTGTCTGTATAGCGTCTCGTCAACTTCCTCGTCCAAGGGGGTCTTTGTATCTTGGAGAAAAGCAGAAAAACAGGTGAAAGAAACGGACCGTATAATCGCATTTTCATCACATTCTGGTTTCTATCATTGGGTCATAAATCAAATCCAGGTTAATTACGGTTTCCTCACTCCTCAAGCTCATCACTTTTGTACTTTGTTTGCACCTCATTAAAGCCTGCCCGCATCTAAATATCAATCCAATCGATATAACGACACCCAAGATACATAGTAGAAACTTTCCAACATCCATTATGACTCCTTGAGCCCAGTCTCCTAAACCGGAGAACCAATTTCGCGGGTTCAACCATGACACCCAACCAGTCAGCTCATTACCTACAGCAGCAAGGGTGAGATTGTGTTTTCGACGAAATTCCCACTTCAATTGGAGAATATCGTCCATCTTTTGGTCTATGACCTCTACCGGGTCCTCGGTGCTATTTGTGATATACGTGCAACACTTTATGCCGTACTGTGTTGCCAATGTAACACAATATCCGCCTGTTACTGCTGTAAGATAATTAAGAACCATCCTATGCTGAACTAGTTCTGTTTTGTAAGCTTGAAGTTCTCTTCCAGTGTATCTAAACGTGTCATCATACATTTCAGTGATATTATCTAACAAATTGGCGAGTGCGGAAATGTATCTATAATTCATCACACCTCGAGCGGTGCGAGTGAAATCTAACGCTACCAGAACCTGAATCCCGGTGGATTCATGGATAAGATCAGAGGCCGGATGCTCTAACCTTTCTGACAGTTGTCTTTTAACTCGGTGCTCGTAATGAGTGTGAGTATAAGGAGCTTGGGCACCACGGTGTATGTCCTTCATTTTGTCATGTGTAACAGTCATCACTTCAGGCAATACTTTTCCAATATAACACAATCCTTCAGAGTTTGGGGCAAGCCACTTGTACGCCTTTCTCCCGCATATGAAATATGCGTCATCGGGGAGAACATAAGGGACGGAGAAGGACATGACCATGTTACAAACCTTCCAGGTGAAATCTCCTGACCCTAATTCTTCCATCTGCTTAATGCACGTATCAGTTTGTACGATATGTGCACAGTATCCTGGTGATACCTCTCCAACTCTAGTAATCCTATTTCCTAAGGTATATCGATACCGAAAAGATTTTCCTCTACTGGCTATATGGCGTACGAGCTCTGTATCTGTAGGCATTCTATCTGCTCTGTGTGAAAAGGTCATGGTAAAGTTGCTCCATGACACTTCCCAATTTCCCGGTTTTCTGGGATTGGAGATGTTAAAACATATGAGGGACCTATCCACATGGTATTGGTGGAGCTTCAAACTAGGAGGGCTGGAGATGTTAAACCTCCGATCCACCGGTCTCCCACCACTTAGCTCAAGTACCTCCCCTAACGTTAAAGGAAATGGTACTAGCCCTGATTTGCTGTGACCCTGAGGTACTTGAGAGCATACCCAACAATCTGTTTGGTTTAACACGTTACCCACTAAGGAGTGATAGTCACTCAATGGATGCCGGTCCATATGGATATTAAAACTGGATTGGCATTTCTTTATGCACCCATCTTCAACCAGATTATCACAGAGCCTACAGATACAATTTTCTTCAGCTAACAATCCATCACAATTTCTTCTATCGGATCGTTTTCTGATACTCGCCTTTGCTTGTTGGTTTGGTTGATCTTGGAAAACTACGCCTCCATCATCATAATCGGAACCCATTCCAGAACCTCTCTCGACCTCTATGGTACTCTCGCCGGAACAGACTGCTCTGGTCAACATCATGGTTAACATCAAAATCCGGATCACAGTCTCTTGGGGCAAGTCCATCTTTGAGGAGGAAATAGAGAAGAATGAGAAGGGGGAAAAAGAAATTTTTAAGGGAGAGGGGCTGGGAAGTGGAGAAAAACAATAAAAGGGAGAGGGGAGTCGACAACTGCTTCCGGTCTTCAAGGCTCAGGTGCCGCCTCAGTTCTCCTGGAACAGACACTCTAGTGATACAACCTCTACCGTCTGTTCCTTATCACGGGACTTCTCTGGATCAGCAACCTTTTTGCAGTGGGATGAATGGACCCAAGTCTCTCTCTCAGCAACCTTCAATGCTGTGGTGCTAGTCAATAAGACCTGGTATGGTCCTTCCCATCTATCAATAAGACAACCTGAGCGTAGAAAATTTCGTATCATTACATAATTCCCAGGTTCAATGTCATGACAATTACTATCTGGTAAATCAGGAATCACCAACTTCAGATTATCATTTTGATTCCTCAACTGTTTACTCATGTTAATTAAGTATTTTACAGTTACTTCATTGTTACATTTCAAATCATCCTGAGGGTTAATCATGACATGCGGTTGTCGACCAAACAAGATTTCAAAAGGAGACAGATTAAGGGGGGGCCTGGGAGTGGTTCTGATGCTATACAAAACAATGGGTAAAGCTTCTGGCCACGTCAATCCTGTCTCTGTCATTACTTTACTCAATTTATTTTTAATAGTGCTGTTCACTCTTTCGACCTTCGCACTCGCCTGTGGACGGTACGGAGTGTGCAGCTTACTATCAATTCCCATCAACTTACACATTCCTTGAAAGACATCACCTGTAAAATGGGTACCCCTATCACTTTCAATGATTCTAGGGATACCATATCTACATACAAATTCCTGCACAATTTTCTTAGCTGTAAACATAGCGGTATTTGTAGCTGCTGGAAAAGCTTCGACCCAATTTGAGAAAACATCTATACAAACAAGTACATATTTCAAATTTCGACATGGGGGTAATTGAATGAAGTCAATTTGTATTACCTGGAAAGGGCCGCCGGCAGGTGGGATATGGGATGGTTCTGTAGGTATTGCTTTTCCAATATTCTTTCTCAGACAGGTAAGGCATGACATTGCTCTTTTACTCGCATGAGAGGAGAATCCTGGGGCGCACCAGTATGCTCTTACCAATTTGCACATCCCCTCCTTGCCTAGATGAGTCAGCCCGTGAGCTGCTTCAGCCAGACATTGAAGGTATGCCCTGGGGGCCACCGGTTTACCATGTCCATCCGTCCAGAGCCCTGAGGACTCCTGGCCATATCCCTTTGCCTTCCAGACTGCTCTCTCCTGTGTGGAACACAAATTCTGCATCTCACACAACTTTTGTGTGTTGATGGTATTAAATACCATCAGTTGTGTGGTGTCTGTCTGTATGGGGGTAGCAGCTGCAAGCTTTGCGGCTTCGTCTGCTCGGCTGTTACCAAGTGACACTGGGTCTTGACTATATGTATGTGCTTTACATTTGATAACAGCCACTCTGTCGGGTTCCTGTATCGCTGTTAGAAGCCTTTTTATATAAGCTGCATGCGCTATCGGTGTACCAGCCGCCGTCATGAAATTTCTGAGCCGCCATAGCGCTCCGAAATCATGTACTACCCCGAAGGCGTATCTGGAATCGGTGTAGATATTGGCAGACTTACCCTTAGCCAATTCACATGCTCTGGTTAGGGCGACCAGTTCAGCAACCTGGGCTGAGTGAGGTGGGCCTAGCGGTTCCGCTTCTATGGTGTCTTGGTCATCTACGACTGCGTATCCAGTACACAAGTCTCCCGAGTCTGACTGTCTGTGACAACTACCGTCCGTGTAGAACGTGAGTTCTGCATCTTCCAGTGGATTGTCACTGATGTCAGGCCTTGCGGTAAAATTTTGGGTCAAATATTCCATACAATCATGTGTATCTTCCTTTGCATTAAATCCTCCTTCCCCATCACTCTCACCTTCCACCCTTTGTGTCTGACCAGGCACACCTGGGAGAAATGTTGCAGGGTTTAATGCACTGCATCTCCTTATGGTGATGTTTACTGGGGCCATTAACGCCAATTCCCATCTCGTAAACCTTGCTGATGAGACGTGTCTGGTTTGGGCAGAATTCAATAAGGCAGATACCGCATGCGGTGTATGGATTGTGAGGTTGTGGCCTAGCACGACATCTTCGCTTTTTGTCACTAGCAATGCTATCGCCGCAACGCTACGCAAGCATGTGGGGAGGGATCGCGCTACCGTATCTAGCTGAGCGCTGTAATATGCAACTGGCCTGCTGGCATCACCGTGTTTTTGTGTTAGTACACCTGCTGCGCACCCAGCACTTTCTGTTCCGTATAGTTCAAAGGGTTTCCCATAGTCTGGCATACCTAGTGCTGGTGCCTGCGTTAGACACTGTTTGAGTCTCTCAAATGCTGTTTCGGATTCGTCTGTATGCGAAATCCGATCAGGTTTGTTTGAGGAGACCATTTCCTGCAAAGGTAGCGCCAATATGGAAAACCCTGGGATCCAATTACGGCAATACCCACACATTCCTAGAAACGTCCTGATCTGTTGTTGGGTTTGTGGCAGTGTCATGTCTCTAATGGCTTGGATTCTATCAGCGGTCAGGTGTCTCAGTCCTTGTGTTAGACAGTGTCCCAAATATTTTACCTTAGCTTGGCATAATTGCAACTTGTCTTTGGAAACCTTGTGACCTGTGTCTGAAAGATGAAACAGGAGCTGTTTCGTATCCTTCAGGGAAGCTTCCAATGAATCAGAACACAGTAGTAGATCATCCACGTACTGTATCAACACTGATCCACTTTCCGGTTGGAAAGACTGTAAACAATCATGCAAAGCCTGAGAAAATATACTTGGACTATCTATGAAACCTTGGGGTAACCGAGTCCACGTGTATTGGACTCCTCTGTATGTGAATGCAAACAAATATTGGCTGTCAGGGTGCAGAGGTACCGAAAAGAATGCGGAGCAGAGGTCAATAACAGTGAAAAATTTGGCAGTGGGAGGAATTTGCATTAGGATGACAGCTGGATTAGGCACTACGGGGAACTGACTCTCAACTATTTTGTTAATCCCCCTTAGATCTTGCACTAGCCTGTAACCCCTCCCCCCACTCTTTTTAACAGGGAAGATGGGACTATTTGCTGTGCTGGACGTTCTTACTAGAATGCCCTGTTGTAGCAAGCGCTCTATTACGGGAAAAACTCCTAACTCCACCTCTGGCTTCAGAGGATACTGTGGGATTTTTGGAGCTATCCTACCATCTTTTACTTGTACAACTACTGGAGCTACATTTGCCATTAATCCAGTGTCCTGTCCATCTTTTGTCCAAAGTGACTCTGGTATCTGAGATGTCATCTCTTCTACTTGGGATGGATTCCTATTTGTCATAATGGAATGTGACATTAATTTTGATGGGGAGTCTAACATGTCTCGTACTTCCTGAGCGTGATTCTCAGGGATGTCCAAGAATACACCTTCAGGAGTACAATAAATGACGCAACCCATTTTACATAGTAAGTCTCTTCCCAGGAGATTAGTTGGTGCCGATGCAGCCAGCAAAAAGGAATGCTTGGTATGCAAAGGCCCTATTGTAATCTCGGCTGGTTTGCTAACAGGGTAGTGCTGGACTACTCCTGTTACTCCCATGGCTGGAATTGTCCTACCAGTGGTTCTCATGCCCACTGTCGAATTTATCACTGACTTGGCCGCCCCTGTGTCTACAAGAAAGTTTAAAGTTTTACCAGCTACATTGATTGCAATTTCTGGTTCGCTTCCAAGACTAGCAATCAACTTAACTGGGTGCAGATTACAGGTATGGCCACACCCCTATTGGGTATGCTGACCTCCCTGAATCCCGTTGGCAGCAACTACTTGTGAGGGGGTTAGCTGGGAACTACCAGAGGCATGCCAATCTCTGTTCGGGGGATATCTTTTTGTTTCCCCTGTATGTGGCTCAAAACTCCGCCTCTGTGGACCCTGCTCCCAATGTCGTGTGTTGTGTTGTTGTCTAGGGGGTTGATAGGATCTTTGTACATTCTTTGTTCTACATTCTCGTGCAAAGTGTCCCGGTCTGTTACAAGAAAAACATGTTATTACACTTGCCTTACCCACAGGATTCGGTGGTACATACGCAGGCTGCCTTGTGGTCAGCGCCTGTATACTTACGGACATCAACTTATCACTTTGCGATTCCCTGTGCCTAGTGATGTTTCTGTCGTGATCAATAGCAGCCTCTCTCAATGTGGACACTGACAGACCTCGCCAACATGGCTGCGTGGTCTGTACCCTAGCTTTTAATGTTTCTTTCAAACCATCCATCAGTACAGATACTGCTACTTCTCGATGGTTTGGGTTGGTCTTAATGTCTTCTATACCAGTGTACTTTGCCATTTCTAATAGTGCCCGGTGAAAATATTCTGTTGCCGTTTCGGACTCCTTTTGCTTAATGGAAAATATTTTATTCCATTTAACAACGGCAGGGAAATACTCCTTTAGCTGTAAATGTATCCTTTTTACATTATCCTTGTTGTACACGTCTGTAAGCGGTACATCTTTATCCAATGCACAGTCAGCTAAAAATTGAGTTGCGTCAACATTGGAAGGTAAACAAGCTCTTAGCAGTATCTGCCAATCCTTGTTGTTGGGTTCTACAGTGTTACCTAGATCCCTGATGTATTTTTGGCTAGCAACTAAATCCTTCCTGGGGTCAGGAAATTCGGACACTATTGTTCTTAATTCCATTCTGGAAAATGGAGTGTACATGGCAATGTTCCTTATGGGAGTGGCTCCAGACACATCTGTTTTTCCATTGGGAACTGCTATTACCCTTACAGGAGCAATTCTAACAGCCTCTTCCTGTGTAGATTCTACTGCTTGTTGTGGTACAATTGTTTCAGTGTAGTGCATGGTGCCGTACTTACCCGTTGACACGACCTCACCTATCCCTCCGCTAGGGGCTTTCACTAATCTCGTGGGTGTCGCTGTGCCTACTGTGGTCTCTGCTATGGTGGCTGCAAGAGAGAGAGCTGAAATTGTTGCTGAATCGTCTTCTTGATCACACTCCTGAGGAAGGTTCAAAACAGGGTACATCTTGCACGGGTTAATACTTGCATGAGTTATTTGGTTAACATCATTAACATTTACAAGGTTACTAAGAGTTTTTGTTTTATAACCCAGTGCGTTTCTCTCCGCAATCAACTTCTCTCCTGCAATGTATGGTGGAGGAGGAGCTGTGGCTATCAGCTTCCTGACTGCCCCAGATCCTGCCGCCAGAGCCAAACCTCTCTGTATCTCACCTTCCTGGTGCCATAACTGTAAATAATCATGATGCTGAATTCGTCTCTTTGCTGATTTTACGAGACATATCCTCCTCCTTAAATTTTGTAACACTTCTGGACTAAAGCTACCTATTCTTGGGAATTTGTCCCTGTCTTGTACAGTCATTCTCTCCCATTCATCACATAAAGATTCGGTGTGACTTCCATATTTTTCACACATTACATATCGTGCCGACCCAACTGGTCGGTTCACAGAATCAACCTGAACCAGGGTTGATCGCCCCCTACCTGAGCAACTGGCCCCCATAGTCTGCAGGTGTTGCTTAGTCCTCCTTGGATCTCTGTATCAAGGTTTTCAGCAAGCCTTTACAGACAACCAAATTACTCCACAGTAGGCCGGCGGTGGCGGTTTACCGAGTACCCCACTCACTCGCCCACCTCGACCAATACGACCTGATCACACCGACGTGGTGCTGGCGTACTCGATACAGGGCCCCTATGGAACCTTCAGTTTACTGGAACATATGAGGGTTACCCGCAGGACACTTACTCTTTCCAGTAAAGTTGGGGTTGTTAGATAGTTCCTGAGTGACCAGCGAACTTCCCTTCCAAAAATAAAAAATTACACAAATCACGTCAGAATGTACAAATAGCGTTTGTGACCACTTTACTCTAATGGTATTAGGTCAGATTACTAACTACTGCACACAATTATGTGCGGTCCAATCGTTCAGTACACAAGCACTACTTGTTATGTACTGAAAGATCAATGGAATCGATGTTTCCGGCCGCGATTCCTTCAGCAAGAGCTTGTATGGCCTATATGGGTTCTGCACCAACACCCCAGGCGTTGTGCCACTGGACTTTTATAGCGGACCTTTTACCTTACGACCTCCTGGTCTTGTTACCTTATGACCTCCTGGTCTTGTTACCTTATGGTCCGCTATACTCTAATGCTCAAATATTATTTAACCAGGGATGCCTCCCTAGCCACCGTATATGTCACTTACACGTATGTCCCTTGACGAGTACCCGGCTTTCCTTTTGGTTCCACCTTAAAGTTGTATAAACTTATGTATACAAAACCACACTCACTCAACACATGTACACTTTGTTTCTATATCTATTTCTGCGCAGAAATTGTCTTCAGTCCAACAGTGTTACCAATTAGGAGCAGGATCTGTTAAACTAAATTTCAGATTTTTTTTTTTCCAAAAATAGATTTGCGTTATTTACCGCTTCGCGTTATCTACCGCTGTGCGTTACTTATCGCCTTTGCGCTAATTCAACTTTTCGTGACGAGCTACGTGAGCGTAACCGGACGCTACGTTGCGTAATGTACGCTGCGTGCGTCTGCCTTTTGGATTGCGTACGCTAGTCTTTGTTAGCGACACGTGTACGCAATGCAAAGATCCACCGTAACACAATATATACTTTTATCAATGTAAATGATCCCTGATCATCTACCGCAATCCACACTGACTGCCTTGTCTCCTAGACAAATCGTGTGTTGTTCTATACTTTAACTATTACCTTTACTATGAAATAACAGCAAATCTCTTTTTAGCACTTTCTATCAACTATAAAAATTGGCAAACAGGAATAGTGATATACGAAATTGAAAAAGAAATGCAGATAAATGTATGCGTGCGTGTATACGCAAGACAGAAGAGAAATAAAACAGTTTTTTAAAAGACACAAGCGTTTTGTTCTTACTTCCGGTTCCCGGATTCCTTCAGCACTCTTTATCTAAGCGAAGCAGACGCTTATCCCGTCAGCACTGGGAGACAACCTCCCACCCTTTGCTGGGGGATAATGTCTGCTGATCTACCTAGTGCAGATATGAGAAGGATAGGACGAGTCCCCAATTGACAATTCTAAATTCCTTTGTCGTATAAACAACCCTTTATGAAGTCTAAGAACACTGTACGCTGTTTGCTTAAGAAGTACCGTAAGGGTACGCTATTTGCGTAACAATCGCTCCGCCGTAGGCGAGACGCTCAAGCGTCACGTTTGCTCACGGCCCAGTGATCACAGGACACGTTATTGGTTATGACTAGAGTAATGATTCGCTATGGCGTAGCATACGCTCGAGACCACGAGGAGGTCACCAGCGGCGCTGACGCTCACAACGCTATACCTTTATGTATAAACCTTATACCAATGAAATACACAGAATACCTTAATGTGAATACAGGGTGTAAGTGCAACCTTGTGTAACCTGACTAACTACAAGGCTGCTTGAGCGTCACCGACGCTCAAGTGAACACTTAATACTATAGAAAATACACAGATACTGGTTTAGGTTCCAAAGCCTATTAACTGTATTATATCTAATATTTGTAAAAGGGGATAACAGTACAAATGATACACTACAATATAACAGAGACTTCCTAACCACAGAACTAAACAATAAATACAAAAAGACAATACTACACTGACCTAAATGCAATACAATACAATACTATCTAATACAATACAATACTAGCCTAGTCTAGGGGAGATATGAGAGAATAGAACAGAGAGAGAGAGAGAGAGAGAGAGATGAGAGAAATTGGCTCACAGAAAGACAATGATTACGGAGAGAAACTTACGCACAAAGGGTATGATCGCCTGCGCCTCGATATCCAGCTCCCGGCTATCAGCAGATAACCGTTGATGAGAGAGTGAGAGCTGGATGTGGTCGGCCTGCCTATTTATGCCCCACACACAATGCAATCCTACAGTCCCTACAATCCCATTGTCCATTGGACGTCGGAATTCGGCCCTGCATCATAACAAAAGGTCATAGGTTGATTCATACAGGTGGGCTGTGACGATTTCAAACAGCTCAGGTGGGTGGGGAACTAGGTTTCCCGCCGCATACCTGAGTATGAGTAAATAATAGAAATGGACATAAACTTCTTATGTCCATAACTATTCGCACGAGCGATTAATACGCTCCAAACCAACACCGGAATATTGCTAATTAAATACTCTTCCGATGGGTACCAAACACTGCTGTATGATTCCTGTCAGACCCTTCGTACAATACAAAGAGGGATTCCTCAGCTCAGGGACATTCTATATTAACCAAACTTTCAGAAATCATTAAAGGGATCATGATCTATAAACTACATTAATTGTGAAAATATGTAACGAATGAGTCGCACGCTACGACTACATAAACTCTACCGTAAATACGCATACCGCGCCTGCGAGTGCACGCTATCGCGGGTATGCGCCTTCACGGGAGAGCGTACGCATGCGCAGCGCGGACCAGTGTGCGGTGCAAATATGGCAACGTGCATAGAAACATTTTTCTGACTTTGACATTACTAAGGTGGGCATTTTTTAGAACTGGTAATGTTACCCATATCAACCAATCAGATTCTATTGTCTTCTAGAAGCAGCTAGATAAATGTTAAGTAGAATCTCATTGGTTGCTATGAGCAACATCACCAGTTCTAAAAAACTCCCACCGTAGTAAATTTACCCCAGTGTGTGAGGTTTTGTGATACTGTGAACAATGATGTGGTGGTTTGTGACTTTTTGTGATACTGGTCACATTGCATTAGTCCTTGATACATTTTAAGACATATCTGTTACGATTTTTAATCACCTTTTATCTGTTTAGTGCAAATTAGACATGTGAAAAGAAGTGCCTGATTGCTTGCTGTAGTTCACTTTGCCGCTTGATAATTTTTTTTTTTTTATACATTTGTGACCTGATTTCATTCAAGTCATTTTAAGGTATTGACTTTTTTTTTTATTGTTAAAATATTGTGTTTGTGTAAAGCGATAAATTAGGATTTCTTTTAAGAAGAGCAATTCTCCTAAAGAAGGATCAGGCTTTGTTATGCATATTACACCAATCTGTCCTTTTCTGTAGATACTAAGGACACTGGTATCTCTTATCAGAGGTGGTTTTAAAGAACCTGCGAGCTGGCAGATGGTCGAGGCTGGTCCTCAGGCAACACACATGGTACTTATGGATGTGTCCTGATGCATGTCTACCAAATCGCTCATTTATGAAGGAATAAGCACAAGACACAGAGGGGCTAATTCTGAGTTTGACCCACTGCCAATGTCGGGACGCAGTGGGGCGTTTTTTTTCCCCTTCTGCGTCTAGAGTCTGTGTGTACAGAGTCGCAGTTGCGATGGAGGTGAATGGGAGACGCACAGTGGGGGCTATTCAGAGATGAATGCAGATCTTGCCTCCGCAGCAAGATCTGCGTCCATCTACTCACATGCTGGGGGCCGCCCAGCACAGGACAAGACCACCCAGCATGTGTGTTGCGCCACCCTCGATGCATTTGCAATTTACTGTAATTGCGAATGCATCGATTAGAGAGCGACCCCTGCCTGCGCATCCTGGCTGCACTGTCAGGTGGTCCGGCACCATATTTTTTCTTGGAGCGGCTGTGTATGATGTCATGCATTCACCCTGAAAACGGTCTGGACACACCTTCCGCCAAATGCCGCCCCCTCGACATCCTCCGCTGTCAATCATGATGCAATCGCATATTCCGGGATGCGATTGCATGACAGTCTGCACACGTGCGTCCAGATCTGAACAAGACTCAAGGCTAGATGCATCATCATTTGTAGAGTGATAAAATAGAAAGTGATAAATTACCAGTCAACCAGCTCCTAACTGTCATTTTTCAAACAGGGCCTGTGACATGGCAGTTAGGAGCTGATTGGCTGGTACTCTTTCTGTCCCCATTTTATCATTCTCCAAGTGATGATGCATCTAGCCCTCAGTCTCAGAAATGTCTGGAAAATGCAGTGGGCAATCCCGGGCAAGCAGACGCATGTTTAGGGACCATTTTATGAGAGGGTTTTGGAATCGTTTTGGGCCGTGCGCTGATAATGGTTGCATGCAGAGACGCAGAATTGTTCACATATAATGCTATATTCCGATGATTATCAAGTTTGCCAAGCGGTATTTCAGTGTCTACAGACTCTGCCAGCGGCCATTACACATTCGGAAGCCCGGCTACCCAGTAGGGAACAACTTTGTAGTGGCATTAGCAATTGCGACTCCGGCAAAAGACGCGGCTGAATCCGACTCAGAATCAGACCCATATTGAAATGGTAAAACTTCTAAAAAATGTTTTTTTTTTCCTATTGTAAACCAGTGAAGATTTAAAATTCTTGTGGAATCTATGTTACTTCAAGTTCTCTATTCTTTATGAAGTCTGTTAAAAGCAAAAACGAAGCTTACTTATTAATTTTGTGGAGAGCCAAGAAAAATGACCGAAAGAAAATCATTTACAAAGTTATACCTGGCAAAACCCATAGTAAAGTTCTTTTTAGGAATGAACCGGCTCTCACCACTACAATCCATTTTGAATGCAGCTGCGAGGCTAATCTTCCTTGCCAGACGTTCATCGTCTGCAGATCCGCTCTGTCAGTCCCTCCATTGGTTACCGGTATTCTACCGTATTAAATATAAAATACTTTTACTCACATACAAGGCTATTAACCAAACTGCACCAACATACATCTCTTCACTCATCTCAAAATATCTCCCTACCCGACCTCTCCGCTCTGCACAAGATCTACGTCTCTCATCCACACGCATTACTTGTTCACACTCAAAATTACAGGACTTTATCCGGGCTTCACCCACAGTAAGACTCGCCTCTAGTCTCCAAACCTTTAAATGTTCCCTGAAAACTCACCTCTTCAGACAAGCCTATCAAATTCCAGACCCACCCACATAACCTTCAGTGCTTCCCTATCTAATTACATCCTCTGTAGAGTATTCATAACATCACATATCTTGTCTTTCTTTAGTCTCACACCCTCCTGACACTTGGCCAACTTTGTGGGGTATCATCATACAACCCATTAAGAACCTAGCAATCTGGTGGACCATTATGCAATAGGTAGCATCAATCCTTGTGTATCTATGCCTATTTCCCTATAGATTGTAAGCTTGCGAGCAGGGCCTTCCTACCTCTATATGTTTGTTTTTACCCAGTTTTGTTCTATTACTGTTGTTCTAATTGTAAAGCGCAACGGAATATTCACCTCTCAAGCGCGGTCCATTAGTACAGGGGCCCCTCAGGGCTGTGTCCTCTCACCCCTGCTCTTCTCCCTGTACACAAATGACTGTATCTCAGAGGCGCAATCAGTAAGGATCATCAAATTCGCCGATGACACCACCGTCATCGGCCTCATCAAGGATGGGGACGAATCGGCCTATAGACGGGAAGTAGACCGGCTGGCCCAGTGGTGCATCCACAACAACCTTGAGCTCAACCCCCTCAAAACTGTCGAGATGATAGTGGACTTCAGGAAGAAGTCATCTAGTGCACCTCCGCTAACGATTGCTGACAGTGTGGTATCGCTAGTGGACTCCTTCAAGTTTCTAGGGACCACAATCTCCAGGGACCTTAAATGGGGGTCCAACGCTGACGCCACTGTTGGGAAAGCGCAGCAGAGGTTGTTCTTCCTCAGGCAACTAAGGAAGTTCAACATCCCACAGAAGCTTCTGCTCCTCTTCTACTCCGCGATTGTGGAGTCGGTACTGTGCTCCTCGATACTCGTATGGTACAGCTCCGCCAGCACGAGGGACAGATGCAGGCTCCAAAAGGTGGTCAGAACCGCAGAGAAGATCATCGGGGCCGACCTTCCCTCAGTCCAGGACCTGTACTTGTCCAGAGCTAAAAAGCGGGCAATGAAGATAGTAAAAGACCAGCTACACCCCGGCCACAGCATGTTTAACTTGCTTCCTTCAGGCAGGCGTTACAGGGCTGTCCCCGCCAGATCCACCAGAAGCCTAAAAAGTTTCTTTCCCCAAGCTGTCCGCCTGCTGAACTCCTGAACATTGACTGACTAGACGTACATGTAACTAACTTGTGTCCCTACGGTATACCTATCTGTGTAACTTTACTTGCCTCCCCCCCACACACACACACACACCTGCTTACCTGTTACCTACTTGGCTGTTGTATAGCAAACCGAAGACAAATTCCTAGTATACGCAAGTATACCTGGCCAATAAAGCTGATTCTGATGCTGCGCTATATAAGAAACTGTTAATAAATAAATAAATAAATAAATAACCCCGGGTAAACTGTGCCAGCAAACCGGAGACACATTTTCAAACCTCATATTGACTTTGTAGGTCTCATGATAGTTTAATAAGCAAATTTGCTTATATAGGGGGTAATTCCAAGTTGATCGCAGCAGGATTTTTGATAGCAATTGGGCAAAACCATGTGCACTGCAGGGGAGGCAGATATAACATGTGCAGAAAGGGTTAGATTTGGGTGGGTTATTTTATTTCTGTGCAGGGTAAATACTGGCTGCTTTATTTTTACACTGTAAATTAGATTGCAGATTGAACACACCCCACCCAAATCTAACTCTCTCTGCACATGTAATATTTTCCCCACCTGCAGTGCACATGCTTTTGCCCAATTGCTAACAAAAATCCTGCTGCAATCAACTTTGAATTACCCCCATTATGTCAATCTTTTAAACATTTTATGTCATTTTCATTGTTACACCTGTGCTATACTTGTCCTAGGGATACCTACGTAACATTCATGTGATTGCATTACTTTATCTATGAGTCAGGGCAGGTAGGCGTAGGCTGCTATCACGCTCATGGTGTAAATATGTAAGATGTAAATAAAGAATCTTCTTGACTTGATGTTTCTGACATTATTTACTTGGCAAATAGTGAATGCACAGCAGGTACTCTGCGGTGTGATGCATGGCAAAGGGCCAGACTCTAATTTGCAAAATCAGAAAGCAAAAAAGTAAGCAACTGGGCAAAACCATGCTGCACTGCAACTGTAACATGTGCAGAGAGATTTAGATTTGGGTGGGGCGTGTTCAATCTGAAATCTAAACTGCAGTGTAAATATAAAGCGATCTGACATTTGTGGGCTACATGTAAAAACAGCCAGTATTTACCCTGCACAGAATGTATCTTTGCTCCCCTTGCATGGCAACATCGTCTGTTCCAGACACAAAGTTACTTGCTTTTTTGCTTTACTTACAAATCTGAATCAGGGTCAGTCATACGCAGTCACTATGCAGCAAGTTGTGTTCTTTGCCAGAAACACTACCTAGGAATGTTATAGGTTACTACCTGGGGCGTAGCTAGAACTTTGTGGAGTTACATGATGTCACACAGTGAACTAGCAAGTGGTTGGCCCAGGTCAGGTGCAAAAATATACTTTGTGACACACACACACACACACACACACACACACACACACACACACACACACACACACACACACTCTGGGTCCTGGGGGGGAGGGAGGGCATGGTGATATACATACAGATGGGGGGGGGGGGGGGGGGCATGGTGACACACACACACACACACACACACTCTGGGTCCTGGGGGGGAGGGAGGGCATGGTGATATACATACAGATGGGGGGGGGGGGGGGCATGGTGACACACACACACACACACACACGCACACACACACACACAGTGAGTTCTGGGGAGGGGGGGACATAGTGACACACACACACACACACACACACACACACACACACACACACACGCACACACACACACAGTGAGTTCTGGGGAGGGGGGGACATAGTGACACACACACACACACACACACACACACACACACACACACACACACACACACACACACACACACACACTGGGGTCGGGAGGGCAACAGATACCATTATCAGGCTCACCATAGTCCAGAATGCGGTCAGCTCTGTGGATCCCTGAGTGGGAGGCGCATCCTTTTGCACCATAAACTCACCTCCCCTTCTTTCTCCGTTGTTCAGCATCCTGATGTGTTGGGGGAAAGATGAGCGAGGGCTACGGCAAGCCATCACTGCCAGAACCCATCCTGTCTACCTGAGTCAGCGCTCACTGCTCCTGCTCCACACCATGTGCAGATAACAGTGCAGCTCTTTGGGTGGTCTGCTGCCGCCTGCTCCTCCCTCGCAGCTGCCTGTGCAGGCAGCCATACAGCCGGCACTTTAGTTTATTAAAGAAAACGCAGAAACAAAACGTATATTCTGTATGATCGCATCACCATGCCGCCTCCTCTGTATGTGTATCACCATGCTCTCCCTTCCGAACTTGTGCATGCACCGTGCAGTTGTCAGATGCAGCTGACACCGGGATTCCGACCGGCACAATCCCGACATATTCTCCCGCTGTGGGTGTCCACGACACCCATAGAGGGAGAATAAATTAGTGTGCCGAGCGCAGCGAGGCACCGTGCCCGCAGCGTGGCGAGCCCACAAGGGGCTGCGTTGCACTCGCCCCCATGTCGGGATTGTGCCAGTCGGGATCCCGGTATCGGTATTCCGACCGCCGGGATCCCGTCCTGCGGGATTTCGTACTGATCCCCTATTTACAAATGAAGCTATTTGCCGTTAAATGAAACATTACAACCAACAATAAAAATTTCAGAGTACTTGCTTGCCATAAAGTGACAGCGGTTGAACAAATAATCTCTCAAACGTAGGTTAATGGATAATACATGTTAAATGATCTCCTTTTGAAAGTTGTTTATGAATGTGACAGTATTGCATTAACTCATGCCCATCATTTTACCACTTACAAGGACCAGTAAGTTCAGCAAGGATCAGTAGATTAAGATCAAATAATGTCCAGGATACCAATTTTACAACATTATATGAATAATGACCAGCATATCATTCCCCTTTATTAAGCATTATAGTATGCCAAGCAATAACTAGCATATCATATACAGCATTGACTGGCATAGTATCCTCAGCAGTAACCAGCATAAGGTTTTCCAGCTATAGCAATCATCTATTCCCGCAGTAATGACCAGCATAATATTCCACAGCAATACTGATCAAGTTATTCCCAATAATCATCATCATATACTGCCCAGCAATAAACCAGCTCCTTATAGCAACTGTAGGGCCACACAGTCAGATAATTGTGTGTGTACGAAATTATAATGAACAGCAGCAAATATTTACCATTTTCCATTCTGGGTTTTGGAAATTTCTGGATTACAAGGTTTCGGATTCAAGACAATAAAGATGTTCTTCCGTTGTAATGACCATGTGCGTTTGTTTTGGATTTGTGTACTCTACGGCACGAGCCAAAGTCCCATTTTATATGGTGTACATTCGGTGCTCAGCCAGTAACAAGCCTATCTTTTAACCACTTGGGCTCCTAAGGACAAGTGAGACTCATCCTTAGCACTGCAGGAGTTCACATGGAGGTAGAAACTCACATGAAAGAACCCTTTATGCATTAACAATGCATTATTAATATTTTATTGATTTTATTGCTGTCTTGGAAGGGGGGATTAATGCAACCACAAATATTTGCATGGCGGTGGGTAGAATAAAACAATATGCACATTTGCTTTTTGTTCTTCTTGGCCATTTCTGGTAGATTTGTTTTGCTGTATGAGGAGAAATATACCTTCTGAAAAAGAAATAACTAAAAACCAATTCAAAATGTGTGTGGGTGTTGCATACATTATTACTGATATTGATGTTAAAATGTGACCAGCCAAAAAAGTGGCAAATCAGGCCCAGCAGCTAAGGGGTCAACAGCTGGATTAGATACAAATATATTTCCCCTATTGAGACCCTGTGCATCAGGGCAAAATGAGCATCAGTTTTCTATACATACATTATTTCAGATAGGATGCAGTCTGGGGCAGAAATTGGAGCTCCTTT
The DNA here is from genome assembly GCF_028390025.1 of Pseudophryne corroboree. Classification (NCBI taxonomy): domain Eukaryota; kingdom Metazoa; phylum Chordata; class Amphibia; order Anura; family Myobatrachidae; genus Pseudophryne; species Pseudophryne corroboree. The sequence continues at coordinate 1,119,600,794 of NC_086444.1, forward strand.
GGGGGTAACAGTATTTTTTCCACTGGATTTTCCCTCCCCCTTCATGTCATTGCAACAGTTCCTGAAGGAAATACTGTAGCTACACAGGTGACGAGATCCATTAACTCAGGTGGATATCTGTAATTGCTTTTCAATAAATGTCTTGAACACAAATATATAAGATTATAAGCCTTGGGAATGATGCAGAGCTGGGCGGAAATCGAGCATACTGTATGTGGTCTCGTATGGAATGCATTGAAATAAACGTGTATATTTGCCCACACTCAGAGCTGTACACATTTAGCGGTGTGCACATCCCCGATCTGCTTGGTAATGACTTAAGCCTACATGAGACCACCATGTTACAGGCCAGTTAGCCTCTATGGGCCTAATTCTGAGTTGATCGCAGCAGCAAATTTGTTATCAGTTGAGCAAAACCATGTGCACTGCAGGTGGGGCAGATATAACATGTGCAGAGAGAGTTAGATTTGGGTGGGGTGTATTCAAACTGAAATCTAAATTGCAGTGTAAAAATAAAGCAGCCAGTATTTACCCTGCACAGAAACAAAATAACCCACACAAATCTAACTCTCTCTGCACGTTATATCTGCCTCCCCTGCAGTGCACATGGTTTTGCCCAATTGCTAACAAACTTGAGGCTGCGATCAACTCAGAATTACCCCCTATAAACGTAGATGCTTAGGACTTGAATTTCCCGCACTTGCGTCTGATCACATCCGGCACATGCGTAGTGCGAAAATATGCAAATTGCGCTCTGCAAACAGGCATACAGAACCTTTTTTGTTTATGTCAACCTGGTGTCTGACTTCATGCTGCTGACTTCGGCCATGAACGATGTAGTGCACAATCGTATATCACTGTGTGCGGCCGACCGACATCTCATCCTGCCAGTTGTGATGTCAGCCACAATCCCCCGGTCAAATAATGTGTACCCAGCCAAGACATGAAAGAGGCTCGACCAGTAATTTTATTAGTAAAACTGAAAACTTGAAAATAGGTAAAGAGGATGTTCCAAAGAATCCATCAAGGGTGGTCATTCCAAGTTGATTGCACGTAGCAACCTGACGCAGCCTATGGGGGAGTGTATTTTAGCATAGCAGGGCTGCGATCGCTTGTGCAGCCCTACTTTGCTAAAAAAAAGTTTCCTGCAAAACAAGACTAGGGTGAGACTTACCCTGTGCAACGGATCCAGCGACGAAGGTCCCGGGATTGACGTCAGACATCCGCCCTCCAAACGCCTGGACACGCCTGCGTTCGGATCTCCACACCCAGAAAACGGTGAGTAGACGCCACAGAACGCCTCTCTGCTGCCAATCTTCTTGCGATCGCGCTAGCGATCACTTTCTTCTGGTCGTTGCCCAGCGGCGGCCCACGTGCGCATTGCGCCCGCCGCGCATACGCTGTTCCGACCCGTTCGCGCCGCAGCAAAGAACAGCTGCGTGCGAACGGGTCGGAATAACCCCCAATGAGTCTTACAGTCAGCTGCTTTCACTACTCAGTATGGAGTAAAGCACTTATTATTATACATATACAGTATAGTCAATTACATAATACATAGATGGAAGCGTTGTTTATGCAATTATAGTAATCTCTGCATGTTTAGCTATGTATATAATTGTACAAACACTGTCAAGTACACTGTCTATGCCAGATATCCCTTTGTTATGGACTTCAAAAGGGAATTACTGTGTCTTGTAGGTGGAATCTGCAACAAGAGAATGTAAACACCCAACCATCACACTATTCTTAATACTATTTAATAGCTGCATTTTCTGGAAGATGAAGGGCTTTCTCTGCTTTGTCAGGTGCTCTTTGTTGAGTTTTATGTGTTTATTCTGAGGTTTATGATACAGTATATATAATATATATATATTTCCAAAGGTGAATCTCCAAATTGAAACTACTTTAATGTACAGTATCAGTCAGTTGAGTATGTGCTATATACATTCTGTAGGTTTGCCAATTTCTGTCAGTAGGTTTTTTGTAACATTCAATGCTATGAAATCCTTCCATAAATATACATGAAGATGTTCCTACATTTGCATAACTTTAAATATACCATAAGATAAACTTGCTGACTTTTAAACATTCCTTTCAGTTAATGTAACCCTGTCTCTCCTTTATCACAAGTCCTTTGGAAAATACTGAATTTTTTTTGCACAGGTTCAACCAGAAGAGATGTGGTGACACAGAGCATCTAACATGGGTGCCTATTTCTCAAGTAATAGATACATAGGGCCTAATTCAAGGTGATCACAAAAGCAAAATGTTCCTCTAATGGGCAAAACCATGTTGCACTGCAGGGGGGGGGGGCAGATGTAACATGTGCAGAGAGAGTTAGATTTGGGTGGGGTATGTTAAAACTGAAATCTAAATTGCAGTGGAAAAATAAAGCAGCCAGTATTTACCCTGCACAGAAACAAAATAACCCACCCAAATCTAACTCTTTCTGCAAATGTTATATCTGCCTCCCCTGCAGTGCACATGGTTTTGCCCATTAGAGGAAGATTTTGATATCAACCTTGAATTAGGCCCTTAATTTCTTATTGCCACAATAAAACATTAGATTATCAGCTCTAGGAGCCGATGATACATAAGCTGCATGGTGTTCTAAGCTTAGCTGTTTATCCAGCCTCTAATCACATCCACACTTTACTGAGTGGGCAAATTATTCCCACACAACATAAATTGCATCATTTGTCTCTCTGGAATGTTAGATTGAGAGTTCCAAGTTTGCCCAGGAAATCTAGTCCTGATAAATGGGAGCTATTGGTGTCCCACATAAAATAGGTTTTATCCTCATTAAACCTTTAATAGATAAATTCATCTTGGTGAATTTTTTATATGTCGCAGTTAAATAGGTAACACAGATCAAGATATTCTATTCGGCAAATATAGCGCCATCCTAGGTTTAACCATTTGTTAGATACACTCCAGCAGAGTGCACCTCCTCCTGAAGCTCTTTGACAGGTAGAAACCAGGCATACCCATCCTTCTCTATATGCCTGGCAGTGGCTACACCATTTTGTCACAACCCCACAAATAGCTTGTTACAATGCTCAGTTCAACCACTGACATAGGCCAGGATGTGGAAAGGGGACAGGGGTCAGGACTACATATGACTGAAAAATGGCAGAACAAGGCATGTGTTATATGCAGTGTACTTATAAAGGACTAGCGACCCGCCCTGGATTTGCACAGGAGCAATTTTGAATTTACGGCGATAGGCTTTTTAACCATGGTCTTAAGCGCTGTGTGTACTCTCACACCGGCCGGCCATGCATGCGCCTCCGATCGCCCCCTCCCCCGTCCTCTGCCAGTTTGCCCTTCACCTTTTGACCCCCAGTCCCATTGACTTTATTATTATTATTATTATTATTATTATTACATTTTATTTATATGGCGCCACAAGTGGGTTGCAGCCCCGTACATACGGCAGATATTAGAACAATACAGAGTACACAGAGCTTAACATTATAGTAACTAAAAAACTAAAACAGAGCACAGGTAACAATTAGCACCATGGTTCTCAGTACACAATACTACTAGGGGTGGCCATCTGTTGGAAGAAATGAATGGTTATGCGGGTATAAATGGTCATTGAATAGGAGAGAGCTGTAATTGCATACCTCCCACAGCATCTATTCGCCACTGCTCTGCTCAGATAGTGACAGGGGGATCTCCCAACTGCCCCAACCACCGCGGGACACTGCAACCCGCGGGTGGGACAGCGGGACAGACCGTAAAAAACGGGACTGTCCCGCCAAAATCGGGACAGTTGGGAGTTATGGTAATTGTAGTGCAAGAGAAGAGGGCTGTGAGAACGGGTGTGGTTCATCAAATCGACAGTGTCTAGGTCGACAATGTTTAGGTCGACCACTATAGGTCGACAGTCACTAGGTCGACATGGATGGAAGGTCGACAGGGTTTCTAGGTCGACATGTGCTAGGTCGACAGGTCTAAAGGTCGACATGAGGATTTTTATTTATTTTTTGTGTCGTTTTCTTCGTAGAGTGACCGGGATCCCAAATTAGTGCACCGCGTCCCCTCGCATGGCTCGCTTCGCTCGCCATGCTTCGGGCATGTACCGTTCCAATCGTGGTCCACGTGGATCGTTAAGTATGAAAAAATTCAAAAAAAGAAAAAAAGGCTTCCGGTTCCGGCTTGATGCTGTGAGGAGCGCTCTCAGCATCGCTCCGTGCAGCGGGACACTACATAGCTTTTAAAAGCCGTTTTTACGGCTTCCAAACAGAGACCCCCACACTGTGTCACCAGCGGGCACTATAATATGGAGAAATACTTAGCTCCCGGAGCCGCGCCGAAGTCCTCTGGCCTCCCGCAGCCGCCCAGACAGGAGAAGAAGCGCGCCAATCCCAATATGGCGCCGAGTAACAGCACCCCGCCGGCATCTCCCGCGGCTAAGAAGACGGCCACTGAATTATTTCAGAAGGACCCTCATCAGGTCAGTCGCCCACCAGACGCCCCTATCACACATTCTGATCTGGTCACAGCAATTACAAACGCGATAGGCCCCTTGCTGTCTAAAGCTGTTGCTGACATCACACAGCAGCTGCAGCACCTCACTCACAAGGTGTCTGTACACGATAATCAGATTGGAGTTTTAAGCCATGATATGGCATCAGCTCAGTGCTCCATTCTTCGCTTACAGAAAGAGAACCACCAATTATGGAACCGTCTAGAGGACGCAGAAAATCGCTCGCGGCGGAACAATATTAGATTAGTGGGCCTGCCTGAGTCTATTAAAGGTGCTGATCTAGCTACATTTGTACAGACCACCCTGCCGTCCCTTTTAGATATCTCTGACACCTGCAAGGATCTCGTAATTGAGAGGGTACACAGAGTGGGCCCCCCCCCACGCACCCCTGACAGCCGTCCGCGGGTCACGCTATTTCGCTGTCTTAATTATCTGCACAAGACTGCTTTCTGGACAGCCTCCCGTAAGCAGAGGTCGGTGATGTGGGAAAACTCTCGTTTGTTTATATTCCAGGATTTCTCTGCTGAGCTGACCAGGGCTAGAAAAGCCTTTAATCCAGTGTGCTCTAAATTAGTTCAGGACAAACGTAAATTTTCTTTGATGTACCCTGCAAAGCTCAGAATTTATGGGGGAGATAAACCAATGGATTTTACCTCTCCTGATGATGCCATGGCCTATCTTCATGATGAAGCCTCAGGAATTCAAGAGGACATCTCAGACACTCCTCCCCTAACTTCTTCTACATAAATCTACTTTCCCTGACGAAGTTCATGATAGATGGTCGATTTGAGATTTCCCACTTGCACGACTCACTGCAGGACAGATTTTCCACTGCGATGTGGCAAGCGCTAGTTGCCCACGACGCAGTTCTATTGTCACATTTTTCCTTTTTTTCTTTTTTGTATTGCAGGACTATATCTAGAAGGAATCTGTCTGCCTTAATGATAATATAACATACCTGCATTTTGCCCCTATTATAGTTGGCTGCTGCTTTATGTTTATACACACAAGCCTGACATAAATGTTCTTTTATAATTTCGATGTTATGGCCACGGCCCTTTAATTATTGGTCTCTATGCATATAACTAATGATACATAGTGGTGTTGCCGGCAGGAGCACTATGTCGACACTCCACAGTACTAGTGATTAATGTTATTAACAATTTGTTTACCGGATTTCGGTCTGTATTATACAGACATCATTCATTGCCTGTTTTGGTTTGCCTTCATCTTGTTTTGTTTTACCTATGTCCCTCCCCCTCCTCTCCCCATTCCATGTAGATATGCATGTACTAGTTCTTCGATTACTGATTGCTCTCAACTACTCATTATTACTAAGTTTTATATCCTGAATGACTGAAATCACAATAGGCTCCCTTAATGTTGGGGGTATAAATTCTCCGCAGAAGAGACGTAAAATCCTTCACTATTTGAACAAACAAAATATAGATATTATCTTCCTACAAGAATCACATCTCACTCATATAGAAACGCTTAAACTTCAAATGCTTCAGTGGTCCCTGATTGCGGACGCACCATTTACCTCCAAAGCACGTGGAGTAGTTATACTTGCTAAACGCAATATACCAGTTGAGGTGACACGAGTTGATGCAGACCCTGATGGTAGATTTCTCCTTGTCGAACTCACTTTATATAATATCCCATACACCTTTTGCAATGTATACGCACCCAACGCTTACAGCAAAGCATTTTTCCAACAGTTGATTTCTAAACTCATTCCTCATGCCCATAATAACCTAGTAATGTGTGGGGATTTCAACTTGATCACTTCTCCCCATTTAGACCGCTCATACTCCTCTGGAGCCCCCCCTCACCCCCCCAAAATAGGTATCTCGCACCTATGTTCGTCTCTAACTTTAGTAGATATTTGGAGAGCCCTGCACCCGACGGATAAGAATTATACCTGCCTTTCCGCTGCACACGGTACTCTGTCACGTATTGATTACACTTTTATTTCCCACCAATTGTTCCCAAATGTCACGGACTCAGATATTGAATCAATAGCGATTTCTGACCATGCCCTGATTTGGTTCTCATTACTCATAAGACCTGCATACAGAACTCCCCCCCAATGGAGATTTCCATCTCACTTGATGACGTCCTCCAGGTTTGGTGATATGTTGGATGCTGCCTGGGATAATTACTCTCATAATAATGAGTCTCATGCAGAATCTGACCCGTCCCTCTTTTGGTTGGCCTCTAAGGCGGTGTTACGTGGGGAAATTCTCTCTTATACCTCAGCACTTAAAAGAAAATATGCACAGTCCTATATATCTGCTCAACAAGCCCTTACAAATGCATACCAGTCCTATACTCTGACTCCATCCCCTGCTAATAAACACGTCTATCTCACACAAAAATTGCACTTTAATGAACTATTAACATCTATGGGCGATAAATACAAATTTAAAATTGACTATAAATTCCACAAATTTGGCAATAAAACGGGCAAAATGCTCACGAATCTCTTAAAAGGCACTTTCACTCCCATGACAGTACACCCGCTATTGACGGCTGAAGGAACATTTACCACAGATCCTCAACAAATATCAGATATAATGAAAGTATACTATGAAAAACTGTATTCTCCCCATCCTACCTTAACCTCTTCTCCTTTCGCCACTCAATCCCTATCTTCGGCTTGGGAATTCCCAGATCTCCCACAATTTTCAACAGATGATTTTCCATCTTTGATGTCCCCGATTACTTGTGAAGAAGTTCAACAGGTGATTTCTAAATTAAAACCCTCCAAGGCCCCTGGTCCCGACGGATTGTCAGGAGAATTTTATAAACACCTAGCCCCAAGAATAGCCACATATCTGACTGCCTTCTACAATCATATAATAGCCACTAATACGATTCCTCTTCACTTTAATTCGGCCATCATCAAGGTACTCCCAAAACAAGGTAAAGACCTTTCTAGCCCCGCATCATACCGTCCCATTTCCCTCCTAAATTTAGATTACAAAATTTTAACAAAAATCCTGGCCGACAGATTGAAGTTCTCTCTACCACATGTCATACACCCTGATCAAACAGGTTTCATTTGTGGACGTCACTCTGTCCGGAATGTTAGACGGGTGTTGGCTACAATTCAACATTTGTTGGTTACTGACACTTGAGATTCCCCTCACAATGTAGTTTTAACTTTAGATGCAGAAAAGGCCTTTGACCTTATAACATGGCCTCATCTATTTTTGACTCTAGAGAAATTTGGTTACCCTCCCTCATTTATCTTGCTACTAAAAACCTTATATACCTCCCCAAAATCCCAACTCATATGTAATGGTTACTCCTCTACTCCGTTCACCATACATAAAGGCACAAGGCAGGGATGTCCACTCTCTCCCTTGCTGTTTGCGCTGGCAATTGAACCCCTGGTGGTTTCTATCCGCAACTCTTCACTGATTGAAGGCGTTCGAATTGGTGATGTTGTTTTAAAGACGGCTCTTTTCGCCGATGATATGTTACTATTTCTGTCCCGACCTGAAACCACAATCCCCAACGTAATGTCTCTGATACATTCTTTTGGGAGTGTGGCGGGCTTCAGAATTAACATTGCCAAGTCTGAACTACTTACTTTATCTAGTCCCCGACTGACCAACCCTCCCTCTTTCTTAAAGCAATCCCATTTTACTAAAGTTGACAGTATTAAATACCTGGGTGTCCACATTCCCTCTGACCTCTCTTCCTTATATAAACTGAACTTTTCCCCAATCCTAACGAAGATATCGACCCTATATGAGTCCTGGATGAACCTTCCCCTTTCCCTCCTTGGCCGTCTAGCAATTGTTAAAAGTATTATTTTTCCGAAAATTTTCTATGCCCTGCAAATGCTCCCTATTGGACTCTCCAAATCAGACTTCTCTAAATTTGACAGTCTTACTTCTCGCTTCTTATGGAAGCAAAAACGCTCTAGAATTGCTCTAGACAAACTTCAATCTCCCCGCTCCAAAGGAGGAATGAATGCTCCCAATCTCCATAGATACTTCCTCTCGGTCCAATTCAGGGTTATTAATGATTGGTTATTGAATTCTTCCACTTACACTGACCTAGCATTGGATTGCGCCATCTTCTCTCCATTTGCTCCCAGTGCCTTACTTCACTCTAAACAAAGAGACATCCCACCCACCACCTTACAGAACATAATGTTTCACGATGTTTATTTGGCATGGAAGTCCATTAACAAAAAATTACTCAGAAATCACCTCTCATCTCCTTATGTCCCACTATGGGGAAACCCCTCATTCCCTCCCTCACTGACAAATGCTGAATATCTGAACTGGAAACAGAAAGGTCTATTTTTAACTTCACAAATCTTTGACCCAGGAGGCCTCCTGCTCCCCTATTCAGAACTAAAACTTACATACCAACTTTCTGATCGGAACTTCTTTATGTATTTACAATCTAGACACTATGCATTGTCCCTGACTCCCTCCACGCGCTTTGTTCTTTCTACGGATCCTCTAAACAGTTTATTTAAGGCTCTAAAATCTAGGCCTTACCATATTAAAATGCTTTATTCTCTTCTTTCCCCTAATTCTACATCATTGGCATGGTCTAAGCTTTTGAAAGCATGGCAATCTGATATAGGGACAATACACACTTCCGATGATATTGTAATTCATTTCGAAACCACGCTGAAGCATTTGAAATCCTCATATTTACAAGAAGTACATTTAAAAACTCTACACAGAGCATATGTTTCTCCGTTTCAGAGGGCTCGCATGTTCCCTGAAAATGATGGCTCCTGTCTTAAATGCTGCGCCTCTAAAGCAGATTTCTTCCATTGTATGTGGACTTGTGGGAAGATCAAACGCTTCTGGTGCAAATTAATTAATTACATAAACTCTCTGTTCAATCTCCACCTCCTACCAAATCCCTCTGCTTGTCTTTTAGCTGATTTTAGGGGTTGGACCCTAGGTACTCGTAAACCATTCATTTTGCCTTTACTATCGATTATAATCACAGTAGCCAAGAAGATCATCTTGGTTCATTGGATATCCAAGACTGCTCCATCCATATTGGAAGTCAGACAAAAATTGCTTCAATTAATGTATTTTGATAGGAGAGATACCTTCCCAGATTTAAATAAGAATGTAGAGAAATTTCATTCGAAATGGGAATCTTTTATCTCTTCTTTAGATCTCTCCACTCAAAACACCATTATGGCAATTTTCGAAAACACAGAATGGCAACTCTTACGTAACCTCACTTAGATACAGCCACGTGACCTAATCCTTCAATCCCCCGACGGATGCTACCCAATATGATAATATGTTTGGTATCGGTCTAGGTTCAGGTCTAACAGAGAGCTCTCTTAAAGATAACTACCTGATGTCGCGAATATCTACTCCCCCCTACCCCCCTTCCAACCCCTCCCCATATCCTGGTTTGTAATTTTACTCTGATAATAATTTATCTGTTACTAGCTCTTACTCTTATTTTGATTTATTTATTTTATTTTATTTTTATTTTACTTCTCTATGTGTTTTCTTTTTTTTTGGGCTGGGAACAGCGATGTGGGCTTTTATAACTAAGCTCAGTTAGACACGGTTATTTACAAAGGGATATGTTTCCAGACTTCTACACGTTCGTTAGTTTTACTACGAATGATGGGTCCATTCTGGTCAAATATCCCTTCCACATAGGAAAAGTTTTACCATATATTGATGGATATGTTTAGTTACTATACTTCCTCTGTCTTTTACCTTTGACTCCCTTAGGTGGGATCTACACTTCTTCCCTGTCAAAACTGATATATTGTTATACCTATTTACTTGCAATGTCTTCATCGGTGTACCCTTTGTACTTGTATACGCTGTCATGCCAATTTCTTAAAATAATAAAGAAATCGTTGTTTAAAAAAAAAAAAAAAAAATGTGAAAAACTCATGTCGACCTTTAGACCTGTCGACCTAGCACATGTCGACCTAGAAACCCTGTCGACCTTCCATCCATGTCGACCTAGTGACTGTCGACCTATAGTGGTCGACCTAAACATTGTCGCCCTAGACACTGTCGATCTTCAGACCGGATCCCTGTGAGAACAGAAGGGAAGAGGGACCTGCTCCACGGAACTTACAATCTAGGGGGAGGGCGGGAGACAGACAGGTGACATGAGGCACCAGCAAGTGGAAGGTGGCCTGATGGCAGGGAGTAAGGGAGACAGTGATAGCCAAGGCATGAGGAGATCAGCCTCGAGACTAGATTATGCAGAACGGTATGCTCTGATGATCCGGTGGGTTTACAGTGCCTGTTTGTAGCTTTGCAAGGTCAGGGAGAGTCTAATAGAGTGACACGTATTGAAAAAAACGTAAAACAGAGAAAACGGATAATATGTATCAATCTCTACATAGTATAAAATAAAGTCTATCGTGATATATTGTGCTTGGACGATCGTGTTTTCTTTGACTTGCTTCACTAAAATCATTACTGCTCAGCTCCCTTTAAGCCTTGATAAAGTGGAGTGAAATAGTTTACCAACCAATCAGCTCCTAATAGTCATTTTTCAAACACAGCCTGTAACATGACAGGTAGGAGCTGGTTGACTGGTAATTTATCTTTCTGTACTTTATCACTCTCCACCAGGGCCGGTTCTAGCCCTTGTGGCGCCCCGGACAAAAATAGGGGCGTGGCTTCATACAGGGGTGTGGTCAGTTACGCCCCCTGTAGAGTTGTGCCCCCATTTGTGCCCCCTGTAGAGTTGTGCTCCTATTTGTGCCCCCTGTAGTGTAGCGCCGCTTAGCGTCTCCCATAGTACAGCATAGACAGTGACACTAGAGGTCAATTATGACCCTTAGCATCTATGTGCCAGTCCCACAATGCTGTGCGGTGCGCACTGACGTCATCGCGCACCGCACAGCAAAGGTCCTCTGCACAAAGGGAAACTAGCCGGGTAGCGTCTACCCGTCTAGTTTCCATCACAGCGCCGCACAGCACTGGGGGCACTGACAAACAGTAGCGGATCTTGCCATGGGGCGGCGCCCACCGGATGTGCCGGCGCCCTCCGGAAGGCGGCGCCCTGGGCAAAAATCCTGTGTGCTCATAGCAAGATCTGCTACTGAAGACATAGTACATCTCCCCCAAAACATAAAAAAAAAACGGAAATCATATTGGTGAGATAACAATATTAAGCCACATATATATCCATTACTATTTATATTTTAAATTGTTGTTTATTCTGTAACTCCACATATAGGAAAGCTTACCATTTAATGCCTGCGTGACTTCTAAAGAACCTTTGTAGATATTGTGTAGGCCGCCATCTTGTCAATAAATGAAGCTTATAAAACATGTTTCTTTAACACCCAAATTACATCACTTGAAACAACCTGTTATTTGTTAATGAAAGCTAAACAGATGGAAGAGTTAAAGACTTATGTGAATATGTTCTACCTTTGTGCCACATATTAATTAAAACATCCCATATACTTCCTCCATGAATTTCACATATTACTTATATCTAATGCACATTCTCAAAATTATTATTAGTAGCATCCTATATCATAAAAGTTTAACGCTGTTCCTCACCTCTCTGGGGGGGAATTCAAGTGTTTTGCATGCTGGCAGCCACTAGATGGCATCCAACAGAGCAATTCAAGTGTTGCTCCGTTCAGGCGCGCACAGCTGTGCACATTACTGTTGTTCCATCATTTTGACGGGCTGGTAACTAGTTTATTTATATAGCGCTAGCATTAATTATAATATATCCAATTCACATTCCCAATACAGATCACATATTAATAGATCCAATACATGTTCTTATACGCTTGCTTGTGCCTCATGTCACCTGTCTGTCTTCCCCCTCCCCCTAGATTGTAAGCTCCGTGGGTCAGGGCCCTCTACCCTCCTGTTCTCACAGCTGTCATCTCTTGCACTTCAATTACAGCTCTCTCCTACTCAGTGACCGTCTATACAGTAGCGGATATTGGTACGGGCACACGGTACTTTTGCCCGGGGCACCGCCTTCCGGAGGGCGCTGCCGCAAGATCCGCTACTGGTGGTGCCCCCCCTCTACCCGTGCCTGTACTGCTGTGCGGGAGCGGCACTTAGACACTAGGGGTCATGAGTGACCTCTAGTGTCTATGCGTTTCTATGGGAGAGACGTCATGACATCTCTCCCATAGATCAGAGGAGTGGCGCCAGCAAGCAGAGACGGAAGGCAGCAGCGGTCGGGAATCTGGAACGGGGATGGTATTAATTTTTTTTATTTTTAAAAGCCACACAAACGGGGGCAATACTACTGGGGGCACAAACTGGGGCCACAAAACGGGGGAAATACTACTGGGGGCACAAACGGGGGCAGTACTATTGGGGGCACATTGACCACAGCCCATTATGAAGCCACTCCCCTATTTTCGCCCAGGGCGCCACAAGGGCTAGAACCGCCCTGCGTCTATACTTGCATGTCCTCTCGCTCGTGACCATTCATGACTTCCAACGGCTGCAACGGGGCAGTAATAAAATAAGTAGTGTTCCAGAAAACTAGACATGTTGGCCTCATTTTTTAATCGTGCTGCAGCCAATGGCCGCCTCCTTGGACATGATTTTGCCTGACATCCTGAACAAGACACAGCGGCTGCACCATTAGCGTCCACCTCTGAATCAGCCCCATAGTGTTTTACTAACCTTCTTTGTTGGTTCGCTGTCTAGCAGAGAGAACAGGGGAATACACATTGCTGTATACTATGAGTGAAAGGCTTGCAGTCTTTCGGGCAGTAGATGGCTATAACAGCTATCGTTGGAGTTGGTGGCACTTGATATGGCGGCTGTCGGGATCCCGGCGTCGGAATCCCGACAGTCGGCATACCGACAACTATTTTCCCTCTTGGGGTGTCCACGACACCCCTGGAGGGAGAATAAATAGCTCGCCCCGCTGCCGGTATACCTTAGTGCACCCGTCAGAGTGACTGCGGTGGCTTGCATGTTTGGTTTGTAACATTTTGCTTGGTAACGTAATTTTACCCACTGTGATGAGATGCTGTCTTAGGGGACATGTACTAAGCCTTGGAGTGATAAAGAGGGGAGAGATAAAATACCAGCCAATCAGCTCATAGCTGTCATATTGCCGGCTGTGCTTGATAAATGACACTTAGAAGCTTGTTGGTTGGTACTTTATCTCTCTCCACATTATATCTATCTGCAAAGCTTAGTACATGGACCCTTATGGCGGCTAACCACAGAATTCCCCTAAGAGGGATATGAAGGATCCCTCTCCATCTCCCCACGGCTTGCGCATACGCTGGCCAGCAGCTGCACATGCACAATAGGACTTCCGGGTCATGAACCTGGAAGTCCTCATACCTCTCCTCAGAAGGGACAGCTCTTATCAGAAGTGAAGTCCCTTGTGTACTTAATCATGCATAATTACTATATGCATAAGGGGCGGGATCAATCAAATACATCCTGCCGTGTGGTTATTTCATGCTCTTAGTGACTGTATGAAAACATTATTTGCATGTGACCCTAGAAATTGCATTTAAGTGCTGTTATTATTTTGTTATGTTGTCTAATTAGGCACAACTGTCTGTATCTCTGATTTATGAGAGAGAATAATAAATTCTGACACTTACGAAGTACATATTTTTTTAATTATTGCTGACAATTTTATAACAACAACTTATTTGTTCACATTATTATTATTATTATTATTATTATTTATTTATTTTTTAAAAACAACAAAAATATTCAATATTCAAAAAGGTTGTAGGTTATGAGTGTGGGTGATATAACTGAAAAACATAATACTCCCTAACACAGGGTAAAAATGTGATCAGGGGCATTTGAACTGTGAATTACCCCTAGTGATAAAATAAATAAATAAAACAAACATTTATTTTCACTGTTCTCAATAACAAAACTGGAAAACTGAAACTTCTGTTTTGTTTTGTCTATGCTATAAAACAGCCAGCTCTTTCCCTGGTGCTGACACGTCTTTTCTCCTGTGATAAACATTTGACACTATCATCTCTTCCTTGTGTTCAGAATCACAGCCGTCAGCACTACAGACACTTGGCATCATTTCAGGACCTATGTTTGTTTTTCCTGGTTGTACAGTATTCTTTCTACGTTACGGCACTGGCATCCCAAAGAAACAAAATGTCCTATCATATCTGTGAATAACTATCATAAGTACTAAAGGAACTATATGACAATATATTACAATATTAAAATGTAAGCTTATATACATACTGTATATAATAATCTAACATATAGCTCATATCATACTGAGAGGTCTATTTACTAAGCTTTGGATGGAGATAAAGTGGACTGAGATAAAGTATTATTATTATTATTACCAGTTATTTATATAGCGCACACATATTCCGCAGCGCTTTACAGAGAATATTTTGCCCACCAGTCCCTGCCCCAATGGAGCTTACAATCTATATTCCCTACCACATGTACACACAGACACATTCACGCTAGTGTTAATTTTGTTGGGAGCCAATTAACCTACCAGTTTATTTTTGGATTGTGTAGTACGGGGAGAATATACAAACTCCACACAGTTAGGGCCATGGTGGGAATCGAACCCATGACCTCAGTGCTGTGAGGCAGTAATGCTAACCATTACACCATCCGTACTGCCCAAGTACCAGCCAATCAGCTCCTAACTGCCATTTTTCAAACACATACTGTGACATGGCAGGTAGGAGCTGATTGGCTGGTACTTTGGTGGTCATTCCGAGTTGTTTGCTAGCTGCATTCATTCATTTTGCAGCGATAAGGCTAAAAAACGGCACTTCTGCGCAAGCGTACGTGGCGCAATGCGCACGCGCGACATACTTTTACAACGAACGAAGTAGTTTCACACAGGGTCTAGCAATGCTTTTCAGTCGCATTGGCTGCTGCAGAGAGATTGACATGAAATGGGTCATTTCTGGGTGTCAACTGACCGTTTTCAGGGAGTGTTTGAAAAAATGCAGGCATGCCTGGAAAAATGCAGGTGTGGCTGGGAGAACGCAGGGTGTGTTTGTAACGTCAAATCCGGAACTGAATGGTCTGAAGTGATCGCAAGCGCTGAGTAGGTTTGAAGCTACTCTAAAACTGCACAAAATTATTTTGTAGCCGCTCTGCGATCCTTGCGTTCGCACTTCTGCTAAGCTAAAATACACTCCCCAGTGGGTGGCGGCATAGCATTTGCACGGCTCCTAAGAACTGCTAGCGAGCGATCAACTCGGAATGACCACCTTTATCTCCATCCACTTTATCTCCATCCAAGGCTTAGTAAAAAGACCTCTGAATTTGGGCTTCAGTTCCCTGATGATTTTTACTTTACTTTCCCTCCAAATAGTGCTGCTGATAATCTTCACATTCATAAATATTATTTTAAATGAGGATATTCATTCCTGATCTATGATTGTTATGAGCTCCCTTACTCTGTGCTCTCATTGAACACTTTTTTGAGGGCTTATAAACACCATAATTTTATCTACACAGTGTTGGATTTGGGCATGAACAACCCACCAGGGAATACAGTGGTAGGAGCCCAAGCTTTAAGGCTGTGGCTATCTTCCAGAGGTGGTGTTCCCATCCATCACAGAGGTACCTGGACATCCATTAGAGAGGACATGAAAAGAATAGGGCCCCTTTATAAAGGAGGGGACAGGAATATGTCAGGACCACACACTTTGATCGGTAGGGGGGCTAATCTTGGTGTAGTTTCCATAGAAACAAACCAAGCACTCAAGTTCATCCTTGACCATGCTGGAACAAGTTACTGACCCTAAAGGAGGCGGTGGGGAACCCGCGCCATGTTCCCAGTGATATTTCTAATGCGCATGCACAAACCATCAGAAAAATGGCCGCAACTCCATTTTCCTGATGCCTTGTGCAGTGCTGCCGCTGCCAACACGAGGCTCCGGAGAGGTAAATATTGAACATGAAAGTGCAGTGCGGGCTCCCATGGACTGCTTGCACCGTACACCCTGCACCCATTATAGATACAGCACTTAGGGACACCAGGCTATAGATTGTATCCCGTCAGGCAACTGGGTGTATCCTGTTGCTTTGGGTGTGTATTGCGTGACCGGCGGTCAGCATACTGACGCCGGCATCATGGCGCCCGTCAGCATACCGATACCGGCATCATACCGAACGTCGGGATTGTGAGGGTGTGGGATGTAGGGGGAGGTAATAGCCCGCCGGTCACATAACTACATCCCGTTGCCTATTTTGCCTCTGCAACTGTATACGGGCCATCTATTAAATCCAAGGCATGTTGTATGCTGCCCTCAACAGTTTGCTAAGACATACGTGGCCCTGCAGCTGCAATAATTGCTCAGCCATGTCTACATGGTACTACTTCATTATAAAAAAATAGGTTGAAGATGGCAGCCAACAAGGGAGGACTACAGAAGACATGAATTAGGGCCTGCGTCCCTCTGTCCTTTTCCTGTGTATGAAGCAAAGGCAAATCCGCCTATTTAATCAGGCGACAGAAAAGCTAAGCGCAAACATACTCATATTTACTTTTAGCAGCTAGCACAATGAAGCAATGGCAGGCTTTGCAGCTACACACGTTTCTAAATGTCCTCTGCATTTACTCGTGCTGCAGATAAAGCCTGTATTAACTTGGTGTATTCTCTATACTTGTTCAGTGCTTAATTTTTAAATTGCTCACACTGTTAACCTGGACCCCGGACCAATGGGGGTAATTCCAAGTTGATCGCAGCAGGATTTTTGATAGCAATTGGGCAAAACCATGTGCACTGCAGGGGAGGCAGATATAACATGTGCAGAGAGAGTTAGATTTGGGTGTGGTGTGTTCAATCTGCAATCTAATTTGCAGTGTAAAAATAAAGCAGCCAGTATTTATCCTGCACAGAAATAAAATAACCCACCCAAATCTAGCTCTTTCTGCACATGTTATATCTGCCTCCCCTGCAGTGCACATGGTTTTGCCCAATTGCTATCAAAAATCCTGCTGCGATCAACTTGGAATTACCCCCAATGTTCCTGACATTTTTGTATGAAATAAAATGGTAGCCATATTCATCCACAAGAAGAGAGCTTTGAAAAATAGGTGAAATCTTTAAATCCTGCGAAAAAGTCCAGGGTTTTGTTATTTGATAAATAGACCCCTATGTTACTAAAGGTTAGCTGTTTTTGTAATTCATCTACATAGAGAAATAAAGATAACCAATCAGATTCTGTCTTTCATTTCTCTATTGCATCCTAGAAAATGACAGACAGAATCTGATTGGTTGCCATG